>NC_025997.2:17730246-17835246 GCF_000442705.2 Elaeis guineensis
GATCAAATTTGGGCTCAGGCCGCCAGGATTAGTGCCCTCAAGGTGGAACTGTCAGCCGCGAAGGGGAAGATCGGCCAGCTGGAAGGAAGTTCGTCCCGGCTCTTGGCTCGGGTCGACAGCGACCAGGAGTGGTCGAAGAAGGTCTTTGACCTTCAGCGGCAGCTTCAGGATGCCGAGGTGAGCCACGATGTGCATCGGGCCAGCTGGCGCAGGCAAGTGGAGGAATATAAGGGGAGACTCAGGATGGCGACCGACGAAGTCGCCCGTCTCCAGAGGCAGCTGGCCAGCAAGGCTCAGCTTACTTCCGTCCGAGATTCTGATGAGCTCCAGTCCCTAAGAGGAACTGTTGAAGGGATTTCTGTCGCCCTTGGGGATAAGACAGCCGAGCTGCAACAACTGAAGATTCAACTGGCATACGAGCAGCGGGCCGTCGCGGACGCGGAGGCAGAATCCGAGGTCTTGAGGAAGAGGCATCGAGAGGCGGAGGCCGAGAGCCAGCGACTTCGTCGGGCGCTCCAGGATGCGCTACAGAAAAGGGAAGAGCTAGAAGAAGAAATTGAGAATCTAAGGCAGTCCTGGATGAGGGGTGGAGCAGATAACTCTAGGTCGGAGGGAGCAGAGCCTCCTTAGAGCTCTTTTCGTCCTTCCATCTTTTCATGTGTATACTTCCCTTTTTGTTGTTTTATCCCGCTTTTGTCGTTTTGCTTTTCTTTCCTTGGCCTTCCGGGCTTTGTAGTGTGTATTTTGGAAATGGAATGAAAAGGGTGTTTTGTGTTACCTCATCTGCGTGTTGTCTCAAATTGTCGTCCGCCGAACTTTTCTTGTCGTTCGACTTGTCCGATGCCAACGTCGTTGGTAGGCGCTCGGTCGTCGATGCGTTATCCTGCCTTCCTCGTCGTACATGGCTGCAAGTCCGAGCTTGGCGGTTCGGACTCCGCATTACCTCAGAGACGTCGCTGTCTTCTCGACCTGTGTAGGGCGTCTTCTTAGAGGTCGGGAGTGTTTGGTAGGAACTCCCTGTCTTTGTTGGGACAAAGTTCTTTAGGTCTCTAAGGAGGTCCATCCTTCATCTGTTTCCGTCGTAGCTCGTCACCCTTCCTTTTTAATTTTCCTCCTCTTCTCAGAGTGAGGGCCCTACCCTCGCTTCTTGCGGGGTTGCATAGGAGCACGGAGGTGCCGCTGAGGGGCTTTTTCCCTTCATCCGATCTCGTCGGGCAATCGGGTTTCGTCACCATCAGGACGAGGTTCTCCCCCCGTTCTCATGGGGGCACGTAAGGGCCATTACCAGGGTGGGCGGAGCCTTCCTTGCTGCATAAGTCACGGATGGAGCCCAGCTCCCATAGGAGTCCGGACGGAGTCTCCCTTGTTGCGGAAGTCACGGGCGGAGCCCGGCTCCCATAGGAGTCCGGGTGGGGTCTCCCTTGCTGCAGAAGTCGCAGACGGAGCCCGACTCCCGTAGGAGTCTGGGCGGGATCTCCCTTGCTGCAGAAGTCACAGACGGAGCCTGGCTCCCGTAGGAGTCCGGGTGGGGTCTCCCTTGCTGCAGAAGTCACGGATGGAGCCTGGCTCCCGTAGGAGTCTGGGCCTTCGACCTTGCTCAAGTCAGGGCGGGGTTTTCCTCCTGCTCCCGACATGGCCGTGGGGGCACGTTAGGGCACTGTAAGGCCTCTCCCCCCATCCGGTTTAAAAGAATCGGACCTTTGACTTTGCTCATGTCAGGACGAGGTCCTCCTCCTGTTCCCGACATGGCAGTGGGGGCACGTTAGGGCGCTGTAAGGCCTCTCCCCCCATCCGATCTAAAAGAACCGGACCTTTGACTTTGCTCATGTCAGGATGAGGTCCTCCTCCTGTTCCTGACATGGCTGTGGGGGCACGTTAGGGCGCTGTAAGGCCTCTCCCCCCATCCGGTCTAAAAGAACCAGGCCTTTGACTTTGCTCATGTCAAGACGAGGTCCTCCTCCTGTTCCTGACATGGCTGTGGGGGCACGTTAGGGCGCTGTAAGGCCTCTCCCCCCATCCGGTCTAAAAGAATCGGGCCTTTGACTTTGCTCATGTCAGGATGAGGTCCTCCTCCTGTTTCTGACATGGCTGTGGGGGCACGTTAGGGCGCTGTAAGGCCTCTCCCCCCATCCGATCTCGAGATAGTTGGACTTTCATTTCAGGTATGTTAGGATGGGTAATCCCCCCATCCCCAACATACCTTTGTTTCAGGCGTTTAGAGGGGTCATGTCCAGTCGTGATAAATCCATGCCAAATGGGAAGAGTACGTTAAGTAGAAAGAAATTTAGATTCAAGGTGAAATAGTGAGTGGTACATTTACAGATTCTCCGAGTTCCACGGTTGTGGAGGTCTGCTCCTCCTTGAGGCCCTCCGGTGATGGAGTCGATGGTCCCGATGGAAGGTCGGTCCCCGGGTTGCTCCTCCCTTCTTGATGGTTCAGGCTGCGGAAGGGCCCTTGGCCGATCTCCTCTACCCTCAGGCCTGCGTCGGATGAACCTGTTGAGTCGACCTCGCCGAATGAGCTCCTCGATCTCATCTCGGAGCTGGATGCATTCCTCTGTGTCGTGGCCGTGGTCGCGGTGGTAGAGACAGAACTTGTTGGGGTTGCACTTCTCGGGGTGTGTGCGCATCCTCTCTGGCCTAGGGAGCTGCTCCCTAACCTCCATCAGTACCTGGGCCTTCGAGGCGTTGAGGGGGGCGTAGTTGCAGAATCTCCCCGGTGGGAACCCCACCGAACCCTGTGATCCAAACTTCTCTGCCTGCGTACCCAGGGTGGAGTATGGGCACGCTTGTGCCCAGGAGGGGATCGAGAACGCGGCCGGGCTTCTCTGGCCTTTTTTCAATTGCGGGCTTACTCGAGTCTCCCGCTGCCGCTCCCTCGCTGTTTCTTCATCCTTCATTTGAAGACTTCTTTCGCTCGGGCATATCCTTCGGCCTGGCCAGCAAATCAGCAAAATCCCTGGGGTACTTCTTCTCCAGGGAGAATAAAAGGTTATTCTTCTGAAGGCCACCCTTCAGGGCGGCCATTGCGACTGATTGGTCCAAGTTCCGGACCTCCAGCGCCGCGACGTTGAAACGGTTGATGTAGGCCCGATGGACTCCCCTTCCCTCTGTTTGATATTGATGAGGGACTCCAACCCTTCCGGGGGGCCGGCTGCTGACAAAATGGGCCACAAATTGGTGGCTCATTTGATCGAAGAAAAAGATGGTACCCATTTCAAAGCCGAGTACCAGTTCCTCGCCGCTCCCATCAAGGTGGACGGGAAGGCCCGGCATAGAATGGCGTCAGGAGCGCCGTGAAGCAGCATCATCGTCCGAAGGCTTCAGATGATCAACCGGGTCTGAAGTCCCGTCGTAGCTTTCGAACTGGGGGAGCTTGAAGTTTGGCAGGATCGGTTCCTGCATGATCATTTGAGAGAAGGGAGGGTCAGTATAAATATCCTCACCATAAGCGGGGGGAGCATGGCGGAGTTCTTCGATCCGCCGGTTCATCTCCTGGAGCCTCCGATCCAGGAAATCCTTCCGACTTCGAGTCTCGAGGGTCCTCTGGCAGAATGGGGGCAGGGATCTTCCAGGGGTGGAGTCGTGGTCCGATTGAGGGCTCTCCACCCTCGGGTTCATTTTCCCAAGAAGGACGGGGTGGCTGGCCCAGGTGGCCCGCCCCGCCGTCGGATTCTGGTGTTCCAGGGACACTCTTTCCAGGCGTACCGATGCCTGCGACTGCTGCTGCTGCATAGCCTGCACAGCTTCTGTGAGGCCTTTGACCTGCTGCGCCAGCAGGTCAAACTGCTCCGCGCCGACTGCGGCCGTCTGAGGAGGAGGAGGAGGTTGAGAAACAGGAGGGGAGGTCGGAGCCTGAGATCTGGCCGCGGAGGCCGTGGACCGTCGCATGGATGCCTTGCGGGGAGGCATCAAGTAAGGATCCCGTGGGGGAAACAAGGAGTAGGTGCTGGAGGAGACGATCGGAGGCGGCTCCGATGAGCGCTCCTTTAAGAACAAGGGTACTGCGAAGGCACTGCCCTTCCTCTAGCGCCAATCCTGTTGGTGCAGAAATCCGCTCGCATCGGAGAAGCTGGAGTCGAGGGAGTTACGGTCGCCGTCGGGACCTGCAAAGGAAGTCTAAACCGGAGGTGGGGTTGCTCCGGCAAGACCCTCCGACGCTCAAGTCAATTCTCTGCCTCAACAAGAATGGAGTGCTCGAACGGTGAATTTAGCAGAGTTTTTAGGTAAAAAATGAGAGCTTATCGAATAACGTATCTGGGGCCCCCTTTTATAGACGGAGGGGGCAGTAGCCTGATAGCGATATCTGTAACCGTCTGGCAGTGGGCTGCCCAGGGTCAGACGGAGTTTGTTGCGAAGAGTAGTGGAGTGGACCCGTGGCTATCACCGGGATGTGCCACGTGGAGTCTGTCGCGGGGAGTGGAGCGGCGTCTGTTGTCGCGATTTGCCAGCGGATGGGAGAATCGCGCGGTATCCGTCGCAGGAAGTGGAGCAGGATCGTGGCCGTTATTGTGGCCTGCCAGGGAGTAGTGGAGCCGTGCGGGATCCGTCGTAGGAAGTGGAGCAGTGCTGTGACCGTTACTGCGGCCTGTCAGGGAGCGATGGAGCTGCGCGGAATCTGCCGCAGGAAGTGGAGCAGGATCGTGGCCGTTATTGCGGCCTGTCAGGGAGTGATGGAGCTGCGCGAAATCTGCCGCAGGAAGTGGAGCAGGATCGTGGCCATTATTGTGGCCTGCCTAGGAGTGCAGATCCGTCGGCTGAAGTTCGACAGCGGTCGGAGCTGATGACGGAGTCCGGCTCCCGTAGGAGTCCGAGCGGAGTCCTCCTTGTGGTTGGAGTCGTGGGCGGAGCCCGGCTCCCGTGGGAGTCCGGGTGGAGTCCTCCTTGCGGTTGGAGTCATGGGCGGAGCCCGGCTCCCGTGGGAGTCCGGGCGGAGTCCTCTCAGAGTTGAAGTCGCGGGCGGAGCCCGGCTTTCGTAGGAGTCCGGGCGGAGTCCCCTGCAATCAAAGTCAGGTGCGAAGTCCAGCTCCCGTAGGAGTCCGGACGGATCTTACCGGCGGTTGAAGTTGGCGACGGAGCCCGGCTCCCGTAGGAGTCCGGGCGGAGTCCTCCTTGCGGTTGGAGTCGTGGGCGGAGCCCGGCTCCCGTGGGAGTCCGAGCGGAGTCCTCTCGGAGTTGAAGTCGCGGGCGGAGCCCGGCTCCCGTAGGAGGCCGGGCGGAGTCCCTTGCAATCAAAGTCAGGTGCGAAGTCCGGCTCCCGTAGGAGTCCGGACGGATCTTACCGGCGGTTGAAGTTGGCGACGGAGCCCGGCTCCCGTAGGAGTCCGGGCGGAGTCCTCCTTGCGGTTGGAGTCGTGGGCGGAGCCCGGCTCCCATGGGAGTCCGGGCGGAGTCCTCTCGGAGTTGAAGTCGCGGGCGGAGCCCGGCTCCCGTAGGAGTCCGGGCGGAGTCCCCTGCAATCAAAGTCAGGTGCAAAGTCCGGCTCCCGTAGGAGTCCGGACGGATCTTACCGGCGGTTGAAGTTGGCGACGGAGCCCGGCTCCCGTAGGAGTCCGGGCGGAGTCCTCCTTGCGGTTGGAGTCGTGGGCGGAGCCCGGCTCCCGTGGGAGTCCGGGCGGAGTCCTCTCGGAGTTGATTCTGCCGAGAACTTCGGCTGTGGGTATTTTATACCCAACATATATATATATATATATATATATATATATATGATTTCAAAAAATTTTGGATGGTTGTATATTTTCAGTCTTTGTTGAAAATTCAACAATCCACTGACCTAACATTTCCATTCTCCACGACCACCACTCTTCCTTTCGACACCACCCACAGCTCCTCCATCCGACAATCGCTGCTCCACAGCCCCCCTCTCTCCCCTGCCTACTACCCATGGCTCCTCCTCCGACGCCACTCGTGGCTCTTCTATCTACCCACTGCTCCTCGCACCCTTCCAATCCCTTGCTCGTGGATCCTCTGCCCTCAATCTCCCCCTCCTCCCTCCCTCGACGTCTGCAGATCCTCCACCCTCGGCTCTCATTTCGACATCTGTGTCTCCTCCATCTCCCTCCACTTGCAGCTTCTCCACGTCCCCCTCCCACCGCCACCCATGATTCCTTTACCCTTGATTCCTCCCCATCATTCTACTTCGTGTGCTTGTGGGTCCTTCGTGTGCTCTCTCTATCCCCTACCCCCAGCAGTGCCAGTAGATCCCCCACCCTCAGTATCCAAAAAAATGCAACTAAAATCAACGGTGTAGTTCTTGCACCACATTAGCAACATCAAGTTATAATTTTAGTCAAGTTGAGTGGTGAAATCATGAGTTGAACCAATAATTTTACTATTAGCACCCTAACCATGATCAATCCATAAATAACTTTCAATTGAAGATATTTCAAAAAATAATATGAAAAAAATAATATTTAAAAAAAATCCTGAGTAGCACCTCGCTTTCCTAAGACAACCATGCATACCCCGTCACCGAAATAATGAGTGACAAGCATCACTCACAGCCATCCGCATCGTACCATAAAAAAAATAGATAGAATTTTTTTTCAATATTATTTTTTAATACTTATATTTCAATCTATCTCTCCTTTTTTAATTTATTTTCTAAAATATGATAGTTCAGATGAGGTTGCATGATGTTGCAAAACTACATTTTGAAGATGCGGTTTCTGCTAGAAACCGCATCTTCAACATACAGTTTCAAATAAATTGGATAAAAAATTTAAATTTTAAAATTAATTTAAATTTAAAATTGAAAACTGCATGTTGAATATCCGGTTGCAGTTTTCAAGATGAAATCACATTTTCAAGATATGTTTTTTCCATTTTGGAACGTTGCTATTTTTTTAATTTATTTTATTAATAAAAATAAAATATTATTTTTTATTAATAATAATACATTATTATTTTTGATGATTAATAAAAACATTATTATTCGATTGACAATAAAATATTATTTTAGTGATAAAATAATAAAATTATTATTATTATATGATTAATAACAAATAATATTATTATTATTATAAAAGAAAAAGATAAAAAGAAAAAATAATAAAATAATAATATTATTTAAGTTATTATTAATAAAATAATAATATTTTTTTTTCTTTTTTTCTTTTTTTCTTCCCTTCGTCTCTTCCAGTCCTAGTGAACACATGCCTTCTATCCTCCGTCTGCGCTCCCTCCGTCCTCCGTCTGTGCTTATGTCAACTGTTAGTATTTTCTCGCTCGCTTGTTTTCGCCACCTGTCCCCTTGCTCGCCCGTGATGTTTTCACCACCATCCCTCCTACTAAAGGAGATAGAAAAGCCCGCGAATGCTCCACTTACACATTATCTTTTAATAAAATATTTTATGTTATAAATTTAATATTTTTTTATTATTTTTATCTCTTCTCCCTCTCCTACTTTTTTATTTTTAAAATATTATTTTTTCTAACTTTTAAAAATACTCCTTTATTATTATTTCAAAATAATATTTTTATTATTATTTTAAAATAATATTTAAAAATAATATTTTATTATTAATTTTTTTGAAATAAATTTTTAGTTTGAAATAATATTTTATTATTATTAATAAAATAATAATATTTTTCTTCCCATCTTTTTAAATAATTTTTTTTATCTTTTTTCCCCTTCCTCCCCTTCCTCCTACCACGACACAACCCCCTTGCCCTCACTGATCTTCTTCCCTTCTCTTCCTACCGTTGCAACCCCTCCCTCCCCTACCGCCCTTGTCGATCTGTGACCGCCCGGTGAGGCCCAGATCGCTGCCGTCCATGCCGCACCCATCGTGGCTCCACCCACCGCTGTCTGCACCTGCTTTTCACGTCGCACTCGGCTCTGTACGACCACCAAACCCCCTCCCCTCTCCTCCTGTTGCTCCTTGAATTGATTTTGATGATTACAAAGCATTTGAGGGGATTACTAATGATCTTGGCTTGAAAAAAGACTTATTGCATTTCAGGAGCAAAATCGTAATTTTATCAAGACCTGATTCAGAAGCCTCAAGAGCAAGAACTGAAGACGTACAATCTATTGGAGGAAATTTTAACATTTTTGGAAGTGTATTTTGTAAGAAAATCAGGTTTTTATTTTTGAGTCGACCCCATGAGTCGACTCATGGCTTAAAGGCTGAACGGCACGCAAAAATTTTTGGCCGGCACTCTCTGTGAGTCGATCCCATGGGTCGACCCCTCGACATGAGTCGATCCTATGAGTTGACCTCTGCTGCTTCGCAGGCTAAAATTACAGAACAGTCATTTTCTATTCTGTTTCACAGAGGTCGACCCTATGAGTCGACCCATGAGCAGGAGTCGACCCTATGAGTCGACCCTTGTGATGGAAAAGTTTCGTAACGACTAGTTTTTAACCCATTTCAATTGTATTTAATGCTCATTTAATGTGCTCTAATGGCTCTATTTCAGCCCAGATTATTCTCTACCATTATTTGAAGTTATATAAAGGGACTTAAAGGAGAGAATCAAAGAAGAGAAGAAAAGAAGAAAAATTTTGAAAAAGCTTCTTCAAGCATTCTTTTCAACCCTAAGCAAGAGGCCATTTAAAGCGTTCAAGAAGCTTTTAATTCAAGTTCACCAACTCTTCAAGTGCTCATTCAAGTCTCCAATTACCTTGAGGAAATCAGAAAGAGCTTCCTTCAAATTGTGTAAAGTGTATTTAATGCCTTGTTCGCTCATTAAAGGAGCTTCTTTTGTATTTCTGTGCTGTTAACTGTAATACTCTTTTTGAGTCATTATTTTTTGTTTTGGAAGGGTTCCAAAATGTGGGAAGGTTGATCCGAACCTTGAATCGAATTGTATTGGATTGGCTTGTACCCGAAAAATAAGTGGTCTAGCTTGGGATAGCTAGAGTCGGAGGTTCTGACGAGTGTATTCAGGTTGAATGCAATTTAGTGGATTGAAATTCTCAAATAGGAGCTTGGGGAGTAGATGTAGGTGCAAGGTGGGCATCGAACCACTATAAATCCTCTTGTTTGTGTTGTGCTTAATTGCCCTCCTTCTAAACTTCTTTATTCTCTTGCATTCTTGCATCCAACCATTACCCGTGCATCAATTATACTCTCCTTACTTATCTTGCTGTTGTTAAATATTTTCATAAGTTGTAAGTTAAGTTTAAATTTTTAGAAACCCAATTCACCCCTCCTCTTGGGTTACATAGCTGGGCAACACCTCCCTCAACTTGGGTGCCACCAACCCCCCTCTCCCCTCCTCCCCAGTCCCGGGTGCCTCCTGCACGTCTTGTACCCCGTGCAACCGCCCCTCGTACTCTCCGTAGTCCCACCCCACCGCCATCCCCTCCTCTTCCCTTCCCCGACCCTGGTGAGTCTGAGCCCCCATGGCTCCACTCGAGCATCGGCGATCGTCCGCATCCTTCCATCCGCGCTCCTCGGTAGAGCGAAATGAAAAGAAAAAAAAAAAGGAGAAACCACATGTTGAAATCGCACTTTCAATATGTGATTTTAGTTTGATATTTAATATTAAATTTAAATTTTAAATATTTTATTCACGTCATTTGAAAACTACAAGTTGAACATGTGGTTTCAAGTAGAAATCATATGTTCAATATGCGGTTTAGTCACATTCATGCCATCCCATCCAAATTACCTTATTTTAGGAAATAAGTTGGGAAGGGAGTAGATCGAGAAATAAGTATTTAAAAAATAATATTTAAAAAAAACCTTCTTATGATCCGTACTTTGTGAAATGAAAAAAATTTATAAAAAAAATAAGTCATAATGCTATCAGGTACCAACACAAAGCAAGTCAAAAAGCTTATAACATTAAGTAATAACCGCCAGCTATTACAGATATAGCAGACTAATAACGTGATAAGGTTTTCTGCAGCTATTTTTCGAGATGGATGAAAGCAATACCGTACGTTTTTTTAATGGTACTAGCAATTGCTAAATTGAATTTCCAGCTCCATGGTTGATCATCTTCTCCCTGTACCTCATCAAGGAGTTGAGAAACTGAAGCTGCTGCTGCCGCCGGAACCGGTTGATGAAGTCGTCGGCATCGGCATCGGCATCCATCTCTCCTCCCTCAAAAATAATTGAGGGGATGTGTCGGACCTTGTACCCTTCCCCATTTCTGACCCTTTCATTGAACTTATGGGGCATCTCCATCAGCTTTAGTTCTCGAAGGGTGGTCACGTGCTGCAATCCCTCGGGAAGCATCTTCAATTCCTTGCAGCTTTTGATAGTTAAGTGGGTGAGGCAGGGCATCGCCCCAACCTCCACTCTCCATCCCTCTAAATTTGTGAGACAGTATAACATCAAGTGTTGCAGTCGAGGAAAGCCACCAGCAGAACATGACATGCTCTCCCCTAAATATGCTTCGAATTTCAATGCAAGAAGCCTGAGGTTTGGCAGCTTCTCCAGCACCGGCATTGGGTCTTGCTCCAACTCAGACAAAGATAATATGAGCTTGGTGAGATTCGGCGGGAATTGACTGCTGTCTGGGAGCTGCCCCTGTTTGAACGATCCCTCCAGAATCAACGAACGAAGCTGGTGCAGGTGTCGTGCATGTGCGAAGAAGATGTCTCTTGGCAATTCTGCCTCATACATACTCAAGGAGAGCAGGCTGTCCATTTTCTCGAGTGATTTTCCGAATGACTCACTAAATATTCTTTCATATGCTCTGCGTATAGCCATCTCTGTAGAGCCTGATGTGGTAACCCAATTTTTGATGAATCTTATAACATCCGGTCTATCCAGATCAGGTTCACCGAATGTGATACTGAGAACCTGCAGGTTCTTATGATCCCCACTTACCGGTGCGCTTTGAAATAAACAAAAATTAATATATAGGTGCCTTAGTGTCTGGATTTTCCAAAATGATATCGGAAGACAATAAATCTCCGTTCCTCTCACATCCAGAGTCTGTAGATTCAAGAGGTGTCCAACGGAGGATGGTAGTCTTTTCAAACCGGTTCCTCTCAATCCTAGGTATCGTAGATGAATCATGTTGCCGATCTGTTTCGGTAACTCCAAATTTCTCGCACCCTCTAAATCCAGCACTCTTAATAAGTTTAATCCATCCAAAAATCTTCCAGCATTAGTGGAAACTAAATTGAAGCCCAGTAAAGTACGGAGATGTGACAAAATAGCAACCTCGCAGTTTATACGATTGTTGAAAGCTGCACGATGACTCGATACACCATCAGATACTGCCATGTCACCGCCGCAAATATGAAGAAATCCATCCTTTCTAGCTTCTGATCGGCCAAAGTCACGTAACATATCATGGATGCGTATGCTTTTAATCCGCCCACGAAGCTGAGTTCTCCGAACAACCTGGATCATGCACCTCTGCACCAACTCATCCAACCAATCCCTTGCGGTGTCTTCCATTGTCTGTCCCTGCTCTTGTGGTATGAAACGTTCGGCGATCCACAACCTAACTAATTTGGAAGCAGAGATCATAGAGTCCTCTGGAGATGCAGTGATGCACAAGAAACATGGTTTTAATTGATATGGCAAGTCATTGTAGCTTAAACCCAATATATTGAGGCATTCCTGCCCTTCTCCACGTGATTGCCAGTTAGTGCTCTGAGCTACCTTCGACCATGTATTATAGCTACGTTCTTTCCTCGACAGAAGCCCCCCTAACACCACCAGTGCGAGAGGAAGTCCGCCACACCTCTTTGCAAGCTTGTGGGCCAATTCCTTCAACTCAGCTGGGATATCTTGATTTGGTGGAAACGCCTTCCTGCAGAAGAGTTGCAAATTCTGTGTGTCATTCAAAAGGTGCAATTCATGTGGAGGAATCCATGGCTCGGCATGTCTTGCAACTTCAATGTTACGGGTCGTAAGCAGTATTCTACTACCGTTGTTTCCATTAGGAAAGACTTGATGAAATTGACTCCAAACATCCACGGTCCATACATCATCCATCACGATCAAGTACTTTTTGTCTCTTAGGAAATAACGGAGCCGCTCTCTCACTTCTTCTTCATCCATCCGCTCTAATAGTTCTGGTGTAATTCCTTTTTCTTTTTGGAGAAGTTCCGGTGTAATTACCTTTTTCTTGATATCTTTTAATAACTTAATAGGAAGATAATTCTGAGAAACTGAAACCCAAGCAAATGTATCAAAATGTTCTTAATTGCAGGATCATTATACACTTTTCTTGCCAGGGTGGTCTTGCCTACCCCACCCATACCCACTATAGAAATTGCACATCGTGTTTTCTCATTCGGATCAAGCAATTGACTCACTAATTGTTTCTTATCATTCTCCAACCCTACAACATGAACGTCACCATCATCAGAGTGAGGATAGGATTGTCTGAGTGATTGCCAACTTTCATCCACTGCACTGCTTTGACCTGGATTAGCAAGGGAATAGCTAACTGTGCTCTGGGAAATACTATGGATCTGGATCTTTATTTGCTCAATTCTGGTACTAATTTTATGGAGGGTTATCAAGTCACAAGGTTTGCGAGAGTACCTTGAAATGGAGCCCAAGCAGCCTCTCCCTTGGTGTCGCCTTTCGCCCATGTACTTGATGGTGTCTATGACGTCTTCCATTTCATAGGCTACACCTCTCATCGCACTTATCCAGCTATGCATTCTCACATCCCCTTTCTTTCTTCTGGAGTCTGCATCTTTGAGGAAGCCTTGCAATAGCTGAAGCTGTGTTTTCACCCATTCGATCTGATCACGCACACCAGCCAGGGAAACAGCTTCATCGATGAGAAGGTTGGTAAGCTGAGACACCACACCGGAAACCAAAGACTCAGCCATCTCTGCTCCGGTCTCCCTGAAAGAAGTTCAGTTTGGATGCTATACGCCACCAGTGGTCACGGAACTTCTCTTTTCTTTTAATATACAACCTTCTCTCTCATTCTCGTCCACACGTTTCGGAGCAAGACGACGAACGCAATTCTCTCATTCTCGTCCACACGTTTCGGGAGCAAGATGGCGAACGCAAGAAAATTATCGATTTAACCGTTTTTATGGGGATTTTTTTTAAAATATTATTTTTAAAAAAATTTCTCACAATATGGTGTAACGTAATTTATTTTCTATTTCATCCTGCCAGTTAATACGAAATCAGGGATTGAACCCATGATTTCATGTCCACATTGGTGCCACGTTATATGGTGCGAGGGATATGTGGTGAAACTGTGGCTTCAAGCCATGATTTTTGCTGTTGCCCCTTTGACTATGGTTCTCCTGCTCCCTCTCTCTCTCTCTGACCTCCTACGTACTCCTCTTTTCGAATCCCGGCCCCCCACCCCCCAACTACCCGGTGGTTCCTCTTGAATTCCCCCATCACCACAGCCCGGTGGTCCCTCTCTTGAATCCCAGCCCCCCTCACTCCCCACCACTCCAACCGCCATGGTCCATCTCTTGAATCCCGATCCCCCCCTCCTACTCCCTACCATTCCAACTCCCACTTGGTGGTCCCTCTCTCGAATCCTGGCCCCCCTCACTCCCCACCACTCCGACCGCCATGGTCCCTCTTTTGAATCCCGTCCCTCGCTCCCCACCACTCCGACCGGCGCTCGCTGTCGCCTTTCGATAAGTCTTGCACAAATTGGATCGATGTAGTTTTTTTGTTTAATATTTGTTCGTAGAATACCCCTCAAAAAAAAATAAAACATTAAATTGTGAAATTCCATCGTTCTAACTGATTTCTAACATTGTCTTCCATCTAAATTTGGACCTATAAACTACTAAATATAAAACGTCATTTTGTTCCTTTTGTACCATATGATCCCAAAAGGCTAATATTATATAAAACCAAAACCAAAAGATTGATTTTATTGCTATGCTGCCATATTTTTAGATTTTAACATTATGCCTATCAACCTAAAATTTACTGCAAGATTACATTAGCAATAAGGTTACTTTTGCAATGGAATGTTTTTGCTCTTGTTTCACAATATCTTCGGTATACTTACATATTTCGTAATAATGTCAACAATTGTTCATTTTAGAAATTTATTATGTTGAGACTTGTGCAAGTCCCACTTTGAATATTTTTGGATGTATTGATATTGGTCCAACTCACATTCTTTCAGTTTGTATTATATTTTGATGGTCGACATGTTTGAATAGAAGATGCATTAAATAAAGATGAAAGATTTATCCCTTCTGTTATAACTCATGAGATCGTCAATCAATCCAAAACCACATCCCATAAAGTTACAAGATTTGATAGAATAAAGTAAGTGGGGTATTTCAAATGCAAACAATATTTCATGAGCTTTATATGAACAAAGCAATAATATTTAGGTGAATAGTAATGCAAAACATTCTTTTTATGATCATATTATTATTTATAATAAATGAATAAATTTAATTTCTTAACAATATGGGGTGCAAATAGTGCGGTTATCAGATAGTATGTGTATGTACTAAAAATGACAGTGCTATCATTTGCCGTATTCAAACATATATATATAGCTGTTCGTGCACGTCTCTATTGATTTCTATGATACGTTGATCGATGCTACACCCTGAAAAAGTACCATCATAGTTACAATCATCAATTTCAACCGATTCTACATGCAGGGTATTGGTCACAACCAACAAATGATATATTGATAGTGCCACAAAAATAATGATTGCGACAAAAGGAAAGATCACAATCCTTGAAATATAAGAATGAAATGGATTGGATGAAAGTCAGTAACAGACCTAGATGTCAAATTTATGGTGAAGAAGGACATGACAGGCAGATATATCCTAGAAATAGAAAATGAACCTTTGATGAAAACTGATAAAACTTTATTTTTATTATTGTATTTTATTGAAATATAATGAACCTTTGTTCCATTTTATCTATGATATATATATGTTTGGTTTCTTTGGTTCAGTACTAGTATATATCTATGATATATAGTACATCGTTAAAGTTTATGCGAATTTTGAAAGTTCATACAGGTTTGCTTACAAGTAAATAATACTCATTTCTTTTACTTTTAATATCTACTGCATATTGCATACATGAAGCCAGGTCTGATAGATCATTCTGTACTATATGGGTAGGCTACTCATCGATCATCGGACATCAGGAATGGTCAGATTTGTATTTATATTATTTAAATCATATGAATAAGTTATTTACATCGATTTAATATTAATGTGTTAATTTTTCTTATATTTTAGTAATGATAGGAGTCTAACTTTCTGACTTGTAGATGGAGGGAGTTGGCCATCCATCGGTCGACATGGCTTGACATATGTATAGTGCTATATTTGTGGCAGGCCAGATTCTATGACCTATGCCATGTTGGTTTTATCTAGCTAGATTGGCACTTGACCACTATGTTTGCAGAGTGATGGTGTTCAGAAACTCATACATTTTACCTACCATATGGAGAGTGCACCATCATGTTGGAGGACATCAGTTTCTAGTTGGGTTTATTAGTTGATGATCTTCCAATTATAGATATAACATGCCATGATTGGTAAAAAGTATGCTTAGATTTATTAGGTGTTGTCCCACCTTCTGATAAAATCAAAGCTTCACAGTTGAGCATTTTATGGCTAACAGAGCAATTCCACAGGCTATCTCCTGATGTAGATGATATAGCCGTACAATGTTATGCTAAGGCATATACAGTTGATGGGAGGGTGTTTATTTACAGGTAAATCAATTAACTTGATGCATATCATATTTTTGCCATTATTAGGGGCTTTTGAGACTGTGAGATACTATAGTTGGGATAGTGCAGGTCTAGCTTGGTTGAATGGAGAACTTTATAAGGCAAGTAATATGCACATAATACCGTGGGACCCTTGATTTTACTACAGCTATTGGCATGAGATAAATTTCCATTTATAGCTCCCATAGATTAGGTCATCCTATTGTAGATCCTATTATGGATTTGGTTGATGGAGGTGTATTGCCACATGATTTGCTAGGCATGAGGTATGTAATGAAAGTTGCATAGTAATTTTTATGTCCCAACTATTTTGAATCGTATGTAACTCACTTATCCCTTAGAATGCGTAAGTGAAGAGATACTTTCTTGGTGAAACAGATTTTCATTCATGTTCTTATGATGTATTGGTACCACCTCAATCGTATGAGGGTTGAGTAGGTATAATTATAATTGATTTACACATATTATAATACATTTGTAACAATTTTGTTCAGAATACTTATATTTCTTCATGTTTATTAAAAGGTTATATGGCAGCCGTATACTCTTGAGATCCTTGCAGAGCTATCAGATTACTACTTCAGTGGATAGATATATAACGGAGCCAGGGGCCACTTATATGTTTTCATATCATAGAATGATACTATACGGATAGAATGATGTGCCAGTTTGGGATTTGATAGGCTATTCCATTCGAATGTATCACGAATTTCAGACTGCTTCATATAGAACTTAGAGGATAAGTGGATCATGACTAGAGCATCACTCACTATCATTTTATTGTGCTCTGGGATAGTCGATTAGATCACGTTATGGTTGGTCCTCCAGTTGACAATACTATAAACTATTATGATCTTTACATAGAGTAGTACCATTGCATCATTCATCAATTCATTTGTCATAGTGGTACAATGTTTGACTATCTTATAAGAATTTAATTTTATTTCCATATTGTTCTTCTTATTTATTATTATTGGTCATAATGCTCATTACATACTTGTCTATGTCAGAATGATATTCTAGTGTAGCTTCATGATCTTGCTCATCCAAACTCAGTATCCACATCCGGGTACATCATCCAAAAGATATGCACTGCAGTCCTCCATGCTGTTGATAATCATAGTTGTATCTCCATGCATGTCTATGATCATGGCTCCAACACATCAGAGGACACTCCTTCACCTTTTCTGCATCCATCGTCGTTGGCAGCATCTCCTCCTACTTTGCACAGATGAGATAGCACATGACATGCTGTCTCTTTGTTTTCAATTCCAAAGTTTCTCACATTCAGTCCATTAAGTCATCGGCCATGTACATGCATTATGACATGAGCCAGTTCTAGTCCATTGAAGAGACTGCTGCACAACTCAGATATGCAGCGGACTACACATACCATCAGAGAGCTTCATATCATGTAGAAAGCCATATAGATGAGAGAGCTACATAGGAGACTGTCATGCAGATAAAGCGACATACCAAGGAGCATGAGGGCCCAAGTGTAGTTCAACCCATGGATCATCAGAAGCAATCTGCAACAAAGAAGCGGCCGTCATCATGTGGGACATAATCTTTTTTATTTTATTATATATATGTACCATATGAACGTGGTTTTTTCTATAAATAAAGTTGTACATTTTTCTCTGAATTTATGATATTTTGGTCTGTATTTTGTTACTTGTCATGCAAAGTTTAGGTGTCGACTCAAAAGCATGTACACGGTATCTATGAATGTGAGAAGTAAAAAACAGATAACTATATGAAGTCCTAGATAATCTTGTAACTCTGTAATATGTATCTGATATCGAAAATGATAATAAGGCATGCATAAACTATAACTAGAAAATCAGTATGTAGTTTAATCATTAAAGCAATAGTTAAAATATAATCTCTTGCTACCGCTACTCAATGAATGTGACAAGATGAGGCCTAAAGAGATCAGGAAGACCGATTAGTACTTAGTTCTAGGCCTTGAGCCACTTTATCTTGAATGGACCTTGTATCAGTACCATCCTGATTTGGTGTCGATACATATGGAATAGATTTTCGTTTAGCATATTGATACCCAGTACACTCCCTATCACATTTTCTTCTTTCACGATATGATATGCTTGATATGCTTTGGCACCGACCAGTATGGTGTACCACGAACTTTATCATAATTGTCTTGCTCTCTTTCACTCTATTAGAATCCTGCCACATTTTTTTTTCCTCAGGGGCTAGTTGATCGCTGTATCAACTAGAATCGACTACCGATCTCGATTTGTATGGTCAACCGTACCAGGATAATCGGTTGATCGCTAGTCTCAATTTCTCTAGTTTGATCCAATTACATGCATGCATAAGAAATTCATAGACAAATCACCAAATTTCAAATAAAGTCATAGAAATCATCAAATGTATAAAGAAATTCTCAATCAAGTCAGTAGATTAAAGGCATATATTGAACAAAAGACAGGTAGATTGGAGGATACAGATTGAAACACAACATAAAAAAATAAAAAAATTAAAATCATGATCGATCAGCACCATGCCGTGTTCGACCACACTAGAACATCCACCCAGCAAAGATCAACAAGATGAGTGATCGATCGACTGGATCGACTGGGCTCGATTGCTTGGCTTGGTCCCAGGCGGTTGACTACCATAGGGGATTGATTGACCACCTGTGTGGAATAGAAGAAGGGCGGTCAATTGGTTGGATAAATTAGGCTCGATCGCCCGTGTCTATTTTAGGCGATCAACGATCCATGGCGTCAACCACCTCAGTGGAATGCTCGACCGTCATTGCATGATCCGAATGACATAGTCGATCGGTCAATCTGAAGTGGTTGACCATATCAGATTGAGCCCGATAGTCGACCTCGGTCAATGGTGGTAGTCGACCATTTGGATCGGTTGACCGCTAATATATGGCAGTCAATCAAGTTTTTTATTTTTTAAATTTTTTTTTCACTTTTAGTTGTTGGGTTACTAAGTATTCATATCTTTGCTATGGACAGCTATGTCTCTACTACAAGCTTGCATAAGAACCACAAACCCTAAATCCTAAAATCTGAAACCCTAAAACCCAAACCATAGACCCCAAACCCTAAACCCTAAATCCTAAAACCCAAAGTCCTAAACCTAGAACCCTAAACCCTAATTATGGTGATCAGAAGATCTTCCTCTATCCTTGTTTAATTATTATGATTGGAAGCTATATGGCATCTTTGAGGCTGAAGTCATGGACAGTTGAATGCCAACTCATATGCGCTACCAACCACTCACTGAGGATTAGTTCAAAAAAATCCTCATAGATAATATTACACAAAGCAACATTTCTAATTTGACCTCGATCATGCACATACAAGAGAGCTAATTGCATTATTAAAGTCTTTAACTTATCCTATCAATACTAGGCTCACACCTTCTATGTCAAACAAGGTCTATGAGTAGGGAATACAACTGCAGATATAACTACAGGGAATATAGGTGATTGCATTTTTAATACCATCATCAGCCCCCATAGTGAATACAACTACAAATATGGAGTGCACTTATGCAAAGGTCTGTGACTTGAAAAAGATTTGTGAGTCATCATTTGTTGATATGATGGTTGAGAATAATTCACATCACATGGTAATGTGAAACCAGCACCTGAGAATAATATACAATTCATCTGCAATTGAGACTGTGTGATCCCATATGGCTATCCTTATACAAGTACATAAGAATAATGTATAGATAGAGCATCATAAAAATAATGTACAAATGCATGAGAATAATGGTGTTAATTGAAATATAATAGTTTATAAGAAATCTCAAGTTCGAGATAAAACTGATCAAAATACATGATTTCATTTGACAGCTAGGTGAGCAGCAAAAAAAATGATTACAATAAATCAAATTATATTACTCTAAAAATAAATAAAAAATGATGCATGATCGAGTGGAGCATCATATATTGTAATCAGAAGCTGGAGCCTAATCATCATCTGTAGGGTCCTGTGGAGGTAGAAGAAACTGATGATAAAATCAATGCTATACGAACTAATTAAATCATACAAATCTCTTATCCAATCATGCATCAATAAGTGTAAATCTCGCACTGAGAGATATCTTTAGTGCATCTAACTAAGCAGACAATGCATGCAGATCAGAAGACTACTGATTAGACTATGTAGACTATGTATGTTGAGTAGAATGTCTAGACTGATCTCTATTGATAAGCTGACCTTCTCCTTCACTATCACTTTCTTCTTCATGTACCTCAGACATATGCCTCCATACTCCATTAGTAAATATATATCCCATACATCTCAAAGATAAATGATTGTAGGTATTAGTAGGTTTGAGTTTAATAACTTCATCATCATCAGTGATAGGGATATCAAAAGCCTTAAAGATAGCAGTCTTAAAGCTGCATAGGGAAAATAGATTTTGAAGCTTTGAAAATATTTATTCATATAATATATCATTAAATACAGCAAATTAACCCCACCATCCAAAAGAATTATTTTGAGAAGATACATATCTAGAAGCGATATGTTATCTCTGTGATCTCCTCTAGGTAGATAATTAAATATAAAAATATGATGAATTAGTCTATTTTCAAATGATAATAGATGTACATTAGATTCAGTGGTTTGAGCTAAACTATAATTCTCAAAAATAGTTTTAATACAGAAATAATATTCTAAATCTCTACGATTCCAACGAGTATTATTGAAATATTTATCACAATCTGATGGAATATCCAAAATTTGATCAAAAACACTGTAGTTAAACTCGATAATTTTTTCTTTCACATATGATGAAATAAAACAAACTGAACTATCAAAACTAAATTACTATAAAAATATTTAACTAGACTAGGATTGGTTGGCTTGTTCAGCATAATCATGGATAGCCAACCCATCCTTTCAAATAAAATTTAATTTTTGAATCAGATTTTTATGATTTAAATCTATTATCCTTCCTCTTAAAAGTTTTATTTGAGAAAAATTAGATTTAAAATTTTTACTACACTCATTATTCAAAAATAAATCTTCTTCATACTTATGTGAAGGTTGTTTTCCTTTCTCCACTCGAGCCCTCTCTTCTTTTGATACCTCCAGCTTTTCTTGAAGCCATTAAATCGATTTTAGCATGACAATGATGGGATCAATTGATTTTAGGATGGGGAATAGGGTTTGGGGGTTGGGATATAGGAGATTCTTGATTAGATCAATGGGGAGGAGAGTAGGGTCCATCCTGAAATATAAAGAAGATTGAAATTCTAGGGGCAAGTCATGATTTCAATGAAATCATGGGTTGGGTATGATTCTAATGGAATGGTGGGTACAACCCACAATTTTATTGAAATCATGGGCAAAAGCCATGACTTCAATGTAAAATCATGGGTTCCACCCATGATTTCATTGAATCACGGGTTGAACTCGTAATTTAGACTACCAAGTCAGCTGACTAAAATTGTTGGTTCAACTCACAATTTCAGCTAACATGGCAATGAAATTATGGGTTGAAGCCATAATTTCATGCATGGCACCAATCTGACAGTAAATAAAAAAATAAGTTCAAGATGGGAGTATTTCAAAAAAATTATTAAATAAGCAATATTTTAAAAAAAGAATCGATTACCAAAAAAGGAATCTGAAAAGCTTTCAGGCTTCAAGTGTTAAAAAATAGAAAAAAGCAAAATGAATCTTAAACTATGTAGATCCTATTTGAGATTGCTATTGACAGTAGAGTTTTTGAAATTTTTGAAAGTAGAATTTTTGAGAATTAGAGCTTTTAAAAGTAGAATTTTTACAAAAAAATTGTTTACTATTTCGTAACCACATTTACATAGTGCTTTAGATTTTTGACATATATTTGGTAACTAAAATAAAAAAATATTTTGGATATAATAAAATAACAATAAAAGATATTGCATAGTATTATATAGTGAAAACTAATATAATATATTATTATATACTATTATAGATTAAAATATTATTATATTATATAATGTAACATAATAATATAATATAATATTATTATAATAATTATAATATAATATAATATCAAATTATATTTTTATAATATAATAATACTATAATAGATTATGTTATATATTTATAATAGATCAAAATATTAATTTATTATTATATTTATATTATAATAACATAATATGATATGATATAAGATGTAATTATAAAATTTATTAGTAGATATTTTGATCATTAAAAAATTTATTTAAATCAAAATAGCTTTCCAATATTAGACAGAAAGTACTTCTAAAAAGCTTCAAAATGAAACTTTTTTCAAGTAGACCTTTTAAGCTTTCTAACAAAATCAAAATAATTTTTAAATTTTTTATCTAATATTATTGTACCATCTAAAAGTACTTTTGGAGGGTAAGAAAGTGCTTTCGATACTCTAAAAGCTTAGTCAAATTGGATCTTAAATAGGTTGTACTGTTGTGGCTTTTAGAAAGGATCTAGCTATTGGGGGCCCAAGGATGTTCAACTTTTATGCTTATATCTAACGACTAGCTAGTAATCATGCACCAAGTGGGCTCCTTTTGGAATCTTAGGGTAATTATTTGAGAATTTATTCATGTTTTATTCATGTAATTCTTTTAAAGTTCCTCCTACCATGCATGGACTGCATTTAGGCCATGGTGGTCCAGTAGCTATATGATGGGGATCTAAGGATGAATATGTAAGAATCTTTTAACACTATAAGAAAACAGTATTTTTATGACTGATATTTTTTGGTCACATTTGTAATCGATCTTGTGATTGATTTTTGAAGAAATATTAATATAGCAGTCGATCAAAAATCGATTGCCAAATTTTCCACCATAAGGCATGCTAACATTTTACGACCAATTATGCGACCAATTTATTGATTATAATTTATAAAAAATTATTTTTTTTATAGTTTTACAATCAAAAAATCAATCACAAATATTTTTAATTATTTAATTTTATTTTGAAATAATTTTTTGATTTATTTTTTGATTGCAAAATGGTTGTAATAAGTTGCAATTAAATTTTTGGTCAAAAGTATTTTAAATTATTTATGTTATATATATATTTGTGACTAATTTATCAGTTGCAGAATGGCAACAATAATTGACAACAAAATAATTAGTCATGATTTTTTTAAGTATTTATTTTTATTTTATAAATATATTTATGAATGATTTATTAGTTGCAAAATGGGCAAAATAATTTGCAACCAAAAAATTGATCAAAAAAATTTTAATTATTTATTTATTCTATAAATTATTTCCAACTAATTTATGAGTTACAAAATGGTTTTAATAAGTTGCAACCAAAAAATTGATCGCAACTATTTTCAATTATTTTTTTATTATGTAAATATGTTTGTGATTGATTTTTTGGTTGCAAAATAGCTTTATTAATTTTCAATCAAAAAATCAATTGCAACATTTTTTAATTATTTTTTAATTTACAAATATATTTATGATCAATTTTTTTATTATAATTTTTTTTATTATGTAAATATATTTGAGATTGATTTTTTCATTGCAAAATGACTTTATTAATTTGCAATAAAAAATCAATCTAATAATTAAAAATTTAATTATTTTTTTATTATGTAAATATATTTGTGATATCTCATGATGTTATCATTAGGATATCATGATTATCAATTTAATTTTAATTTTAAAAATTAAAAATATGTAAAAAGCAATAAGTTGGGTTGATTCCATAGAGAAGACAGTGTTGATTAAAAAATTTTAATTTTTATAAAAAAATAAAAAAATAATTTTTATCAAAAAAAATTAAAAGTGTAAAAAAAATTGATACTAAGATCTACTATTTAGATCTTAGCTTCTACTTATGATAAAAATAAATAATAAAAATTTAAAGTACATAAAAATAACTTTTAAATTAATTAAAAATAGAATTTAATTATAAGAAATTTAAAAGAACAAGTAAATAAATAAAAACTGTATCAAAAATTTTATAGTCCATTGGTGCAGCTTCGTTAGTAAGATAGTTGATGAACTCTTCTTCCTTCAAACTCCTCAGAGCATACTGGGCTTCCTCTTCTTCCTCTTTAGATCTGATCCTTGAGATTGTATAGGCATGGAGATGGTGCAAGAATAAAGCTCTCTTCTAAGCACCTCTTTTTTATAAGCCAATTCATAATCCAAAGCTTGCTTGCGGTCTCTCTCTATGTCTCTCCCTCTTTTGGATGATTTTTCTATTCTCTCTGGATCCCTTTTTATAGCCTTTCTGGCTTCCTTGTATCAAAACTCCATGCTATCCATGGAATACATCTTGTTATGGGACTCCTGGTCGCACTAGAGTTCTTTATTCTGCATCCCA
This sequence comes from Elaeis guineensis, assembly GCF_000442705.2. Classification (NCBI taxonomy): domain Eukaryota; kingdom Viridiplantae; phylum Streptophyta; class Magnoliopsida; order Arecales; family Arecaceae; genus Elaeis; species Elaeis guineensis. The sequence continues at coordinate 17,754,210 of NC_025997.2, forward strand.
AGCGATGTTTGAGGCAAAACAAGTTTCTGGTTGTCGGATTGAGTTTAAATGCCTAATATCTCGCCCAAATAGTCCTAAATCAAGTTGGGAACCCATATCAGCCATCGGATCAAGCCTGATATCTAATTTGGACTATCGGATCGTGCTCCAAAATCCTCTCTATTTTAGTTTTTCAGTCGGCAGTGAATGTTAACCATCCGATCTCACCCCTGGATGCTTCTCAGTCGTTCAACGCCACACAAGAGCCAGAACCGCCCCATGTGCTGCGACAAAGATTGGGATCCTGTTTCTGTGGACTGCGCCCCAGATTCTATGGATCGAGCGGCTGGTCCACTGTATACTGGATGCCAATTTGGGTTGATCTAGGCTTGGTTTAGGTTCAGTTTTGAGTTGATTTTGAGCCCAATTTGGCTTGGATTTGAATCCCCTTTGGGTCTTTATTTGGAATCCATTTTGAGTCCGATTTGCTCCCAATTTGAGTCTTTTTAAACTATGAATCAAGCTTTTTGCATTGACGATCATCTTTTCTATTAAAGATAATAGAAGTATCAATTTTTAAAGAATAAAAAAACTTAATATATATTTTTATACTTCTTATTAATATATTTTTAGTACTTATCACATCTCCCAACTTGAACTTTCCTCATCCTTGAGTAAAGAAAGGATTTAGAGTTTAATTACCTTTTAACTTAGAGTTTTGAATTTCACCATGCAATTTTCAAAAGGGCTATCGATGTTCAGTAGAGCGTGAGTGAGTTATGTCATTGAGGTATTAGTATTAATCAATGTGAAAGTTAAGCCAAGAACATTAAATCTTTTTTAATTTTTTTTTAAAATTATCTCCTACCTTTATCTCTAAATCATTAACCTTCATATGGGCAAATGTAGTATTTCTTTCATTCTTTATTTATTATTATTAGTTTTTCTTTAACATTGTACTGCTATTGAATATCTTAATCCCTTAAGCTTTCTGTCTGATCCATGTAGCAAGTTTTTAGCTAATAACTTTCGAACTAGATAGCTTTAGAGTACTAGGTATAAAATATCTCTCAGACTTACTTGCTCGAATCAAACAAACTATGAGCTAAGACTAATTTTATAATAAAGTTTCTTTGTCCTTCATATTTTTTGATGTGAAACTCAATACTTGCTTAGGCAAAGAAGTCTGGTTGCTCAGTATGAAGTACTTAAAATTTTTTTATCAAATAAATTATTTTATAAAAAAATATATAGTTACTCTATACAAGTCTATAAAAAGTAAACTCTTCTTTGATGCTGGTAGGAGGAATTAAAAATGCTCACAAAAAAATATATTTATGTTCTAAACTTAACTATTCATTGAATTTTCTTAATACTTGATCTCTTGGTATCTCACAAATACTCTGATCTGTGCATCAATTTATTTTTAAAAAAATTACTTGATTTAACATAATTCTTAAGCATAATCGGATGTCTAAACACTAAATACTAACTTATTCGAGGACTTATTAAAAAAAAATATTATTCTCCCCCTAACTTAATCGATATTATCCTCAATGGAGTAGAAAAAATAAAGGGTGCAGACAAAGAGGAAGAAAAAGAGAGATGTCATCTGATTCATATTGGTACTTGGTTTAGCTTGGCCTTCATGATTTCACTCAAAGTCTTTTCAAAATTGATTCTCCTCCCAACTTAGTCCTAAACTTTAAAAAAAAAGTTAAGCTAAAAATAAAAAGGAGATTCAAATGTAAAAGTTGGATTGCCTCCTAACAAGCACTAAATTTAAAGTCTTCAGCCAGACATGAGTCAGATTTCTAAATAAATTGAAAAAAAAAATAAAAGTAAAATATAAAGATCTGGGTTGTCTCCTAGGAGTACTAAGTTTAAAGTCTTCAGTCAGACTATGTTGATTTTCTCACCTACCTAGGATTAAATATTGGACTAAAAAATTTTAGTGGGTGGGGTGAGTCAAGCAGGGCATTCACCTTTTGGACTTGGGTTTCTTCAATGGACTCATCCAGAAAATCATCTTTTATCAAATCTAAGGAGGAATTGGACTCAACTACCTCATATATCAGATCAGAATAGCTTTCCTCCTTTTGAATGTACTTCAAGATATTAAAAATATAGGTTCTCACCTTTTGATCTCTAAAAAAATATCCATGGCTCTTGTTTTATAATTGATGTTGGCATTGGCAATGGCTAAGAATGAACGACCTAGAATTATAGGATTCTGATTTAGCTTTTAGGATGGTTCCATATCAAGTATGAGGAAGTTTACTAAAAAAATTCTAAGTAAGACATCCTCAATCGGATCATGCGGTGTCTTTACTGTCTATCAGCTAGTTGCAAAATAACCAATGTGGGTTTCAGTTCTCCTATCTCAAATTTTTTGTAGACCAAGATTGGAAGTAAGTTCACACTAGCTTCTAAATCAAAAATGGCTCGATCAAAGATGATGCCTCCTATAACACATGAAATCAGAGGAGCATCAGAATCTTTCATTTTCTGAGGCAATGGGTTCAACAAGACAGCACTTACATCCTCAAACAGCATAATTCTCTTTATGGTTCGCAACATACTTTTGGATGCAAAGTTTTTTGAGAAATTTAGCATAAGTCAGAACATACAGAATTACATTGAAAAGGGATAGATTAATATAAACTTGTTTAAACAGTTTCATTAGTTCCTCATTGTGTGCTCCTTGCTTTTTGTGAGAAGAACCGACTTTTAAGGTTGAAGAGAATGGGACTCTAGGTTTATATGTCTTGGATAACTCATCTACTCTCTTCTTCCCTTTATCTCTCTCATCAGATTGGAACCAGCATCAATACCAGTTTTGGACTCAGATTCTTCTTCTATATGGTTAGTCTCAGTACTAACCTTTTCTTCTGAGTTCATATTTTGGCTAGCATCAGTACTAGCCTCTCTCACTTGATCTTGGTATGGGTCTTTAAGAATTCTACCACTTTTAAGCTCAAAAATTACTTTGGCATTCTCAAATTGGAGATTCTTATGTGGGACATTGGATTGATGACTAAGTCTAGATGGTTGGTGGATATTGGATAGGTTGTTTCTAAGATTTGCTATCGATTGACTCGATAATTAACTTGATTTTCTCCTTATGATAGACTCAGCTAACTATCCTATTTGTGCTTCTAGTCTGACGATAAATTGCTATTGGATCATAATCAGTTATTGAAGTTGAGTAAACCTATCGTCGGTTAGATTGGTCTATTGAGGAGGTGGATATAATGGCTGATTGTGATATAGTGATGGCTAGGCTGATTCAGCTAACCTCTATTATAGACATAATTCTGGTATTGGAGCCTATTTTGAAAATTTTACATAGGAGAAATTTGGGTCTGAGCTTGAATCTGTTGGAGTTTTTAAGAAAAATTGGGATGGTTCTTCCAACCTTAGTTATATGTATTTGTGAATGGATTATTAATCGGCTCGGAGTAGCTTTGTGCAGTTTGGACTTGTTCTTAGATGAAAGATAAAAATTATGCAATCGTAGGATATTCACTCATATGATGGGCTAGACTAGCATAGATAGAACAAATCTCTTGATAATTAGAAGGTGATGTGTATTGTGCAGGAGATTATTGACCTAAGACTAGGATTTGATCTAACTTCTAGACAAAAAGATTGACTTTATCTAATTTTGAGGTTTTGAATTTCAGTTAGCCTTAGAACTAGAGTCTGAATGTTTGATCTCAAAGATTGTCTGCTTTTGGTGAGAAATCGATCTTTCATAGAAAGATAATGAAGCATAGTTGATTGGATTTTTACTCAAGGTTTCAAATAAGGCACAGGCTTCATCCTCACTCTTGCTCATGAATGCACCTCTACAAGATGTGTCCACCATCTGTCTATGTTGGTCTCCAAAACTCTTATAGAAAGCTTGAACAATTTGCCACTTAAATAGACCATGGTGTGGGTATTTTCTAAGAAGTTTCTTTAGTCTCTTCTATGACTCATGAATTTGTTCTTCTAGAAGCTAAGCAAATCTAGTGATGGCTCACCTCATGATGTTGGTTCGACCTATGGGATCGAATTTCTTAAAAAATCCATATTGCATTTCAGCTAAGTTTGGATTGGTCTCCCTATTGTGCCAAGCCAGTGCTTGGCTTTGTCCTTTAGTGAAAAAGAGAACAAGATCAGTCTAAGTGCATCATCAGTAAAATTTTGAATCTTTACCATGAAATAGATTTCTAAGAACTCATCTAAATACTTGTAAGGATCTTCATTGATGTTCTCATAGAAAGATGGGAGCATCTAGATTGTGGTTGACTTGATCTCATAATGGCTTGTAGGAATATTAGATAAGTAGATATAAGTTGATGGATTATAGGTGGAAGGAATAAAATATTTTTTCATCTGCTTAGGTGGTTCTCTAGGATTTTCAGCCATTTGATTGTTAGGTTTAACATTGATCAGTCATTCAATTTCAGGATTAGATTCAACTAGGTCAAAAAAAAGAGATCTCCTACTGTGCATGTATCAGTGCAAATCCTACTGTGTGTGGTTCAGATTTTTTTTGAAGGAAGAGAGAGAGAGAGGAAGAAGAAGAGAAGAGAAAAAAATAGAAGTTCTAAAGATGAGAATCCTAAGAGAGTCCTAGACCTAGAGATAATAGATGAGAAGAATTAGTTGTGGTTAGATGTTAATTGCAATCAAGTTAGCACAAAGTGGACTCTCTATCCTGAGATTATCCTAAATCTAGACAGCTCTTAACTATTTCAACTATACCATCAAGCACTCCAAGTGTGAACCTAACCAACCAACTGGCCAGATAAGTGTAAGGTTGGTGGGGGTCCTCCTGTTGCTTTCCTTAGACACCAACTAAGTTGGTCAGATTAATGAATAGAACTAATTAAATAACTATCTTTCTTCAGGACATAGTCTTTGAACCACTTTTCTAGACATCAATAGATCAATTAGGCTTGATTCGGTTCAACTTTTAGGGTCACTTGTCCTATTGAGCTCAAGTTTCTTAGGGACTGACATCTAGTTAATTTTAATTTAGAGATTTGGATTAATGAGGGATGCTGGTTGGTTATTTTTAGACTAAGAAAAGATGATGAAATCTCTACCTTATCTTGTTAATGGGTGTTACTCTTAAGTTGATTGAAGATGAATATGCATCACCAATTTCAAACAAGAGATTCTATGCAACTAAATTAGATGCATGAAACTAATTAACCTTGAGAGGCTCATATTGTCTCCAGCAATCATCAAAAAAATAAAATAAAATAAATTGGAATGATGAATGCTTTAAGCAATTAGGATTTTTATTCTTGTCTTGAAGTTTTGATTAGGTTTAAATGGATTATTTTTAAGTTAATTTGAAAAGAAAATAATTAATGCTAAAAAAAGAAAGAAATCTAGGGTTAAAATTGATCTCATCAAGCAAAATTGGAAGCTTTCTTTCTCTCCTTTTTTTTCTTTCTATAAAAAGAAAGAAAAGTTAGTAAGCTATATTCACAAGAAATCAAAGAAATCAAAAATTTTAGCATTCGTGCCTTCTCAGCAATGATGCCAAAAATTTGATTCTGTCCTCAGCAACGATGCCAAAAACTTGATTTCGTCTCCAACGACGGTGCCAAAAACTTGATATCTCATGATGTTGTCATTAGAACACTATGATTATCAGTTTAATTTTAATTTTTAAAATTAAAAATATGTAAAAAGCAGCGAGTCGGGTCGATTCCATAGAGAAGGCAATGCTAATTTGAAACTTTGACTTTTATAAAAAAAATTCAAGAGAGTAATTTAAGTCGAAAAATAGAAATTAAAAGTGCAAAAAAATACTTGATACTAAGATCTACTATTTAGATCTTAGCTTCTACTTGCGATAAAAATAAATAACAAAAATTTAAAGTGCATAAAAATAGAATTCAATTACAAAAAATTTAAAACAACAAGTAAATAAATAAAAATTGTCACAAAGATTCCGTAGTTGATTGGCGTAGCCTCGTCGGAAAGATAGTTGATAAACTCTTCTTTCTTCAAACTTCTCAGAGCATGCTGGGCTTTCTCATCTTTTTTCTCTTTGGATCTAATCCTTGAGAGGGTGTAGGTGTGGAGATGGTGTAGGAACAAAGTTCTCTTCTACGCATCTCTTTCTTAGAAGCCAACTCACAACCAAAGCTTGCTTGCTACCTCTCTCTATGCCTCCCCCTCTCTTGGATAATTTTTCTATTCTCCCTGAACATCTTTTTATAGCCTTCCTGACCTCCTCCTATCAAAACCTCTTGCTACCCATGGAATACATCACGTTACAAGACTCTTGGTCGCACTAGAATTCTCTATTTCATGTCCCAAGCGATGTCTCAGGCGAAACAAGTTTCTGGCTGTTAGATTGAGTTTAAACGCCCCAAATCTCACCTAAACAGTCCTAAATCAAGTCGGAAACCCATATCATCCATTGGATCAAGCCTGATATCTGATTTGGACTGTTGGATCGTGCTAAAAAATCTTCTCTGTTTCAATTTTCCAATCGACAGTGAATGTTAACCGTCCGATCTCACCCCTGGACGCTTCTCAACTATTTGATGGCACACAAGAGCCAAGACCGCCCCATGCACTGCGACAAAGATTAGGATCCTATTTCTATGGACCGCACCCCAATTTGGATTGATTTGGGCTTGGTTTGGATCTCCATTTGAGATCCATTTTGAGTCTGATTTGCTCTCAATTTGAGTCTTTTTAACCTATGAATCAGGCTCTTTGCATTGACGATCATTTTTTCTATAAATGATAAATAGAAGCATCAAATTTTAAGAATAAAAAAAAATTAATATATATTTTTATGCTTCTTATTAATATATTTTTAGTATTTATCACACCTTCTAACTTGAATTTTGCTTGTCCTCGAGTAAAGAAAGGATTTAGAGTTTATATATGTTTTAGCTCAGAGTTTTGAATTTCACCAAGTAATTTTCAAAAGGACTATTGATGTTTAGTAGAGCATGAGTGAGTTATGTCATTGGGGTATTAGTACTAAGCAATATGAAAGTTAAGCCAAGAATATTAAGTCTTTTCTGAACTTTTTCTAAATAACCCCCTACCTTTATCTCTAAATTATTAACCTTCATATGGACAAGTGTAGTGTTGCTTTCATCTTTCATCTATTGATTTTTTTTTCTTTCTTTAATGTTGTACTGCTATTGAGTGTCTTAATCCCTTAAGCTTTCTGTTTAACTCATGTAGTGACTTTTTAACTAATGACTCCCGAACCAGATGGCTTTAGAGCACTAGGTGTAAAATACCCTTTGAACTTATTTAATCAAATAAGCTACGAGTTAAGACTAGCTTTACAACAAAACTTCTTTGCCCTTCATATTGTTGATGCGAAACTCAATACTTGCTTAGGTAAAGAGGCCCGATTACTCAGTATGAAGTAGTTCAAAAAAATTTTAATAAAATAAATTATTTTATGAAGAAACATATACTTATCCTACACAGGTCCATCAGAAGTAAACTCTTCTTTGATGCTGGTAGGCAGAATTAGAAATATTCATAGAAAAAATATTTATGCTCTAAACTTAACTATTCATTGAATTTTCTTAATACTTGATCCCTAGGTATCTTACAAACTCTCTAGTCTATGCATCAATTTACTTTTTAAAAAAAATTACTTGATTCAACTGGATTCTTAAGCATAATCGGATGCTTAGATATTAAATACTAACTTATTCAAGGACTTATTAAAAAAAATTATTATTATTCTCTCCCACAACTTAATCAACATCATCCTCAATGGAATAGAAAAATTAAAGGGTGCAGAGAAAGAGAAGAAAAGGAGAGATATCACCTGATCCAGATATGTATTTGGTTCAGCTTGGTCTTCATGATTCCACTCAAAATCTTTTCAAAATTGGTTCTCCTTCCAACTTATTCTTAAACTTAGAAAAAAAAGGTAAGCTAAAAATAAAAAGGAGATTCAAATATAAAAGTTGGATTGTCTTTCAACAAGTGCTAAGTTTAAATTTTTCAGCCAGACACGAGTCGAGTTTCTAAATAAACTGAAAAAAATGAAAATCAAATATAGGGATCTAGGTTGCCTTTCAGAAGTGTTAAGTTTAAAGTCTTCAATCAGACTATGCCTGTTGTGCAATTTTTTCAAGTCATACAAACTCGAAAACACCAGCAAACCACACACAAAAGAGGTGGCATTAGGATTTTGCTTGAGAAGGAAATGCCTCTCTTCTTTCAACCTTTGGAGGTGGTGGCTAGGGTTTGCTTTCCTCCGATGGTGGCATGCAACTTGAGAGAAAAGAGAAAATGAGGGTTTTGAGAGAAAAAGATCCAATCCATTCCATAATGTTATAGGTTACATATATATAGCCTATACAATGTGTCAAAATTCAAATCTGAAAAACTTCCTGGACTAACCCAAATGCACTCATCCAAATCTATGTACACCCATGGTCTGATCATGCACTCATCCTTGAGTTAGTTCCCTTAAGATCCATCAAACCAGACGTTAAGATCTTAGGACCAAAATCCAATCCCAGACCCAAGCAGAAATCCCGCACATCTATTTTCTGACTCGAGTCGACTCAGTCAGAGCTCAAGTTGACTCGACCACACTTGAGTCAGCTCGATCGAACCCTGAGTCAGTTCGACTGCAGTGCTACTAGCATGTCATAAAATGTTGCTCTCTATTTGGATTTCGAGCTGACTCTCTCAGGGATCCGAGTCGGCTCGACCTGATCCAAGTTGACTCCTCTGCTGGCAAAAGTCCTTTGCTTGGTTTCTTGCTCTACCTTACATCCCAGATATCCAGATCCCCAACCAAGCTCTTCGAAGTCCTCACTAGCCCAAACCTCAAGCCCATAGAAGCTGTGCTCCACCTCCACCTTAGGACCACTCCCATCCTTGTGAACCTGGAGTCTATCGCACCGATTTCATCTATGGTCACCTCCAAGGCTATGGAGGTACCACAGAATCCCTACAATCTCCACCTTGGTGCCTCAAAAGTCTTGGCAAACACCACTCTTCATCAAGCTCCAATCCTCTGCACTACCTGGTCAATGAGGAGTGAAGCCAACCATGCAGACCTCCTCACCATCGGAGTATATCTCAGCCCTAGAGCTGTCCGAGAGACTACCATTACCTCTCTTATGGCTGAAGCTCTCATCCTGCATCCAGATACCTCTTCTGTAGGTCTTGTCATCAATGACTATACCCACAGCTAATCCAGCAGCTATTCCCACTGCTGCCTCCGCAACTCCACTTGTTGCACCACCACCTACTCCACCTACGACTCTCAACCATCATAGTTCCAGCGACTCTTCTCATCACTGCTCTAGTGACTCTAGTCACCACTGATCCAATGGCTCTGATAGCCGCTGCTTCTGCAATATGCTCCACCACAGCATCAAAAAATCTTAGAGTGATCGTAGCTCCACTCCCTTGCCTTCAACCTCCCTATGATCCATGCTGGTGGAAGTCTCTTCATAGGTCTCCAGATCCTCTCCATATCCTATCACCGTCGTAGCATCTATCCTCAATGCATATGCCTCTAGGCACTCTCTTGGTGCCCGCTCACCGCTGCTCGAGCATCTGAAAGACTCCACCTCTCTCTGCACCTCCTTGCCAAGAGATTGTGCCATGACCATGGTCTTCATCATCACCCATGAAGGAACCTCTCTTCGGTGCTCCTCCACATATGGATGCACCTATCCTCGATGCTCCACCTCCCTGTGATCCGATGACCCCACAATAGGTAGCTCTGATAAACATACCATCAATTGTCCAATCTACACTGACTAGACCTCCAACTGATCCTCCATGGCTGAAGCAATCACCTCGACCTCCCTAGACACAATAGATCCCTCCATCTAGTATAGACAACTCCTCAATCTCCTCCCTCTCATCACAATCCTGTTACCCTTGGAGACATTCAGCACCTCTGAATTGCTTCTAAAAATAAAATTCTTTTCCTCTAAGTATCCAAGTGATACTACGCTCTTCTTGAGATCCGAAACATGATGCACATCTGTCAAGATCCATACCCTTCCGTCATAAATCCTCAGCCTGATGGAATCCACTCCTGCTACACCACAAGAGCTCCTATCTCCTAGTATCACTCGCTGCCCCTCACCCACCTATGTATAAAAAGTGAACCACACCCAATGAGGTGTATAGTGATAAGAGCTAGTAGAGTCCAGTACCCATCAATTTGCCTCCTCTCTGTGTCGAGTCGATAATATCAGAAGATCATTTGATACTTTGCTCTCGGCCACTGCACTGGATGACTCCAATCTAGAACCTTCTATCTTTTCTTTCTTCCTCTGAGGATAATCTCTTTTCATGTGTCCTAGCTGTCGGCACATATAACACCTTACCTCTCTGATACTTCTTGGAAAATTCTGCCTCTCTGCTGCCTCGCGTCTATCCTTTCCCCTCCAAGACCTTTCACCGGCCATAATTTCATCTTGGGGAAACTTCATACTATCCCTCACCATCTGCTCCCTCTGCTCATTCATCTGAAAGACCGACACTGTCTCCTCATAGACTAGTATCTCCTTTCTATACAATAAAGTCATCACCAGTGGATCAAAACTCTCAGATAGCAAGCACAGCAACATCAGGGATTTGTCCTCTTCTTCCATAGCCACATCCAAATTGAGTAGATCTATACTCAACTAGTCAAACCGCTGAATATGTCCCAATACATCTCCACCTTCTTCCATCTGAAGGCTGAAGAGTTATCTTTTCAATATAAGTTTGTTGCACATGTTCCATCTATGTACAGGGAGTGCAACCTTGACCACAAACCTTTGGATCTCTTCTCTTCCAACATGCCATATAGCACCAAGTCCGTCAAACACCACCTGATCAGCGAGTAGGCCCCCTTCTCCAAAAAAACTCCAATCTCGATCTATCATCCCCTCTGGCTTTTCCTTCAAAGTTAGATTCAGTTCCTGCTGAACCAACAGATCTTCGACCCTTATCCTCCATATCGAGAAAATTTTCTTTCCATCAAACTTGTCAACATTAGTCTTCGATCCGTTGCTCATGATATCTCAACACCACAACCATAAATCATGCAGATCTGACTGAGAAAAAATATCTTTAATAGAAAACTTTAGATCCTGGCATCTCCTTCCTTCTCCATGCTCACCTAGCTTTGATACCAATTATTGTGTAATTTTCTCAGATCATGAAAATTTGAGAACACCAGCAAACCACATACGAAAGAGATGGCACTAGAGTTTTGCTTAAGAAGGGAATGCCTCCCTTTTTTCAATCTTTGGAGGTGGTGGCTAGCATTTGCTCCTCTCCTATGATGGTGTGCAACTAGAGAGAAAAGAGAAAATGAGGGTTTCGAGAGAAAAAGATTCAATCCATTCCATAATGTTATAGGTTACATATATATAGCCTATACAATGGATCAAAATCCAAACCTGAAAAATTTTTTAGATTAACCCAAATTTACTCACCCAAACTCATGTACATCCATAGTCTGATCATGCACTCACCTCTTGGGTTAGTCCTCTTATGACCCATCAAACTAGACCTTAAGACCCTAGGATCAAAACCCAATCTCAAACCCAAATAAAAATTCCGCACATCCATTTCTAAAACTCAAGTTGACTTAGTCAGAGCTCAAGTTGACTCGACCACATTTGAGTCGGCTCAATCGAATCCCAAGTTGGCTCGACTGCCATGCCACTAGCATGCCATGAAATGCTACTTTTTGTTTCGAGCTGGCTCTCTCAGGGGTCCGAGCTAGCTCGACCTGATCCGAGTCGACTCCTCTTGGTGCTGAGTCGACTCCTCCACAGGTAGAAGCCCTTTGCTTGATTTCTTGCTCCATCTTGCATCTCAAGTATCCAGAGTCCCAACCAAACTTCTCAAATTTCTCATCAGTCCGAACCTCAAGCCCATGGAAGCTGTGCCCCGCCTCTACCCTAGGACCACTCCCATCCTAACGAACTTGGAGTCTATCGCACTGACTCCACCTGTGGTCTCCTCCAAGGTTATGGGGGCACCATAGAATCCCTACAATATCGATTCTCTCACCTACCCAAGATCAAATATTGGATTAAAAAATTTTAGTGGGTGAGGTGAGTCAAGCATGGCATTCACTTCTGGACTGGACTTAGGTTTTTTCAATGGGTTTATCTAAAAAATTATCTTTTATCAAATCTAAGGAGGAATCGGACTCAACTATCTCATCTATTAGATTAGAACAGCTTTCCTCCTTTGGAACATACTTCGAGGCATTAAAAATATTGATTCTCACCTTTTGATCCCTAAAAAAAAATATCTATGGCTCCTATTTTATAATTGATGTTGGCATTGACAATGGCTAGAAATGAATGCCCTAGAATTATGGGATTCTGATTCAGCTCTCAGGATGGTTACTACGACAATGCCCCCTCCCTCCCCGACGACAGCAGGCCCCCTCTTTATCTGCAACACCAGTGCCCCCTCCACCCTCCCCTGACCCTAACCACCACACCGTGCACTGCGTTGCCCTACACACCGCACCACACCGCCCCCTCCGCTCGGCCCACCCACCTACAATAGCGCCCCCTCCCTTCCCCGGCAACAGCAGCCCTCCTCCCTCTTTGCGACACCAACAGATCCTCCCCTTCCCCCGACCCTACCCACTGCATCATGCACCGTGCCACCCCCTTACCCCCCCACATCTCGCCCACCCGTGACAGCACAACCTCCCCTCCTCGACAACAGCAGCCCCCCTTCCTTTCTGCAACACCAGTGATAAGTACCATAAATACATTAATAAGAAGCATCAAAAAGCATACTAATTGATCTTTATTCTTTAGAAATTGATATTTCTTCTTACCTTTTACAGGAAAGATGATTACTAATACAAAAAGCTCGATTTGTAGATTAAAAGGACTCAAATTGGAAGTAGATTGGACACAAAATGGAGATAAAAAAGGATCAAATGCAACCCAAGACCGGTTGGTTCATCGTGGACTAGCCGATTGGTCCACAGAATTAAGGTACGGTCCACAAAGCAATTTCAGCCAGTCCACATGTGGGGCAAGAGGACAGACATATTTTGCACCATCAAATGGCTGAGGAGGATCTGAAACACTTGATCAACAGTGGGTAGAGCTCTTTACCATATCCTTTGGTGGTGGCCCACAGATTTGGGCATGATCCAACGGACCAGAAGCTTCCTTGCGCAATCCGACAGTCGGGATATGCTGTCGGTTGGGAGAGTTGAACTAGGAGCTTCCTTGCATGATTCAATGGCCCAGAGCAAAGATGGAAAATGATCGAATGACTAGTTTGATTTTCAAGTTGATAAGATGCTGATGAAGCATGATTTGGGGCATCTAATTGCAATCCAATGGCCAAAAAGCTTCACGCAGAATCCAGAGTTATTGTTTTAATAGAACGCACCCTCTTGAGTCTTTCTCTCCCTCTCTTTCCTATTTAACCAGCTACCTATCCATCCATCCATCCCTTATAAATAAAATCCTAGCCACTCATCTACCTTCTTCCTTTAGTCCCACATCTAGAAAATATGAAAACCTCCTCTCTCCTAACACCTATAAAAAGACCTCCATACCTCCACCTTAGGAACCGTCAAAAAGATCGGAGGGGATTCAAAAATTTGAAGATTCGAAAATCCTTCAAAAGCCTTGCAAGAAGGAAGAGGAAGAAGGGAGCAGCTCTATGCATGGCTAGCAGTCTTCATCTTCAGGAAAAGTAAATTTTAGTTTTTATTTTTAGATCTTGTATCTTTCTTTCATGTAAGTAGATATTTAAAAAATTATAATGTTCTCTTTTTCTTCATGAATAAAGTGTTTTCTTTCTTTCAAATATTGTGATATGAGTCTTTGAATAGTTTACGACTATGTAGAGACGAATCATGATTAAGCAATACGATCCATGCTCAGCGAGATAGATTATGCTCGAAAATCGATCATAAATCTACTGACCTAAAGAATGAATACTAGATTTATAATTAAAAATAAATATTAAAATTCTCAAAATATATTTTCTTCTATTATTTCAAATTTTCTTTTACTTACAGTTTTCACTCTTCTAAACCATTTTCAACCTTAACTAATTTACATACAACTCAGCCCTAGGTCTCTAAGGATACGATTCCGACTCATCCTATCTATATAGTTTGAGTTTGATTTATTTTTTACCACCCACGATAGTGATTAAATTTTGACATCATTGCTGGGGACCTTGGCACAATTATTTTTTTAAAAAAATAACAAAATATATAAAACAAAAAAATATTTTAGTACTTATTTCTATCTTATATTATTTTATTGCTTTTTAGCTAGATTACTTTATTCGCATTGTTAAGTAGTTACCTTCTTTTGCATAAGTAATTGATTACTTATTATTCCTAGAGATTTTTTATCTTCTATAGCTAAGAATAATTTACTATTTAATATAATCAGTAATTTCTTACTTTTTAAGTAGATTAGATTTCTTGCCTTTTATTTAGATTATGTAGTTACTTTTTATTCTTAACTTTGATATTACTTTATTTATATAGTTAAGTAGTTAGTTTACTTTACATGAGTAATTTATTGCTTATTATTCTTAATGATTTACTACTTTTCATAGTTTAGAATAATTTATTATCCTAAAAGTAGATTTAATTTCTCACTTTATTTGTAGGTTACCTAGTTGCTTTTTAATCTTAGCATAATTTACTTCCTATTTAGTTAGATTCTCTAAATCTTCTCCAATCTAATTAACTTAATTAAAAACTACCTTTTATTCTTCTTACTTTAAATAACCTAACATAAAAAAAAATATACATCTCATAATAATTAATTAATATAGAGAAACCTAAAATATAATAAAAGAACTTAATATATTTGGATATCTTTTTTAATTGTATTGTATCTTTCATAAAATATTTTAAAAATATTTAATCTAATTAAACAAGATAAGATAGAGATTTGATCACCCTTTTTTAGCCCAAAAACTACCATCCCTCATATTGCATTAACTTAATCCTTTAATTTGAAATTAATTAGACACCGACCCCTAAAGATTTTTGAGCTCAATAGGATAAGAAAATCGAAAGGTTGGATTGGGTTTAACTTTGACTAATCAATTGATATCTAAGAAAGTGGTTCAGGGACTTAGTCTTAGAGAATGGTGGTTACTTAATTAGGTTTGTTGTGAAAGCACGAAGAGCCTCCTACCAATCTTATACTTATCTAACCAATTTGGTTGGTTAATTTTGAATATGGAGTTTCTGAAGGTGATTTTGGAACCGCTAGAAGCTGTTTAGATCTAGGTTAACCTAAGGATAGAGAGTCCATTCTTGTTTAACTTGATTATAATTAACATCAAATATTAACTAATTTTTTTCTCTCTCATAGATCTAGGATTCTTTAGATTCTCATCTTTAAAATTCTCTCTCCTCATCCCTCTTCTCATTCTTCAAAAAAAATAAAAAATAAAATAAAAAATAAAAAATAAAAGAATAATCAGAAAAGGATTGTTCTGATCTAGACTCTTTGATTGCATATCAAAATAATTAGAATAATTTGATAAATTAGATATGTGCTGCATCCGGCTAAAGATAATTAAACTTAGCACTTGTTGGGAGGTAATCCAATTTCTTAGGAGTAGTCTTAATAAAGTCTGGCTGAAGACTTTAAACTTAGCGTTTCTAAAAGGCAACCTAATTTTTGCACTTAATTTACCTTTTTTGTTTGCTTACTTTCTTTTTAGGGTAGGCAGCTAGGTTGGAGGAAGAACCAAAGCTTCAAGACCCATACTGGACCAAGAACATATTGAGTCAGGTGTATTTTTTTCTATCCCTTTTTGTATTCTTTATTTTTTTTTCTCCATTGAGGATAACATCAATTAAGTTGGAGAAGAGAATAATAATAAAAAAATTAAAATATTTTTAAATAAGTTAGTATTTAACATTTAGGCATCTGATTATGCTTAAGAATCAAGCTGAACCAAGCTTTTTTAAAAAAAAAATAAATTAATGCATAGATCAAAGAGTTCGTGAGATACTGAGGGATCAAATATTAAGAAAATCCAATAAAGAGTTAAGTTTAGAACATAATTTTTTTTTTAATGAGCACTTCTAATTTCTCCTACCAACATCAAACAAGAGTTTACTTCCTACGGACTTGTATAGGATAACTATATATTTCTTTATAAAATAAAAACTACTTTTAAAATTAAATAGTTTTTAAGAACTTCACGCTGAGTAACTGAGCCATTTTGCCTAAGCAAGTATCGAATGATTTAGAGAAAAAGATAGGGATAATTGAGAAAGAAGTTCAGAAAAGATTCAATATTCTTCACTCAATTTTTATATTGGTTAAGTACTAATATCCCAATGACATATCTCACTTTCGCTCTACTGAACATCAATGGCCCTTTGAAGAAAATTGCCTGATGAAACTCAAAATTCTAAGCTAAACGGTAGTTAGTCCTAAATCCTTTCTTTACTTGAGGACGAGTAAAGTTCAAGTTGGGGGTGTGATAAGTACTATAAATATATTAATAAGAAGCATCAAAATGCATACTAATTAATCTTTATTCTTTAAAAATTGATATTTCTTCTTATTTTTTGCAAGAAAGATGCTTACCAATGCAAAAAGCCTAATTCATAGATTAAAAGAACTCAAATTGAAAGCAGATTGGATCCAAAATAGAGACCAAAAGAGGACCAAACCCAACCCAAGACCAGCTGGTTCATCATGGACCTGTCGGTCGGTCCACAAAATTGGGGTGTGGTCTATAGAGCACTTTCAACTAGTCCACATGTAGTGCAGGAGGGCAGAAGTGTTTTTGCACCATCAAACAGTTGAGGAGGATTTGAAACACCTAATCAATGGTTGGCAGAGCTCTTTACCATATCCTTCGATGGTAGCCCACAGATTAGGATGCGATCCAATGGACCAGAAGCTTCACTGGGAGAGTTGAATCAGGAGCTTCCTTGCATGATCCAATGGCCAAGAGTGAAGATGGGAAGTGATCGGATGACCAGTTCGACTTCCAAGTTGATAAGGCATGATTTGAGGTGTCTGATTGCAATCCAATGGCCAGAAAGCTTCACGCAGAATCTAGGGTTATTGTTTTAATAGAAGGCACCCTCTTGGGACTTTCTCTCCCTCTATTTCCTATTTAACCAGCTACCCATCCATCCATCCATCCCTTATAAATAAAATCCTAGCCATTCATCTACCCTCTTCTCTTAGTTTCATATTTAGAAAATATGAAACCTCCTCTCTCCTAACACCTATAAAAAGGCCTCCATACCTCCACCTTAGGAACCATCGAATAGATCTAGGGGGACCTAGGGATTCAAAAATCTAGAGATCCAAAATTCCTTCAAAAGCCTTGCAAGGAGGGAGAGGAAGAAGGGAGCAGCTCTATGTGTGGCTAGCAGTCTTCGTTTTTAGAGAAAGTAAATTTTTATTTTTATTTTTTGATCTTGTATCTTTCTTTCGTACAAGTAGATATTTGAATAATTATGATATTCTCTTTTTCTTCATGAATAAAGTGCATTCTTTCTTTCAAATATTGTGATATGAGTTTTTGGATAGTCTATCACTACATAGAGATGGGTCATCATTAAGCGATATGATCCATACTCAGTGAGATAGATTATGCTCGAGAATCGATCATAGGTCTATTGGCTTAAGGAACGAATTCTAGATTTATAATTAAAATTTTTAAGATATATTTTCTTCTATTATTTTAATTTTTTTTCACTTGCAGTTTGCACTCTTCTCAACTATTTTCAACCTTAACTAATTTGAATACAACTTAGCCCTAGATCTCTGAGGATACGATCCCGACTCATCCAATCTATATACCTTGAGTTAGATTTATTTTTGACCATCCATGATAGCGATCAAATACTGCCCCCTCCCTCGATCCTAACCGCCGCATCGTACACTCTGCCGCCCTACCTATCGCACTGCACCGCCCCCTCCCCCTGGCCTGCCCTCCACAGCAGCACCCCCTCCTCTTTCTGGCGATAGTAGCCCCCCTCCCTCTATGCGACACCAACGACCCCTCCCCCTTCCCTCGGTTCTAACCACCACACCGTGCTACCCCTCCCCCCTAGCCTGCCCACCCGTGACAGGCCCCCTCCCCTCCTCGGTGATAGTAGCTCCCCCTCTCTGCGACACCGATGCTCCCTTCCCCCTCCCCTGACCCTAACCGCTGCCTTTGAGGTATATTCTTCTCTTTCTTATGCTCTTGCTCTCTCTCTCTCTCTCTCTTTTCCTTAATTTGGTCAAAATTTCTTGGATTATAACCAAAATTCTAGGGTTAGAAGCTAATTTTATGGTTTCTAATTATTAATGTGGTTGTTATTTATTTATTTTTTCAAGCATTTAGGGGTTTAGAAATGTAGGTTAGATGATTTAGCATTGTTGTAATTGTATGATTACATTTTGTTTTGTTACAAAATATGGATATCTATCATCGTAGTTGGATGTATAATAAGCTTTTATCGGATCGAAAGAGATATACTGATATTTTTAGGAGGGATGGAAGAATTTATTTCTTTTGCATGCCAACAACCATAGTTTTTGAGTCATGAAAAAATTAGATGTCCTTGTTCCAAGTGCAAAAACTAAAAGTACTTAAGTCTTGATGAAGTGAAGGCATGAGCTTTATAAAAAGGGTTTGTACCTAATTATCGGTATTGGACATCATATGGAGAGAGTGATCCTCATGTGGGTGGGGTGTTTGATATGCATTCAAGTACTTCCAATAGTTCATAAATGATGAACAGTTGAATAGATATCGAGCTATGATTTTCGACGCTGTTGGCCCAAAGTGTGGATTTCATTATGAATAAAATATAGAGGAGCCTCTAAATATAGATGCTCAAAAATTTTATGATATGTTACATGCAGTCCAACAACCATTATGGTCGGGATGTAATGATTACTTTGAGTTATCTGTTGCTGTTAAATTATTAAGCATCAAATTCGAGAAAAATATTTTTCAATAGTCTTTTAATCAAATAGTGAGACTTATAAAAGAGATACATCCTCCTGATAATATAATACTCCAAGATTTTTGTAGAATGAAGAAATTAGTATCCAAACTTGGCCTCACTACTCAAAAAATAGATGGTTGCATTAATGATTGTATATTATATTATGATGAAAATGAAGAAGAGAAGGAATGTAAATTTTGTGGTGCAGCTCGTTATAAAACATAGACAATATAAAGAGATCTCCATGAAAAGAATGCATTATTTATCCCTCATTCTTAGGTTAAAGAGGTTGTATGCTTCTATGAGTTCTTCTCCACATATGAGATGGCACTATTAGAATTAACAGGAGTCAGGGGTGTTGTATCATCCATCAGATGGAGAAGCTTGGAAACACTTTGATCAAATATTTTCTGATTTTGTAACTGAACCACAAAATATTAGGTTAGGCTTATGTATTGATGGTTTTACCCCATATAGTGAATCAGCTGCACCATATTCTTGCTAGCTAGTAATTATTACTCCTTACAATCTTCCTTCAGAACTACACATGACTACTCCTTATATATTCTTGACTTTGATTATCTCCAACCAACATAATCCAAAAAGTAGGATAGATGTGTATTTACAACCATTGATAGATGAGTTGAAACTATTATGGAAATAAGGTATCCTAACATATGATATTTCAAGAAAGTAAAATTTTATGATGAAAGCTGCATTAATGTGGACCATCAATGACTTGCCTGCATATGGCATATTGTCAGGGTGGAGTACAGTAAAAAAATTAGTATATCCATATTATATGGAGTGATCAAAGATATTCATTTTGAAACATAATAGTAAAATTTTTTCGTTTGATTGTCATCATCAATTTCTGCCTAGGGATCATATATTAAGAAGAAATAGGAATGCATGCTATAAAAATTGAATAAAAAAAGATCAACCTTCCTGTAGGTTGATTGGGGATGAAGTGTGGGAAGCTATTTCTTCTCTTCCAAAGATAACTGAGGAGGGTTCATTTAGATGTGATGGATATGGAGATATGCATAATTGGATAAAATAAAATATATTTTGAGAGTTACCATATTGAAAAACTAATTTGATCAGACACAATCTAGATGTGATGCACATAAAAAAATATGTTTGATAAGGTGTTTAACACAATCATGGATATTAAAGGCAAAGCCAAAGACAATATAAAAGTAAAAATGGATTTGAAAAAGTACTGTATGTGAAAGGATCTAGAGTTGCAAGAATTAGCTAATGAAAAAGTGATGAAACCGAAAGCAAAACCATGAAGCAGAAAAAAGCTATATGTAAATACATCAAGGAGTTAAAAATGCCTAATGGATATGCCTCAAATTTGTGCAGATGTGTAAATTTGAAAGAGAAAAAAATATTCAATATAAAAAGTCATGATTGTCATGTGTTTATGGAGTGTTTGCTACCAATTGCTTTTAGTGCATTACCGGATCAAGTGTAGAAGCTCATAATTGAGTTAAGTAAATTCTTTAGGGACTTGTGCTCAACAGTGTTACGGATGGATTATTTGTTGCAGATGGAACAAAATATTATTGTCATACTATGCAAGTTCGAATGGATCTTCCCACTTAGATTTTTTGACTCAATGAAGCACTTACCTATTCATTTGCCATATGAAAGAAGAGTTGGTGGTCCCATTCAATATCGATGGATGTACCTATTTGAAAGATAAGTAATAATTACTTTTATATATTAAACTAATATGGTGCATTAATATTTATATATTAATAGAATTATGGTGCACTTATCTATTCGTTGAATTGTTGTAGGTTTCTTAATAAATTAAAATGGATGGTCAAGAACAAAGCTCGTATGAAGGGTCCATATGCGAGGCATACTTATGCCAAGAGACTTCTCATTCTTGTTCATATTATTTTGAACCTCATGTACAGTCAACAAGAAATAGAGTTGGATGAAATGATAGTGGGGGTGAAGATGAGACAATCCGACCAACTATGTCAATTTTTAATAAATTTGGCCGTCTGTCTGAACTTGTAAAAGTCGATATCTGGATGACAGGGAACTAGTTGCTGTGTATTTACATGTATTATTTAATTGTGATGTGGTTCAACCATATATTGGGTAAGTGAAATTACTTAATGATTAATTAACTTTATATGGTATTGAATATCATATTACTAATAGTATTATAATTGTCAGATATTTTGTTCAATATTCATAAGTGTCCACACCAAATATTAGTGCCACTGACATTGATGCTAGTATTGCATCTGAGTTTCCATATTGGTTTCGGACTTATGTAAGTATACCGATGCCCTTACAATTTATATCAATGCCTGTCACCTAAATTATAAACTTATTAATGGTTTTTGGTTATATCATGTGTAGGTTCACAATCGAGATAATTTGGTACAAAATCAATATTTACATGACTTAGCATGGGGTTCTAAGAGAAAGATTCATACATGGCCTACTTACTCTGTTAATTGTTACAAGTTTCACATAGAAGAATGGAGTGTGGGCAAAAAAATTATTAATAATAGAGTGTGTGTTAAGGATTCTGACCAAGAGGATGAAGAAAGTTATTATTATGGTATCATTAAGGAGATAGTCCAGCTAGAATATTTAAGGCATCCAATCAAATAGTTAGTGTTATTTAATTGTGAATAATTTTATATTATAATGAATTATGGTATGAAGGTGCATAAATAATATGAAATTATAGACATTCGACATACTCGAAGGTATGCAAAGTTTGATCCCTTCATATTTACAAAAGTATGATTCAAGTATACTACCTACCTTATCTTGAAAAGATAAGAGATAAGGTAGAATGGTGGGTTATTATAAAGACCAAACCAAGGGACATAGTGGATGATCGATATGCATTGGAGCTTGCTTACCAAGATAATGCAATATCCCATGTGAATACTATAATGAATAATGACCCATTTGAAAATTTAAGAGACATTGAAGATGGTTTTGAGGAAGTCGAGGGATATGATGTGGATGAAAAAGATTTTGATTTCAATAATAATTCAGCAAATGACAATGAAGATCATGACCAATATGTCAATCTCCTAGATGATAATGAATAGTCTTAAAATCAAAATCTTCTTATTGTAGGTAAGTTCAAAATAATGAATACTCTTCATTATTTATGCAAATAAGTTCATACTGATAATAGTTTTTAATCTAATTATTAAGAAATATAATATTTTTTATGTTTATTGTAAATGTCAGACACAAACTGTGAAAAAAGAACCTCTGTTGGTAGAGGCTGCCCTAGGAAGCAGCGACCTTCCTCCACTATCTCACCACCATCCTCTACTATCCCACCACCATCATCTATTATCCCACCTTTCACCATTCCTATGGCACCATACTTGACTCCACCACCTTCAATCCCAAGTGTTTATTCACCACTCCTGCTGGTTCACCATCAGGTGCCATATATTCACCACCTTTCTATTCAGGATCTCCTATCCATCTTGCAGCATCTATTATCCATCCTATGGCACATTTTATCCATCCTAGACCATCTCCTGTCCATTCAGGATCACCTACTGTCCATTCAGTATCTCCTCCCATTCATCCTATTGATCTTGAAGCTAGCTATTCTTAGGATGCTGCAAAGACACAGACTAATGATGGCACGATAGTGTTATACCTTGATGGAGATGGATAAGTGATAACTTTATTTTAAAATATCATAGTTACTTTAGCATGTTGAATATATTTGATCTATACTGACTAATGATTTATAATATTTATAGGTTTTTGCCTTCTCAGTCAATTGCGAATGCCATTGTTGAAATTATGAGGAGCCACTTTGATGAGCCTTGGATATCATGAAAAAAAATACTTCCTATTGTTAGAGATATATGGTTTGCTGAGCTCAAGATACGTAAGTAATGATATTTATGTGACCAATTTACTGTCCATAAGTTTTTGTTTGTCATTTAATTTATTTGTCTATATTCATTGCAGAGGAGAAATCACTTTGTACCCCCGAATGATCAATGGGCATGAAAAAATTTTGAGAAGCATGGTGCAGTTTGATTCAAAAATCTGTTTGATAATGCTCATAAGAATATGGAGAGATCACCTTGGATTGGAGTTGCTGTATGGGACAGATTGTGCCAACACTGGGATACTGTACAATATAAGAAAAAGTGTGAAAAAGTTAAATAAAATTGTGCTTCTGATTGTGATGGGTTTGGTGCTTCTCTTCATACTGATGGCTCCATCACCACATCTCAGCATAGGCACAATATGGTTAAGTCTAAATTTTTTTTATTAATCATATTTGGTTCATAGTTATAAATTATAATAGTTTGTATAAGATTTGATGTTATATCTTTTGAAATGTTACAGACTGTGAAGACTGGTGCTATGCCATCTCCATCTGCATTATTTATGCACACCCATCAAAAGAAGGATAAAAGTTAGATGGATAAGAGATCAGAGCATATTAGCATAAGTAACATATTACATATTATCTTCAATACTTACTTTATGCAAACTGAGACAAATTTGACAGAATGAATTTAGATGTAATATGGAGGAGGCACAATCTCAGAGAGCATCTGATCCTCAATACCCTCCATCATTAAAGTTGGATATGTAGGTTCGCACAGTTGATAGAAAGAAGAAAGGAAGGATTTATGGTCTAGGATTAAAATCTACTATATTGATAGGTTCATCATATGTTTATGGCCAAACTTTATCATGCTCAGAATGGATGCAAAGTCAAGAACTTCATGAGCAAGTGAGGAGGCAGGTTGGAGTTGAATGAAATGCTCAGGTGGAGGCTACAGAACGTGAAAGAGATGAACATAGAAGGAGGATGGAATATAATGAAAAGGAGATTGACACGAATAATAGGTTACTGCATGAGCTATTTACAAAGATAAACTTTCAGCCATCTTTCAATTTCCAGGGATCTCCTAGTTTTCAGCCATCTCCTTTGCAGTCACTTGCTTTCCAGCCATATCAAACTTGTCAGGCACCAGTACCACAGTATGCACCTTGAAACCCAAGTAGAGATGATGATGATATTGAGGAGGAGGAGGAGGGGAACAATGAATAGATTTATTTACCTGCTTTCCTAGATTTATGTTTTGTTCATGCTATGCTGAGGATTGTACATGGTTGCATATTTTGTGAATATTTGACTCTTATTACCATAGCTTTTTGACCTATTTTTAGCTGACAGCAGAGGAGTTATTTATAATCGATTGCAAAAATGACACTCTTATTAACTCATTGGCTCTATATATTATGTTGGTATCACTTGTTTTTGCTACAGGTAATACTTTGAAAGGCCTATCGAGTGAGCTGCCTAACAAAGATAAAGGCAACTCATGATTATGATATATTTGGCACGAGGTATGCTAAACAAGTAATACATTTGGTACGAGGTATGCTATGGCCTCTTTTTCTTATTCCTATATAATGTGTAAAGTTGATGGATGTCGATGGATTTTGCTTACTATATTCTTATGATTGTCTACTTATTTTCCCTGATGATGATCCAAACTTAATGGATATTGAAGGGAATGGCTCCATAGATTACTATGGCCTCTTTTTCTTATTCCCATATGATATGTTAAAACTAATGGAGTGCTGATGGATTTTTCTTGCTATATACTTATGGTTGTTTGCTTATTTTCCCTAATGATGATCTAAACTTAATGGATATTGAAGGGAATGGCTTCATAGATTGCTATGGCCTCTTTTTCTTGTTCTTATATGATGTCTTAAAGCTGATGGATGTCGATAAATTTTGCTTGCTATATTCTTATGGTTGTCTTCTTATTTTCTCTGATGATGATCCAAAATTAATAAATATTAAAGAGAATGGCTCCATAATTGCTATGGTCTCTTTTTCTAATTTTCATATGATGTGTTAAAGCTGATGGTGTTGATGGATTTTTTTTGCTATATATTTATGGTTGCTTACTTGTTTTCTTAGATGATGATCTAAACTTAATGGATATTGAAAGGAATGACTTTACAGATTGCTGTGGCCTCTTTTTCTTGTTCTCATATGATGTCTTAAAGTTGATTGGTGCAGATGGATTTTGCTTGCTATATTCTTATGGTTTCTTTTTTATTTTTTCTGAAGATGATCCAAATTTAATAGATATTGAAAAAAATGACTCCACAAATTGTTATGGCCTTTTTTTCTTATTTTCATACGATGTGTTAAAGCTGATGGGTGCTGATGAATTTTGCTTGCTATATTCTTATGCTTGCCTTCTTATTTTTCTTGATGATAATCCAACTTAATGGATATTGAAGGGAATGGCTTCATAAATTGCTATGGCCTCTTCTTCTTATTCTCATATGATGTGTTAAAGCTGATGGATGTCAATAGATTTTGCTTTTAGCTGATAGCAGAGGAGTTCTTTATAATCAAAAGTAAAAATGACTCTCTCTTATTACCTCACTGGCTCTATATGTTATATTAGTATCACTTATTTTACTACAGATAATACTTTGAAAAGCCTATCGAGTGAGCTGACTCAGAAAGACAAAGACAGCTCATGATTATGATATATTTGGCACGAGGATGCTAAACAAGTGATATATTTGGCATGAGGTATGCTATGACCTTTTTTTCTTATTCTCATATGATATGTTAAAGCTGATTGGGGGTTGATAGATTTTGCTTGCTAGATTTTTATGGTTGTCTTTTATTTTCTCTGATAATGATCTAAACTTGAATATTGAAGAAAATGGCTCCACAAATTACTATGGTCTCTTTTTCTTTCACTACTTTCTATTTTAAATCTATATTATTTATTTTTAATATTTTTAGGTAGTGTGATTGTAGGTTTTTTGTTTTACTTTTATCAAGAGAGAATCTGAGTATGTTTTGACCATTTTTCTGTTCCACTTTATTGTTTAAGACATGTTGCTTGTTGTACATGATGGATGCTTGACTGATATTGCTTGATTCTTTTATATTTAACTGAAACTATAGCTCTTGTAATAGAAAAAAATAAAATTACTTTTAATTTTTTTTAGATTTAATTTTAGCAAATATTTTTTTTAATTAAAATAATTTATGATTGATTTTTAGATCAATTTTAATTTAATAATTTTTAATAAATTTAGCAATCAATTTTATAATCAATATTAAAAATAAAAATATTATAAAAAATTTTATGATTGATTTTGTGATTGATTTTTTAAATCAAAAATATTTTAAAAATATTAGCCATCAATTTTGAGATCGATTTTCATATCAATTTTTATTTAATAATTTTTAATAAATTTAGTGATTGATTTTATGATCGATATTAAAAATAAAAATAGTATAAAAAATTTATGATCAATTTTGAGATCAATTTTTTAAATAAAAAATATTTTAAAAAAATTAATGATCGATTTTGAGATTAATTCTAATTTAATAATTTATAATAAATTTAGTGACTGATTTTGCAATCGATATTAAAAAGTAAAATATTATAAAAAAATTTATGATCGATGTTGTGATCAATTTTTAAAAAATATTTTAAAAAAATTAACAAATGATTTTGAGATCAATTTTAATTTAATAATTTTTAATAAATTTAGCAACCAATTTTACAATAGATTTTAAAAATTACAATATTATGAAAAATAAATTACAATTGATTTTGTGATCGATTGTTTAAATAAAAAATATTTTAAAAATGTTAGCGATCTATTTGTTTAATTTTTTGTCAGTAAATCGATTGTAAAATAGTAATAATTTTTTATTTTTGATCACTAAATCGGTTGTAAAATTTTAATTATTTTTTTTATCGTAAAATCGATCGTAAAATATTATGATCAAAAAAATCAATCGTAAAGTATTTACAATCAAGTTTTTACAATCGATAGGAATCGGTCTCAAAGTCGATTGCAAAAAAAATTAGCAACCAATTTTTGCTATCTAGCAATCAATTTTTGATTGTTAAATCTTATTTTCTTGTAGTGTAACATCCCTTTAAAAAGGCTTAATCGGTTCTATAACCAAAAAAAAATAAAAGCTTGGTAGGTTCTTAAACCTTCCTAGCCATGACTTGTGCTAAAAAGATATTTGGGGCATCCTAGATATGTTTACGGGTGCAAATGGATCGGGTCAAACTTGGTCGTGACCCCATCATGATCTGATTCTTTGATTGGATTTTAATATTAGACTCAGACATAACTTGATAAAAGATTAGATTGGATTAGATCATATCCCTTGTCAAAATTTTGATTCAACAGATCATTCGGATTAGGTCTATTCCCTGTATAACCCAGCCTCACCCCAAAAATTTGGATCGAGATCGAGTCTGGATCAAATGTAGCTAACTATATTTTAATTACTATATAATGAACTAGAAATAACAACATAAAATAGAGCATAAACAAATGAGAATATAAAAATAATATTAAACCTATACTTATATTAAAAATATAGCTCATATATATATGTCTTAAATCATATTTAGAGGCTCAAATGAGTTTGGGTCCTAATGGTACATTGGGTTCAGATTGGATCTGACTTCAATAAACCCAGATCTGATAAAAAAGAAATTAGTTTAGTTTAGAACCTATTCCGATTTTTATGGGTCCTTTAAGGTGAGTTGGATCGGATCTAAGCGGGTTGGATTGGATTCGGTCATAGGTCAACCCGACCCATCTACAACCTTAAATATGTTTAGAGGGAGACTCTTTGATAGTTATCTGATGGCCTTTTGATACACCTTCAATAGATACAAGATCTCATCCTCTTGTGCATGATTGCTGGAGAATTATGTGCACCTTAAATTCATTTGAGGCAACACATATCTGTAGAGAAACTTATAGTGCTGTAGCTTGGATGACGTTTTGTATGGCCAACCATTCTAGAACTATGTCATGAAATTTTGCAACATAAAAAAAACTCAAACCATTAAATTGCTTTTTAACAAGCATGAAGTCAAAAGCCATATCCTTAATGCGGCCTTTCTGGAACTTTTTAAGGCAGGGGGGAATGGTTGCATTCTTCTAACTAGAGTTAAAGCATGGCACTAGCGTGCCTAATATAGAAGTTGAGTCCTTTGACTTAAGTATGGTAAAAGACAATAATACAATCTCATGATTATGAGAAAGATACTAAAGACCTAATATAGTATAATACGACAGCAAAATCTCAGAATTTGGTACATATATTGATATACATATGATGACCAAATCCCATGATCATTGCAAGTTGATATGGGCTGATATGCCAAGATTTGGTATGTAATGTGTAATAGTCGCAATATCTAAGATTCTATAATAGGTTGATATGCCAAGATTCTGTAAGCAATATATAGCAGTTACGATATCTAAGATTCTATAATCAATCGATACGTTAAAATTTTGTAAGCAATATATAGCAACCATGATATCTAAGATTCTATAATAGACAGAATTCTAATAACTTCTAATAACTTTAATACTCCTCAAGTTGGTGTTTGTAAATCTGTAACACCTAACTTGCCTAATAAATAAAAAAATTGATCACGACCCAAAGCCTTGGTAAAAATGTTGGCATGCTGTTGTCCCTTCGAAAAAATTGGATCTGGATTGTGCATGCTTGTAATTTGTCTCGGACAATATGACAATCTATTTGTATATATTTTGTCCGTTCATGCAATATATGATCGGTAGCAATACGAAGTGCAACTTGATTATCACAATAGAGAGACATAAGTTGAGAATGGTAGATAGCTAAGTTAGAGAGTAGAGTTTTGAGCCAAATCAATTCATAATTGGTAGATGATAGTATAAAATAGTTTCTTTCAGGGACCGATTGTGATCTAATTGAACTAACAATTAAAACTTACTAACAAGGAAATATTAAACTAAACTAATCTTACAACCAGAGACATGCAACACACTGTCCCAAGGAGATTCCCGACCCTCGTGTAGGCTTCAAATCGAGAACTCCACCTTAAGATAAAACCGGCAACTCCTCTTGCAGCATGACCATGGAGAAGACAATAGAGCTTCAACCTAATAGCAGGTGAAAAAAATGTAAAAAATAAAAGAAACTTGGACAGGAAATCTTTCGGGGCTTAATTAAGAAGAGAACAGACGGGAATAGAAAGGGAAGAGCATAAATTATTTTTGCATGCTCAAGCCCTTTCGATACAGACCTAATAATAGGCCCACAAACTAGCAATCCAACGTTAAGAAACATTGATCTCACAACAATCCCATCTAAATAATCGGTAACACATAACAAACCTCAACGTGCAGAAAAAATGGGCACAGCATTCGAAAATCCAACGAAAAGAAAATTGAATAGAAAAATAAAAAATCAGAGAAGTAAAATGTAGGCCCCGCCACACTGCAGATGTGGATGCAGCATGATCGTGTGCATGCCTAGCCGGGCCGAGCCACGCAAGTGTGTTCATAGGCCCAAGAAAAGGATCTTCTACATAAACCTTTTTCCTATTTTTTCTTTTTCCAATGTGGGACTAACCATCACAAAGACTAAAGAAAAAGGTTAAAGAGGGTTGGAGGGAATTTTAAGTATTCATCTTCCCTCCAAAACCAACAATCCCCCATAAAACTTAAAATTTTTAAAATAATTAAAAATTAATAATGTAGAATAATTTTCTTACTGGGTATATATATTGTGTTATAAGTGAAGTGTCTTTCATAACTTAACTTCACTTAATGTTAATAGTATTAATCTGAAGGAAACGGAGTGAATCAAATCTTGAACTACATTTCTTTGACTCAGATTTTTACTATTACACATACAATACAGAAGCTCACATCATAAGTTTGTACATTAATGACCGTGTGCAGATATCTTGATTATTTTATGAAAGTTTCTAGAGATTGTCTGTCTCTAGCCGCGGTCAAATACAGATACTTTCACATAGGTGAGCCCCTCTAAGGATATGTGTAGTGTCATATTTTAAGGAATAACTCTTGGATCTCATTTAGAGATAAACTCTTTCTAACCACTATATAGGAGTACTAACCACCATAGAGATGGACTGGAGTCTATGACTGGGGTCTATGACTCCTATATCAAATAAATCACATATACTATCTGATCAATCAATCAGCTTGTTATTACTACATTGAATCTCCTTCAAAGGATCTTCTAATACTGAGGTTGGATTCTCACAGCTGAAAGATTCTTTATAGGCTAAGCCCCATCCCTCTTGATGACTCTAGGACTTAGTCCTGTTTAAGCTTTTTGTAAGACAATCTAACAGGTTAAAGTTAGTTGTAATATGATTTAAAAAAATAATTTGAAGTTTTTTTTTTTTACAAACTTTTGTCTTAGTTTAATATGTCTATTTATTTTAGTATTCACAAGCTTCTTCTCACAAGAATCTATTGTAGCTCTTGAATCATAATAAACTGATATTGGAAGACTAGGAGAACATACTAAAGGAATCTCAAATAGAAGTTCTTTTAGCCATTCGGCTTCAAAACAGATAAAATCAAGGGCAACTAGTTCAGCTTCCATAGTACTTCTAGCTAAAATAGTTTATTTAAAAGATTGCCAAGAAGCAGTACTTTCTCCTAAAAGAAATGTTGGTGCAGAATTTTACCGATGCTGGAGAAGTTGGAGTTGAGGGGATCGCGTCCGCCGTTGGGACCTACAAAGAAAGTCTAAACCGGATTTGGGGGTGCTTCAGCAAGACCCTCCGACGCTCAAGTCAGTACTCTGCCTCAATAGAAATGGAGCACTAAAAGGAGATTTTAGTAGAATTTCGAGATAGAGTTTAGAGCTTAGAGAAGAACGTATCTGGGATCCCTTTTTATAGATGGAGAGCATAACTGATTGACAGCGACATCTGTAACCACCTGATAGTGGGCCGTTCGGGGCCATGCGGAGTTTATTATGGAGAGTAATGGCGTCAGGGGGCCGTTCAGGGCCACGTGGAGTTTGTTATGGAGAGTGGAGTGGTGTCCGTTGTCGCGACTTGCCAGAGAGTAGTGGGGCCATGTGGAACCTGTTACAGAGAGTGGAGTGGGGTAGTGGCCATTGTCGTGACTTGCCAGAGAGTTCGAGTCTGATGGCTGAAGCTCGACTGGGACGTCTGATGGAGCGAAATGGCTTTCTGTCTCAGCAATCCAGGGGAAGCTCGGATGTTTTCAAGGTTGCTGACGAGTCTATTGTTATCGAATGCCCTGGGCGCTGATGCTACAGGCGGGAGTCATCTGCTGTTGAAGCTCGAACGGAGACTTTCTATTGGTGAAGTTCGGTAGAAGTCTGATTGCCAGAGAAATCCATCTGGGATTTGCCTGATGTGGAAGCTCGTCTGAAGATTATCCACCGGAGAGGTCCAGTTTCATGCAAAATCTGATGGGGGGTCATCCGACAGTGGAGTTCGGGTGGCATTGTGGAGGTTTGTCTGCTGGAGGAGTCTTGAGGACACTGTGGAAAGTCGAATGTTGGAGGAGTCCGGGATTCAATTCTGCTGTACTTCGATTTTTGTAAGAGTTTGAAAGGAGTCTACTTATTGTAGAAGCTCAGACGAAAATTAGTTGTCATGGAAGCTCAGATGGAGACTTCTTATTGTAGAAGTCCCACTGCTGGAGAAGCTCGATCATTGACGAAGTCCGAAAGAGGTTCGGAGTAGAGATCCGGCTGGTGGAGCCCATCCGTTGTAGGAGTTCGTCTGTGATCTATCCACTATAGAAGTTCGGATGGAGTCTGACTCTTGTAGGAGCTCGGATGAAGTCTGAAAGGTGGTCGACCACCGTAGAAATCCAGATGGGGTCTGACTACTGTAGAAGTCCTACTGTTGGAGAAGCTCAGACATTGACGAAGTTTGAAAAAAATTCGGAGTAAAGTCGTTCATGGCCGAAAGAAGTCTGGAAGAGATTCAGAGGATAGCCAATCACTGTAGAAAGTCGACTGATAATGCAGCCCAGAGGGTGATAGCCTATTTCGCAAGTGTACGAAATCGCTCAAGTAATATAATGATAAATAAGAGATCGTTCCCACGAGGACTGAGTTTAATTACCAAAAATGAACGCTAATTTTACTAATATCTAAACGATCGAAACTGAATGATAATGAAAAATAAAATTAACTCTAAAGAACTCAATGAAAGCTGAATCAAAATTCGATTGATAAAGCACTAGGGTATATCTGATTTCACTTGGACCAATTATCAATTCCAGCTATTCCGATTAATAATCTAAATTTAATTATTAATGCAAGGATAAATAATCCTAAATTATTTAATAATCTCTTCCGAGTCTTATTAAATATACTAATTAAAACCTATAATCTATCTTCCAATAGTAAAATAGATTTCAATTAGTTCAACAAGCACAGTGATTATTTTCAAGATCCCACAGGTCAAATCTTCTGCTCCCGCTCCAATTATTATTCCTATGATGTTTGTTATTAACTCCAATTTATAATCTTCCTTCCCAGTACCAATTATAAATCGAAATCAATCAAGTACCAAAGATAATAATACTTAAAAGCATTAAGCGCAAATAACAAACAATTGCATTAACAAAGAAAATTAATACAAGATTCTGGAATTGAAATTTAATTCAAGCTACATCAGGTACCCTAGCTAGAAATTTAGCTTTTCATCATAACAAAATCAAACTCAAGTTTACTTGAATAAAACTCCAAAATCATCCTAACAGTGAGTTCTAGAAAATAAATTCAAAGTAAACAAGAGAAAGAAAAAACTCTGAAGGAATTGCAGAGCCGAATGAATCTTCTCTTCAAATCTTCCAGATACTCCAAACTCTCCTTGCTTGATTTCTAGCTTTCAAAGATGATTCTCCTCCCTTCCTGCTGGTGTTTTAGGATCCTTAAATAGGGCTAGGGCTAGGGTTAAGGTGGTATTTTTCTCATGATTTTATTCTATATATCATTCTTTTTATTTGGTATAGAATCTCTCCTCCTTTGGATAGGTTTTAAGCAACCACCAGCCATCTACTCCTTATGCTGCCCAAATTTTCTGATTTTATTATGATTTCTATAGTAAAAGAAGGAAAGGAGGCATGGTTAATTAGAGGAGAAGAATTTCTTCCTTTCTGGGTCCACAAAATCTGCAAAACAAGGTAAGATTTCGGCTGCCCAAATCAAGTTTTTCAAGAATTAGTTTCAATTCTTTCTCAGTTTGCTCTTCATGCAGAATTAGTTTGGACTCTGATTTTCTTTCATTTAATTCTTTCCAAGATAGCTCTTTGCCACCCAAAATTAGTTGCCATATCAGATCTTTGTGCCAAGAAATACTAAGAAGAATCTGGGTGTATCGGGTGTTTCTTGTTGTGTCCAACATTGTTACCAACTTCAACCTATTGTAGCCACCTCATTTGGAATCCAAATTCAATTCTGTAAATTATGTTCCTTTCTTGCTTCTCTCAAAATTCTGTAGGATCTAATCTTGCTCAATTTGGAGTCCTGTAGCTTACCTTTTAGGGGTCCTCACACCAAAATATCTAGAATTTAGATTGGTTGACTAGATGGGAGAGATTAACTGCTTGATTTATTTCCTGCACCTCTAGTTTCTTTTCTGGATGATGATGCCAAAAAGGATAAGGTGTGGGGTCCATTGATATCTTGATTTGGTTATTCTGCTTTGAGATGGACTCTGATTTTGATGCAAGACCTGATGACTCCGGATGACAAACCCTGCTGAATCGGACTCAACCAATTTCACTTAATTTGACCTTTAAAACATGGTTAAGCCCATTTAGGTGTGACCTGGCTCAATTACCTGCAATTGACATAAAACATATCAGGTTCTTACATTTATTTAGTTAATTATTATACAATTTCATCAAAATCATTAAAAACTAATAATAATAATTACTATAAAAATGCAATACAACAAATACCCCCAAACCTAAGTTTTTGGTTGTCCCCAAGCAAAAGAAAAGTCCAAATCAAAAATGGAGAATCTCAAAAAAATTAATGCTAAAAACTTTATTTAACATTAATATACTCAAAATCATCTAGACACAAGGGAGTAATACCCAAATGCCATGGCTTAACCACCCCAACTCAAAATCGAAAAGCAAACCCACAAGCTAACTATTCCAAACTCATTCATACTCAAACAAAATTACGCACAATCAATAGCTACCCTGCTTCCTTTAGGTTTTATTAAAATAATTCGGTTCAAACATCCAATCCTGAATGCAAAATCCTATCAGCCCATCTCCACTAGTGCAAACAACGTACTCAAGAGATCAATAGGACTTTTTCGGATAAAAAAAAATGGAAAGCAAGCAACAAGAATGATGGTTATGGTCACATAAGTGAAAATAAATTAACCACAATAAATCAGAGCATACTCAATTACTTATGCTTTACATCCCTTCCTTTATTTGTTTTATTTTATACTTTTAGAACAGCCTATACACTTTGGCACTCTTCCTTAAGTCATCATTTGCCTTTTTACGCGAATACCGACATTGGTGATGAAGGCACCCGGTTACTCAGCAAGTCATATACTCAAAGTGCTTTGCATACTCATAATTCAAGTCACTGTTTGACGTAAAAGCAAACATGGGGCTCATGAATGCTCCTAGTTACTAGGCAACTTGAAACAGCGGAGTAGATTGTGCTTTTTTTTTTTTCTTCTTCTTCTTCTTCTTTTTTTTTTTTTTTTTTTAAGGGAAGGAAAACTAAAAATTCAGTATGCTCTAACCATTATAATCAATTTATTCTCAAAAAATATGAACAGTAGATATGAGATAGGATGAAAAGAAAATACAAGGGGTCAAAAAGGATATGCCAAAGGAATGCCTATATCATTTCTCCCAAGTAAATTGTCTACATTTTATTGCAACAAAGCTCACAAATAGGATTGGTGAAGCAAAGTAACTATCTCCTATACGAGATTTTATTTAAGTATTTACAAGTTTAAAACAGTCAATCCCTGAATTTGACTTCTAAATTTAAAGCTAAGATAGCCAAACAATAACACAAAAGTAAAATTGTCCCCCTCTATATCCTTACAAGTGATCAATGAATCAACATTCCAAATTTTTTTTTTTTAAATTTTATTAAAAAATAAAGATAAAGATGCAAACATAATGGCAATCCTATATTATTAACATGAAATGCTCATGCAAATGCACCCCCAAATCTGAATTGGACATTGTGCTCAATGACAAGATCATCATCACAATACATATTATAGTAAGGCATTCTTAAAGGTTAGGGGTACTCCCCTTTGTAGCGTGCCTATGCGCTTGTGCGAGTTTGCAACTCGTCCTCAATCATTTCATCTCTCTTGTCTTCTTCAATGTGCCTACAAAAAGTGAACAACGTCCATTCAAACCTTGAAAATATAGTGAGGATTAAAATTGACTCAAAAAATAAAGAAAAAAAAAGAATTTTTGCTTGGGTTGCCTCCCAAGAAGCGCTAGTTTATAGTCGTTAGCTTGACTATCCCAATGCATTATGTCAGTGCTATGGAGGTTTTTGGTTGCTCAAATCCTCCATCTATGTATTCCTTCAACCTTTGCCCATTGACTTTGAAGGTCCTATCACCACTCTTCAGCTCAACAGCTCCATGTGGAAAAACTTGTATAATCTCAAATGGACCTGACCACCTAGACCGGAGTTTGCCTGGAAATAGCTTTAGGCGAGAGTTATACAGCAACACCTTTTGTCCTGGTTGGAATTCACGCCTCACAATATGTTTGTCATGCCATCTTTTTGTTCTCTCCTTATAAATTCTTGCATTTTCATATGCATGGAGGCGGAACTCATCAAGTTCATTAAGCTGCAATAACCTTTTCTCCCCAGCAGCTTCCATATTGAAATTTAGCAACCTAGTTGCCCAGTAAGCTCGATGCTCTAGCTCCACAGGTAAATGGCATGCTTTTCCATAAACTAGACGATACGGGGACATCCCAATTGGCGTTTTGAATGCTGTTCTATATGTCCATAACGCATCATCTAATTTTAGGGACCAGTCCTTTCTTGATGAGTTGACAGTAGTCTCCAATATTCTTTTAATTTCACGGTTGGAGATCTCTACTTGTCCACTTGTTTGAGGATGATATGGTGTTCCTACACGATGAGTAACACCGTATTTTATCAATAGAGAATCCAAATAACGATTACAAAAATGCTTACCTCCATCCGTGATGATAGCTCTTGGAATACCAAAGTGTGTGAATATGTATTTCTTTAAGAACTTGAGCACACTCTTGGCATCATTAGAGGGAAGTGCTACTGCCTCAATCCATTTGGATACATAATCCACCGCCACCAGGATGTATTGATTTGAATGAGAAGGTGGAAAAGGCCCCATAAAATCTAATCCCCACACATCGAACAGTTCTACTTCAAGGATATTGGTTAGTGGCATTTCCTGTCTAAAAGAAATATTTCCAGTTCTTTGACATCGGTCACAAGAAGAAACAAAAGCAATAGCATCTTTAAACAGGTTAGGCAATAAAAACCACACTGTAATACTTTAGCAGCTGTTTTGTTGGGTCCAAAATGGCCTCCACACTCTAATGAATGGCAGTGTTTTAAAATATTTTTCATTTCATCATCAGGCACACATTTCCTAATAAGCTGATCTGGACAATACTTATATAAATATGGATCCTCCCAAAAATAATATTTTGCATCATGTAAAAATTTCTTTTTTTGCTGGTAATTAAATTCTGGAGGAATAATATCACATGCCTTAAAATTAACAATATCAGCATACCAGGGTGTACTAGATATGAGTAATGCAAATAATTACTCATCAGGGAATGACTCATTAATGGGTACCTCAGTGTTCTCAATTTCTTTACTTAACTCTAACCGAGACAAGTGATCTGCTACAAGATTTTCTGCTCCTTTCTTATCCCTAATCTCCAAGTCAAATTCCTGCAATAAGAGCACCCAACGAATTAGTCTCGGTTTCGCATCCTTCTTTTCAAGTAAATATTTAATTGCTGAGTGATCAGTATAAACTATTATTTTTGCTCCTATAAGATATGGCCTAAATTTATCAAAAGCAAAAACAATGGCGAGCAACTCTTTTTCTGTGGTGGCATAGTTCAACTGTGCATTATTCAGTGTTCGACTCGCATAGTACACCACATGAAGTCTATTCTCCTTTCTTTGTCCCAAGACTGCTCCTATAGCATAGTCGCTTGCATCACACATGAGTTCAAATGGTAGATTCCAGTCAGGTGCAGTGATGATAGGAGCTGAGATTAATTCTCTCTTTAACCTGTTAAAAGCAACCAAACACTCATCAGTAATTTTAAAAGGTGCATCCTTGATCAATAAATTACAAAGAGGTTTGGTAATTTTAGAGAAGTCTTTTATAAATCTTCTATAGAAGCCAGCATGCCCTAAGAAACTCCTCACTCCTTTAACAGATGTTGGTGGTGGTAATTTCTCAATGACCTCCACCTTTGCTTTGTCTACTTCTATCCCTCTAGATGAAATCTTATGGCCTAAAACTACTCCTTCCTGCACCATAAAATGACATTTCTCCCAGTTCAACACAAGATTAGTTTCTTCACAACGCTGTAGAACTTGGGAGAGGTTAGTCAAACACATATCAAAAGAAGGACCAAAAACTAAAAATCATCCATAAAGATTTCAATGAATTTTTCAACCATATCAGAGAATATAGACATCATACATCTTTGAAAAGTTGCAGGTGCATTACATAACCCAAATGGCATTCTCCTATATGCAAATGTTCCATATGGACAAGTAAATGTAGTTTTTTCTTGATCCTCAGGTACAATAAGAATTTGAAAATATCCTGAATAACCATCTAAAAAAAATAGAAGGGATATCCGGACAATCTCTCAAGCATCTGGTCAATAAAAGGCAAAGGAAAATGGTCCTTTCGTGTGGCTTTGTTTAACTTCCTATAATCAATACACACACGCCAACCAGTGACTGTTCTAGTGGGTATCAGCTCATTTTTATTATTTGTAATAACAGTCATCCCCCCTTTCTTAGGAACTACTTGAACAGGACTCACCCAATTACTATCAGAAATAGGGTAGATAATTCCTGCATCAAGTAACTTCATTACTTCGCTCTAACTACTTCCTTCATATTAGGATTTAACCTACGTTGATGCTCAATTGAAGGTTTGTAGTTTTCTTCCATTAAAATTTTATGCATGCATATACTGGGACTAATTCCCTTAATATCATCAATAGACCAGCCTAATGCTCTCTTATGCTTTTTCAACACATGCAACAATTTTTTTTCTTGTTCCGTAGACAAATGAGCAGATATAATGACAGAAAAAATAGATGAGTCTCCCAAGAATGCATATCTTAAGTGAGAAGGGAGCTGCTTAAGCTCAAGCTTGGGGTTTGGCTTAGCCTCTACTGAATCCTGTATTTTCTCAACATCATTTAATACATCAACATGCTGTTTATTTTTAACACCATCAATCAAGTCATATTCAGAATTGTCAATTATTTCACTAACAAATTTATTAATCACATCTAATCTAAAACATTCATCATTCTCAAGAGGATATTTAGAAGAATTAAGCACGTTAAAAATTACCTCTTCTTGTCCCACTCTTAAAGTAAGCTTACCCTCATGGACATCTATAAGTGCCTTGCCAGTTGCAAGGAATGGACGCCCCAATATCAAAGGAACCTCTCTATCTTCCTCCATATCCAAGACAATGAAATCCACTGGGAAGATAAATTTGTCCACCTTGACTAATACATCCTCCACTATGCCTTTAGGATATGTCACCGATCGATCAGCTAGTTGTAATGAGACACTGGTTTGTTTTACATCCCCTAGTCCAAGCTTCCTGAAAACAGATAAAGGCATTAAGTTAATGCTAGCACCTAAATCGCACAATGCTTTAGTGAATTCGATATTGCCAATATTGCATGGAATTGTAAAACTCCCTGGATCTTTTAATTTTGATGGCAACTTGTTCTGAATGATCGCACTGCACTCTTCGGTGAGCATGACTGTCTCATGGTCCTCTAGCCTTCTCTTTTTGGAAAGGATGTCCTTCAAGAATTTGGCATAGCTAGGCATCTGAGCTAATGCCTCCGCAAATGGAATATTTATGTGTAGTTTCTTAAAGACCTCTAAAAACTTCAGAAAGTTTTTGTCATCCTTACTTTGCTTGAGCCTTTGAGGAAAAGGAACTGGTGGATTGTAGGACTTTACTAGCTCTTCCTTTTTCTCTTTTAGCTTCTCTTTGACCATAGTCTCTTCTTGAGTTTGTTCCTTTACTTGTTCTTTAACAGGCTCTTTCCCTTGTTGTTCCCCTAGTTGTTTTCCACTCCTCAAGGTAATTGTCTTCACATGCTCCTTTGGGTTCGTTTCAGTATTGCTAGGCAATGATCCTTGAGTTCTGTTAGCTACCATATTGGCCAACTGTCCCATTTGTATTTCCAAATTTTTAATGGCAGCTTGCTGGTTTTGAAAATTTGCCTTAGTTTCACCCATGAAATCAGTAGTGGCCTTGGTGAGAGTTGCAACCAATTCTTCCAGGTTAGACTTCTTTTCTTGCTGTGGAAAACCAGGTGGTCCTCTATTCTGATAATTCTGTTGTTGCTGTTGATTTCCCCAGGAAAAATTTGGATGGTTCTTCCAGGCAGGCGTGTAGGTGTTTGAGTATGGATTGTTCTGTTGTCTTCCTTGGTTTGCCACATATTGTACTTGTTCTTGTACTGGAGGCATGAATGAGCTGTCAATCGGGCAATCTCGAGTAGCATGTTGCCCAGTACACATCTCACAGGTCTGCACACAAGTATTGACAGCATTAATAGACAAATGATCTAATTTTTTGAAAAGAGTGTCTACCTTTGCATTGAGTGCAGTAATAGCATCTATCTCATGAACCCCAGCAGGTCTCCTCGCCATGTTTCTCTCATTGGGCCATTGGTAATTGTTGTTGGCCATTTCCTCCAAAAGATCATAGGCTTCATCAAGCGACTTCCCCATCAATGAACCTCCAGCAGCAGCATCAATATTAATTCTGGTATGGTTGTTCAGCCCATTGTAGAAGGTTTGCACAACCAACCATTTAGGCAGTCCGTGGTGTGGACACCTCCTAAGTAGATCCTTGAACCTTTCCCAGGCTTCATATAAGGTCTCCATATCGAATTGCACAAAGGTTTGGATGTCAGTCCTCAACTTGGCAGTCTTAGCAGGTGGAAAGAATTTTGCCAAAAATTTTTGTGCTAAGTCATTCCAAGTGGTGATCGAGCCAGCAGGAAGAGACTGTAACCATGCTTTAGCCTTGTCTCTAAGTGAAAACGGGAACAATCTTAACCGAATTGCATCATCTGACACTCCATTATGCTTAAGGGTATCACATATCTCCAAAAAGTTTGCAATGTGCGCATTAGGGTCATCATTGGGCAATCCTCCAAACTGAACTGCTGTCTGGATCATTTGGATCAAAGCAGGCTTGATCTCAAAGTTGTTTGCTTGCACAGGTGGTCTTGTGATGCTAGATGAAGCTCCATTCACGGTAGGCATGGCATAATCCCGCAGTGCCCTGGGGTTTGCCTCTCTAGCAACCTCATTATTCCCTACTAGGATTACTTCTCTCCTTGGATCTTCAGCCATTTTTGGATCTACTTTTGCCTCAGATTTCTTCCTTTCTCTGACTGCTTTAATGTTTTGTTTACAAGTGCGTTCAATTTCTTGACTTGAAATGGGATTTGATTCAATTCTTACCAGTCGACCCGATTCTCTTTTCCAAGTTGTAATTTTGAAAGATTATTATCTTTTTTTTTTTTTTTTTTTAAGAGAAGAGAGAAGAGGAAAGAGAGAGAAAAGAGTTCTAGAGATGAGTCCTAAGGAGTCCTAAATCTAGAGATGAAAGAGAAGAGTGTTTTAATTAGGTTTAAATTTTAATGGCAAACAAGTTAGCACAAAATGGACTTTCTATCCTAGGGTTAACCTAGATCTAGACAGCTCCTAACTGTTCCAAGATCGCCTTCAAGCACTCCAAGCCCAAAACTGACTAACTGTCTCGGCCAGGTAAGTGTAAGATGTGGGAGGTCCCCTGCTTGTTGCTTTCCTTAGACACCAACTGAGTTGGCCAGGTCAGACAACGGAACCAATTGAAAACCACCTTCTTAAACCACTTGCCTTAGACACCGAGCAATTAATCAATTCGAACCCGGTCTAACTTTAGGGCTTTCTTGTCCTATTGAGCTCGAATATCCTAGGGCCAACGTTTAATTGATTTTAGATTAAGGTCTAGGTTATGCAGAATGAAGGATGTGGTTTTTGGGCTAAGGAAGGGTGATCAAATCTCCACCTTATCTGATTAATGGGTTAAGTGCCCTTAAAGTTAATTATGGAGATGCAATGCAAAGAAACAAGATGTCCAATCAAGTTTGATTTTTTTTTTTTTATATTTTTGGTTATACTATATTAGTTAAGCGTTATGAAATGTCAGTGATTTTTTTTTTTTTAAATATCTAAGAAATAAAATATCTAGATTACTAGTAAAATCAACTATTCTTGATATTAAAGCACCAGTCCCCGGCAACGGCGCCAAAAACTTGATAGCCTATTTCGCAAGTGCACGAAATCGCTCAAGTAATATAATGATAAATAAGAGATCGTTCCCACGAGGACTGAGTTTAATTACCAAAAATGAACGCTAATTTTACTAATATCTAAACGATCGAAACTGAATGATAATGGAAAATAAAATTAACTCTAAAGAACTCAATGAAAGCTGAATCAAAATTCGATTGATAAAGCACTAGGGTATATCTGATTTCACTTGGACCAATTATCAATTCCAGCTATTTCGATTAATAATCTAAATTTAATTATTAATGCAAGGATAAATAATCTTAAATTATTTAATAATCTCTCCCGAGTCTTATTAAATATACTAATTAAAACTATAATCTATCTTCCAATAGTAAAATAGATTTCAATTAGTTCAACAAGCACAGTGATTATTTTCAAGATCCCACAGGTCAAATCTTCTGCTCCCGCTCCAATTATTATTCCTATGATATTTGTTATTAACTCCAATTTATAATCTTCCTTCCCAGTACCAATTATAAATCGAAATCAATCAAGTACCAAAGATAATAATACTTAAAAGCATTAAGCGCAAATAACAAACAATTGCATTAACAAAGAAAATTAATACAAGATTCTGAATTGAAATTTAATTCAAGCTACATCAGGTACCCTAGCTAGAAATTTAGCTTTTCATCATAACAAAATCAAACTCAAGTTTACTTGAATAAAACTCCAAAATCATCCTAACAGTGAGTTCTAGAAAATAAATTCAAAGTAAACAAGAGAAAGAAAAAACTCTGAAGGAATTGCAGAGCCGAATGAATCTTCTCTTCAAATCTTCCAGATACTCCAAACTCTCCTTGCTTGATTTCTAGCTTTCAAAGATGATTCTCCTCCCTTCCTGCTGGTGTTTTAGGATCCTTAAATAGGGCTAGGGCTAGGGTTAAGGTGGTATTTTTCTCATGATTTTATTCTATATATCATTCTTTTTATTTGGTATAGAATCTCTCCTCCTTTGGATAGGTTTTAAGCAACCACCAGCCATCTACTCCTTATGCTGCCCAAATTTTCTGATTTTATTATGATTTCCATAGTAAAAGAAGGAAAGGAGGCATGGTTAATTAGAGGAGAAGAATTTCTTCCTTTCTGGGTCCACAAAATCTGCAAAACAAGGTAAGGTTTCGGCTGCCCAAATCAAGTTTTTCAAGAATTAGTTTCAATTCTTTCTCAGTTTGCTCTTCATGCAGAATTAGTTTGGACTCTGATTTTCTTTATTTAATTCTTTCCAAGATAGCTCTTTGCCACCCAAAATTAGTTGCCATATCAGATCTTTGTGCCAAGAAATACTAAGAAGAATCTGGGTGTATCGGGTGTTTCTTGTTGTGTCCAACATTGTTACCAACTTCAACCTATTGTAGCCACCTCATTTGGAATCCAAATTCAATTCTGTAAATTATGTTCCTTTCTTGCTTCTCTCAAAATTCTGTAGGATCTAATCTTGCTCAATTTGGAGTCCTGTAGCTTACCTTTTAGGGGTCCTCACACCAAAATATCTAGAATTTAGATTGGTTGACTAGATGGGAGAGATTAACTGCTTGATTTATTTCCTGCACCTCTAGTTTCTTTTTTGGATGATGATGCCAAAAAGGATAAGGTGTGGGGTCCATTGATATCTTGATTTGGTTATTCTGCTTTGAGATGGACTCTGATTTTGATGCAAGACCTGATGACTCCGGATGACAAACCCTGCTGAATCAGACTCAACCAATTTCACTTAATTTGACCTTTAAAACATGGTTAAGCCCATTTAGGTGTGACCTGGCTCAATTACCTGCAATTGACATAAAACATATCAGGTTCTTATATTTATTTAGTTAATTATTATACCAATTTCATCAAAATCATTAAAAACTAATAATAATAATTACTATAAAAATGCAATACATCAGAGGGTATTTGGAGCAGTCCGATAGATGAATGGGGGAGCTCTTTTTGGAGAAGTCCGGATGGCATTATGGAAGCTCGGATGGTGGAGAGGGTTCACAGAGATGCCACGCAAGGTCGGAAGCCGGAAGAGCCCTAAAAGGGTCGGCCTTTTACAAACTTCGGTTAGGGGTATTTTATACCCAACACCAGTCCCCCTACTTCTGAGTTTGGATTTGAATGAAGGAAGTATAGAAAAATTTTTACAACCGAAGTTGCCTCCCTCGATTTTCATACTTGGTTATTTCCAGATATTTTAGCGTTTGGCATGCTGGTGTTGGAGCCTTTTTGAATTGAGGTGATTCGAAAAGATTTTTTCGAGATTTTTGCTGGAGTGCTGCTCTAAGTACAGTGCAATAATGGTTCTATCAGTTGTTGGCCACTTTCAGCTGCCTGCCACGATGAGTGGGCCACGCGGTGGTTATAGATCGGCCAGAGGGGGCCTGCAGTCATTATTGCATCGGACACCGTCGTCGATTTAAACCCGCCTCCCTCCTTCAGGGATCTCACTTTGCCTGGGAGTTTC
Organism: Elaeis guineensis; assembly: GCF_000442705.2. Lineage (NCBI taxonomy): Eukaryota > Viridiplantae > Streptophyta > Magnoliopsida > Arecales > Arecaceae > Elaeis > Elaeis guineensis. Next base: position 17,798,136 of record NC_025997.2, read on the forward strand.
TTCGGTCCTTCTTTCTTCCTGAGAGTTTCGTTCTTCCTCAGCATCCTTCTCGGCCTTAGGCGTTCTTCGAGTCATCCCTATCTCTGCATCTCTGTATCCTTCAGGCCAGCCTAGGTTAGCTCCAGAACTCTCCTTTTTCGAGCTCTATTTCTAAACTGTGCCGATCTTCTTTTGTTGCAGATATGGATACGGACGTGGCTCGGATGTTAGCCAAGAGTCTCAAGACCCACAAGAGGAAAGGTGCTGCAACTTCTGGGTCGACGAAGAAGGCGAGGGTAGAGGAGACAGATCCGATCGTGCTTCGTCTTGATCGCCCAGAGCCTGCGCTTGTGGTACATCTTCGACCATGAGTACTTCCCGATCCTGCGAAAGGGGGAAGTAGAAGGGGGACTAGGAGAAGAGGTCAGGTACTTAAAGCAATCCTCGATGATGGCTGGAACTGAGAGTTCGAAGTCTGATGAAGTCGAGCTTCCTTAGAGCTTTTTTGCCTTTTATTCTATGTATTCCTTTCTTTTCTTGTTGATCTTTTTTTTTTGGCCTTCAAAGGCTTTGTAACGCGCACTTTACTAATGAAATGAAAAAAAAAATTTCATTACCTTGTCCCTTCTTGCATTAAGTTATCGTTTACCGAACTTCTTTTGTCTTCCATCTTATTCGATGTCGACGTTGTTTGAAGATTTCTGGTCATCGCTGTATTGATTCGCCCTTAGGGACTGGAGATTTTTGACAAAGATTTTCTTCCTCATCGAGATGAGGTCCCTTGAACCTCAGATGTAGTTCATTTATTTATTTATTTATTTTGGTGTAGCTCGTTGGTTTTTCTTCTTTTTTGTGTTAGGATGAGGGTTTTTCCTTCTGCTCCTAACGGGATTGTAGGGGTGTAAAGGAGTTGCTGAGGGGCTTTTCCCTTCATCCGATCTCAAATGATCAGATCTTCATTTATGTCAGGACGAGGTTCTCCTCCTGTTCCTGTGACAATCAATTTCAGCTCATGTTAGGATGAGGTCGGCTGTGGGGGCACGTAAGGGTCGTTGTAAGGGCCTCTCCCCCCATCCGATCTCTAAATAACCGGGTCTTCAACTTTGCTCATGTTAGGATGAGGTTCTCCTCCTATTCCTAATATGGCTGTGGGGGCACATAAGGGTCGTTTAAGGGTCTCTTCCCCCATCCGATCTTTAAATAATCAGACCTTCAACTTTGCTCATGTTAGGACGAGTTCTCCTCCTGTTCTTAATATGGCTATGGGGGCACATAAGGGCCGTTGTAAGGGCCTCTCTCTCCATCCGATCTTTAAATAATCAGGCCTTCGACTTTGCTCATGTTAGGACGAGGTTCTCCTCCTGTTCCTAATATGGCTATGGGGGCACATAAGGGCCATTGTAAGGGCCTCTCCTCCCATCCAATTTTTAAATAATCGGGCCTTCGACTTTGCTCATGTTAGGACGAGGTTCTCCTCCTGTTCTTAACATGGCTGTGGGGGCACATAAGGGCCGTTGTAAGGGCCTCTCCCTCCATCCGATCTTTAAATAATCGGACCTTTGATTTTGCTCATGTTAGGATGAGGTTCTTCTCCTGTTCCTAACATGACTGTGGGGGCACATAAGGGCCATTGTAAGGGCCTCTCCTCCCATCCGATCTTTAAATAATCGGACCTTCAACTTTGCTCATGTTAGGATGATGTTCTCCTCCTGTTCCTAACATGGCTGTGGGGATACATAAGGGCCATTGTAAGAGCCTCTCCCTCCATCCGATCTTTAAATAATCGGACCTTCGACTTTGCTCATGTTAGGACGAGATTCTCCTCCTGTTCCTAACATGGCTGTGGAGGCACATAAGGGCCGTTGTAAGGGCCTCTCCCCCCATCCGATCTTTAAATAATCGGGCCTTCGACTTTGCTCATGTTAGGATGAGGTTCTCCTCCTGTTCCTAACATGGCTGTGGGGGCACATAAGGGCCGTTGTAAGGGCCTCTCCCCCCATTCGGTCTTTAAATAATCGGGCATTCGTTCATGCCAGGATGAGGTTTTTCTCTTGTTCCCGACATGCTTAATTTCGATTGTCTGAAGGAGCTACTCCCTATCGTTATAAGCTCATACCAAAAGAAAAGATATGCGAATATGGAAGAAACTTTTATTTAAGGCAAAGTTATCGATAGTACATTTGTAGATTTTTTGAATTCCATGGTCGTGGAAGGTCTGCTCCTCTGAGCTCTTTCAAATAGTATGTTTCGGGCTGAACCACCTCCCTGACTTCATACGGGTCTTCCCAGTTAGGGGCGAGTTTCCCTTGATTCTGAGGTTGTGAGACAGCAACTCATCGAAGTACTAAGTCCCCCACTCTGAAGGCCTTGCTCTTGACCCAGGAGTTGTAGCAGCGGGCCACTTTCTGCTTGTAGGCGGCCATCCGAACTCGAGCTGTCTCTCGCTTTTCTTCTAATAAGTCGAGATTGGCTTTGAGATCCTGTGAGTTGCGCTGCTTGTCGAATGCCACAACTCGCACCGACGGGAGTTTGAGTTCGATCGGGATCACAGCTTCTATTCCGAAGGCTAAGGCAAAGGGAGTCTCCCCTGTGGGCAATCTTTGGGTAGTTTGGTATGCCCACAACACATGATAAAGCTCATCTGCCCAAGTTCCCTTTGCTCTTTCAAGCCTCACCTTGATCCCTTGCAGCAGAGTCCTGTTAGTAACCTCGGCTTCACCGTTTGCTTGCGGATGGACTACTGACGTGAAGTTATGGAGATGTTTAAGTCCTCACAAAATTCAGCAAACTTGCCCTAGTAAATTGTCGCCCATTATCAGTAATGAGAGTTCTGGGTAGGCCGAACCAATAGATAATTGACTTCCAAACGAAGTCCTGCACCTTAACTTCTGTAATTTTCGTCAAAGGTTCAGCTTCGATCCACTTGGTGAAGTAGTCATTTGCCACCAGGAAGAACTTTCATTGTCCGGATGCTATGAAAAAAGGTCCGAGGATATCCATCCCCCATTGTGCAAACGGCCATGGGGCACTCAAGGGTGTAAGTTCGGAGGTGGGTTGCCTTTGGATATTTGCATATCTCTGACACCGATCACACCTTCTGACATATTCAATGGAGTCGTGGTACATGGTAGGCCAGTAATAGCCTTATCAGAGCAGCTTGTGGGATAAAGATCTGGTCCCTAGGTGACTTCCACAGACTCCCTCATGTACCTCCCACAAGGTGAAGTCGGCCTCAGAAGATCGGAGATATTTCAAAAGGGACAAAGAGTACGACCATTTGTACAGCTTGCCTTTATAAAGAATATATCAGGAGGCCTGGTTCCTAAGCTTCCGAGCTTCTTTTGCATCAAGAGGAAGAACCTCGTCCTTGAGGTATGCAACCAGTGGGTCAATTCAGCTGGGTTCATGGTTGATCTCCATCATAAGCTACGGTTCTTTCATACTTGGGCACTTCAGAATCTCGAAGAAGACTTCCTTCGGCAGTTCAGCTGGAGCTAGTGTAGCCAACTTAGAGAGAAGGTCAGCTCTGATATTTTTTGCTTTTGAAATCTGCTTGATGTCAAAGCTACCGAAGGCTGGGATGATCTCTTTCACCTTTTTGAGGTACTTGGCCATACTGTCCTCTCGAGCTTCATAGTTTCCACTAACTTGTCCCACCACCAATTGGGAGTCACTGTAGACTTGGAGCCGATCTACTTCTAACTCTTTGGCTATCCTCAATCCTGCAATCAGAGCTTCATATTCTGCTCCATTATTTATCGCAGAAAATTCAAAGCGCAGCGCATACTCCGCAATAATTTCTTCTGGATTAATCAAGATCAGGCCCACGCCTGCGTCTGATATGTTGGAGGAACCGTCCATATAGAGAGTCCAAAAACCATCAAGAAGATCCATTCTTTCTTCAGGGGAATTTGACTGGAGCCCTAAGTTGTCGGCTTCACCTTGTTCAAGTTCGGCCTCTTCCGGAATAGTGCACTCCACTATGAAGTCTGCTAATATCTGGGCTTTAATCGTCGGCCGAGGTTGATAGTTGATGTTGAATTTTGTGAGCTCGACTGTCCATTTCGTTATCCTTCCGGAAGCATCCGCTCAATGTAGAACCACCTTGATCGGCTGGTCGGTGAGCAGTATTATGGTGTGCCCTAGAAAGTAAGGTTAGAGCCTTCGAGCTGCAATCAATAAGGCATAAGTTAGTTTCTCTAACTTAGTATATCTGGTTTCAGTGTCACTCAATACTCGACTGATGTAGTAGATCGGCCATTGAATTTTTGCTTCTTCCTTAACCAGGACTATTGCGAGAGCCACAGGGGAGATCGCCAGGTACAGGAATAACTCCTCTCCAGGTTTGGGCTTTGCCAATAGCGGGGGTGAGCCGAGGTAGCTCTTTAATTTTTTGAATGCTTGCTAACATTTAGTGGTCCAACAGAAGTTCTTCGGCTGCTTGAGGGTCTGAAAGAAAGGCAGGCATCGTTCGGTCAATCTTGAGACAAAGTGATTCAGAGCTGCTACTCTCCCAGTAAGGTGCTGAACTTCCTTTATTGACTTCGGGGCGATCATTTTCTGGATGGCATGAATCTTTTTCGAATTTGCCTCGATCCCGCACCCCGACACCATGAAGTCCAAGAATTTTTCTGAGGTTACTCCAAAAGCATACTTGGTCGGGTTCAGCTTCATCTTATACTTTCGGAGGGCGCTGAAGGTCTCCTCAAGGTCGGTGACATGGTTCTTTATGGATTTGCTTTTTACAAGCATATCGTCCACGTAGACCTCCATGTTGCGGCCGATCTGCTCTTTGAAGATCTTGTTCACCAGCTGTTGGTAGGTCGCTCCTGCATTTTTGAGGCCAAAAGGCATGATCTTGTAACAATAAAGATCACGGTTAGTAATAAAAGTAATTTTTTCTTCATCCTCCGGTGCATCCTGATTTGATTGTAGCCAAAAAATTCATCCATGAAAGTGAGAAGCTCATGGACCGAGGTTGCATCCACTAATTGGTCAATTCTGGGCAGAGGATAACTGTCCTTCGGCAGGCTTTGTTTAGCTTTTTGAAATCTATACACATCCTCCACTTGCCATTTGCCTTCTTGATGAGAACCACATTGGAGACCCAGTTCGGGTAGTTGATTTCTCTGATGAATCCGACCTTCAGGAGTTTATCAACTTTCTCAGCTATTGCCACTTGCCTTTTCGATGCATGACTTCAGATTTTTTTCTCCGTCGGTTGATATTTGGGATCGACAGCCAGGCAGTGTTCCATGACTCCCGCATCAATCCATGGCATGTCCGTCTGGACCCAAGAAAAAACATCTGCATTCTTTTATAGGAAATTAATAAGCTGTGTCCGTACCTCTTCTCCTAGGTTAGAGCCGATCTTCACCACATGCTCCTCATTTCCATCGTTCAAAGGAATTGAGACAAGATCTTCAATTGGCTCACCCTGTTCTTCAGCAAGGTCGTCGCGAGTATCCAATCCATCAACCGGACAGGGGTCAGACTGTCCCTTTCTCTGAAGGGCTATGTTGTAGCAGTGTCTTGCCAAAGCTTGATCTCCTCAGACCTCTCCGACTCCTTGGCTAGTAGAAAATTTCAGCTTCAAGTGGTAGGTCGATACCACAGCTCAGAGGGCGTTGAGGCCAGATCGGTCGAGTATTGCGTTGTAGGCAGACGGCGCCCTTACTACCAGAAAATCCACCTGTGCTCTTGATTGCTTTGGGTACCGGCCTGCAATTACGGTTAAAGTTATTACCCCTTCCATTGGTACAACATTGCCAGTGAATCTTACCAAAGGGGAGTTTATCGATCCTAATCGACCATCCGGAATGGATATTTTCGAGAATGCATCGTAAAACAGAATATCGACCGAGCTTCCACTATCAACAAGAATGCGGCGTACATCATAGTCAGCAATATTTAAAAAAACTACAACCGCATCATTATGTGAGAATTGAATCTTTCGGGCATCTTTTTCTGTAAAGGTTATAGACTCTTTAGTCCTCTACCGCTTGGGCAGTACGGCCGATCCACTGGCTGCTCCCCGTCCGGGTCCTCCAAGATGGTGTTGATGATCCCGGTTGGAGGTCGATCTTCAGGCTGTTCCTCCCTCCTTGGCGGCTCTGGCTGTGGTAGGGCCCTTGATCAATCCTCCCTACCTTCAGGTCGGCATCGGAAGAATCTGTCGGGCTGACCTCGTCTGATGAGCTCCTCAATCTGCCAGTGCATTTCTTGAAATCTTTGTTCCAGGAGGTCCTCTCGACTACGAGTCTCGAGAGTCTTCTGGTAGAATGGAGGTAGACACTCTCTGGGGGTAGAATCATGATCGGACGGAGGGCTCTCCATCATCTGCTTCCCCTTTCCGGGGAAGACAGGGCGACTTGCCCAAGTGGCCCACCCGATCGCCGGATTCTGGAACTCCGACGATACTCTTTCCAGCTGCACTGATGTCTGCGGCTGCTGCGGCTGCTGCTGCATGGCTTGCACGACTTCGGTGAGGCCCCTGACCTACTGAACCAGCAAGTCCAACTACTCCATGCTGACTACCGTTGTCAGAGGAGGAGGAGTCTGAAAAACTAGAGACGAGATCAGAGCTTGCAGAGCTCGCTGAGATCTGGCCGCGGAGGCCGTAGATCGCTTGGTGGATGCCTTTCGAAGAGGCATCATGTGGAGATCTAGCAGGAGAAGGAGAAGAAGATGTCGGAGAAGATGATCGGAGACAGTCCCATTGAGCACTCCTTTAAGAACAAGGGTACTACAAAGACACACCCCTTCCTCTAGCGCCAATTCTGTTGGTGCAGAATTTTGCCGACGCCGGAGAAGCTGGAGTCGAGGAGATCGCGTCCGTCATCGGGACCTGCAAGGAAAGTCTAAACCAGAGTTGGGGGTGCTCCGGCAAGATCCTCCGACGCTCAAGTCAGTACTCTGTCTCAACAGAAATGGAGCACTCAAATGGGATTTTAGCAGAGTTTCGAGATAGAGTTTAGATTTTAGAGAAAAACATATCTGGGGGTCCCTTTTTATAGACGAAGAGTGTAACTGATTGACAGCGACGTCTGTAACCACCTGGTAGTGGGCCGTTCGGAGCCATACGGAGTTTATTACGGAGATTAGTGGCGTCAGGGGGCTGTTTAGGGCCACATGGAGTTTGTTATGAAGAGTGGAGTGGTGTCTGTTGTCGCGACTTGTTAGAGAGTAGTGGGGCCGCATGGAACCTATTACAGAGAGTGGAGTAGAGTGGGGTCTGATGGCTGAAGCTTGACTAGGACATCTGATGGAGCGGAACGGCTTTTTGTCTCAGCAATCCAGGGGAAGCTCGGATGTTTTCAAGGTTGCTAACGAGTCTACTATTGTCGGATGCCCTGGATGCTGATGCTACAGGCGAGAGTCATCTGCTGTAGAAGCTCGGATGAGAACTTTCTGTTGGTAAAGTTCGGTAGAAGTCCGATTGCCAGAGAAGTCCGTCTGAAATTTACCTGATGTGGAAGCTCGTCTGAAGATTGTCCGTCGGAGAGGTCCAGTTTCATGTAGAATTTGGTAGGAGGTCGTCCGACAGTGGAGTTCGGGTGGCATTGTGGAGGTTTGTCTGCTGGAGGAGTCTTGAGGACACTGTGGAAGGTCGAACATTGGAGGAGTTCGGGATTCAATTCTGCTGTACTCTGACTTTTGTAGGAGTCTGAAAGGAGTCCGCTTATTGTAGAAGCTCGGACGAAGATCGGTTGTCGTGGAAGCTCAGATGGAGACTTCTTATTGTAGAAGTCTCACTGCTGGAGAAGCTCGATCATTGACGAAGTCTGGAAGAGGTTCAGAGTAGAGATTCGGTTGGTGGAGCCCGTCTGTTGTATGAGTTCGTCTGTGATCCATCCACTGTAGAAGTTCGAATGGAGTCCGACTCTTGTAGGAGCTCGGATGAAGTCCGGAAGGTGGTTGACCGCCGTAGAAACCCAGATGGGGTCTGGCTACTGTAGAAGTTCTGCTGTTGGAGAAGCTCAGACATTGACGAAGTTCGAAAGAAGTTCGGAGTAAAGTCATTCGTGGCCGAAAAAAGTCTAGAAGAGATTTAGAGGGTAGCCAATCACTGTAGAAAGTCGGCTGATAATGAAGCCCAGAGGATATTTGGAGTTGTCCGGTAGATAAATAGGGGAGCTCATTATTGGAGAAGTCCGGATGGCATTATAGAAGCTCGGACGGTGGAGAGGGTTCAGAGAGACGCCACGCAAGGTCGGAAGCCGGAAGAGCCTTGGAAGGGTCGGCCTTTTACAAACTTTTGCTGGGGGTATTTTATACCCAACAAGAAATATATAGCCAGAAGTGGATTTAACATCCAAAGTATCAGAAATCCAATTTGAATTACTATAATCTTTAAGTACATTTGGATAACTTACATAATGTTAGGAATAATCTGGAGTACCTTTAAAATATCGAAATACTCTCTCTAAAGCAGTCTAATGAACTAGGCTAGGATTATTAGTATATCTACTGAGTCTGAAGATAGCATAAGCAATATCAGGTCTGGTTCGATTAGACACATACATTAAAGAACCAATGATCTGAGTATATTTTTTTTGGCTTACTGATTTTGTTGTGTTCTTTAAGAGATCGATGGATGTATCATATGGAGTAGATATAGAAGTATAACCAGAATATCCAAATTAATAACCATTTGAGTCTAATGAAATCGAGATAGACAGATCGAATCAGAAGTACAAATGATCTTCATACCAAAAATTGTATCAGCTTCACCTAAATCTTTCATATCAAAATGATGTGATAAAAAATTCTTAATGTCATTGACTAAATCAAGACTAGAAGCAAGAATCAAAATATCATCTACATAGAGACACAGAAGAATGTATGGATTATCAACTCATTTATAATAAAGATAATTATCTAATTTATTGATTTAAAATCCATAGAAAAGGATTACAAGATCAAATTTTTTGTGTTATTGCTTAGGAGCTTACTTTAATCTATAAAGGGATTGAACAAGTCTACAGATTTTGTGTTCCTGGTCTGGCATAGAAAAATCCTCAGATTGCTGCATATAGATCCCTTCTTCAAGGTCTCCATGCAAGAAAGTATTTTTAACATCCATTTGATGAACAATAAGCTTATGGATAGAAACTAAAGCAAGTAAAACTCAAATAGTACTAATATGAGCCACAAGCGAATAGGTATCGAAGAAATCAATACCAGCTTTTTGCCCAAATCCTTGAGCGACAAGCCTCATCTTGAATTTCTCAATTGTACCATCAATTCTCATTTTCTTCTTAAAGATCCACTTACACCCTAAAGATTTAATTTCAAGAGGTAAATCAGTTAAAATCCAAGTATTGTTTCCAAGAATGGATTCAATTTCACTATTAATTGCCTCCTTCTAGAATGGGGCATCAGGAGAGTTCATAGCTTCTAGATATGTGGTAGGAGTATCATTTATTAAGAATGTAAAGAAATCTTTACTAAAATATTTTTCAATTCTAGTTCTCTTGCTTCTCTTAAGCGCAGGTTCAAGAGTAGAAACAGATGATGATTGAATATTTGAAGAGGATGGATAATCAATGGTTGATCTAGAAATTCTAGTTTTAAAGGAAAAAATATTTTCAAAAAAGGTTGCATCTCTAGATTCAATGATGATATTATTTGATATTGATGGTATTTTAGAGTTAACAACAAAAAATTTATAAGTAGTACTATCTAAAGAGTAGCCAACAAAAACAGCATCAACAGTTTTAGGTCCTATTTTAACTCTCTTAGATTCAGAAATTCCTACTTTAGCCAAGAACCCCCAAACTCGGAAGTAACTAAGCCTAGAAGAATATCTTTTCCAAAGTTCAAAGGGAGTCTTTTCTATTGGGTTCTGGCCACGCAGCGAAAAGTAATTTTTAAAATTTTTTAAAACACTCAAATCAATAGCTTTATCAAATAAAACTGTCGAGCCGAATCCAAAACCCTAGAATCACCTTGCCGAACGTGATCAAAGAAAATTCAAGCATGCAAAGAGATAGAATATTATACTTTAATCAAAATAAAAAAGTGACATGTTGGTGTTCTCCACAAGACCCCAAGGTAGAAATCCTTCAATGGTGATCCACATGGAAGTTGGCCAAGGTCCTTCCCAAGCAGTGCGCAGCCACAGCCTTGTCTTTTCAAGAACACTGCCGACTTCAAACTTATGTCACGATCGTACCAAAATTCAGTTGCTTTTGACCTTACCATAAAAATGACTCCAGAAAGACACTCTTCAGATATCATACAATCTAGGATTTAATTTTTAACTCCAATATATAGAAAAATCAAATTCTAGGGCACTCCAGCAATACTTATTGAAAATCTCACCACCCTTGTAGCAACTTTTGCCACTCAAATTCCTCTCTTTTTTCTCTCAAATTTTTTCAAATTTTTTTTTATAATTTTCACATCCCTTCTCTCTAGCTCACCCAAAAATCTCAGCCATAAGCTATCTGGGACATCCCCTATAAATAGGGGACCAGGGGATGTTACATGGGATGAAGGGGCACCAACTTTTGGTGCTCCAACTTCCCACATGCCAAATAAATTCACCGAGTGAATTTTTGGCAATTCAGATACTTGAAGTAGAAGTATTCCTTCTCTATGTGCCACAAAAATTCTATTAATTTTTGACATTAAAACATAAGATTTCTTATTTATCTTCTAAGGCAACATATTTAATAAAGAGCCTTCTTTAAGAATGACTCTTTATTTCTCACACTGATTTGAGGTGGGCGGCAATTATATTTTCGTATGGCTTTTGATGAACATGGAGGAGTCCTTCTCCACTTGAAACTGATCTAAGTTGAATAAGGATCCAATCCAAATTGACCCAATCCCATTAGGTCAAAGCCAACTAGTTTAGGTTAGCTCAAATACTTTGAACCAAACCAATTTAGGAACTTGGGTTAATACAATGTGCTAGCATATCAAATTAACCTATAAAATTTATATTAAACTCTAATTAAATCAGATTAAGATTAAATTCTAAAGTGTGTGACCCATTGGGTTTCAAATCTAGCTAGCAGTGGATCCAAAATTTCGACGTAACCCTAATCCGATGAGATTGGGTCACTTGAAGAGTCCCAATCAACTTGGACTCTTCCAAATTGATTTCAGAATCAATTTTTTCAATTTTGGTCAAGTCCATAAGTCAAGATTGACATTTAACAATATGTCATGACTACTTGAAATATTTAAAATTTTGATGAAAAATTATCAAAATATCCTTCAGTGGTAAGTTTTCGTGTAATTCAATCTTTCAGTCAAATAACATCTCAGATGAGCTGTGGGTATAGAAATATATCAAACCCAATCACTTCTCTTTATGTATCTTAATTTGAAGGTGATGATTTAGTTGATGATATATTAGAAATTTTTTCTAATTATCATCCTGCTTTGACCAAAGACTTTCAGAATCACCATCCTATGAGATCACATAAGATGTTCGCTCCTCTTATTAGAAGTGACTGATCTTTTATTGATCACTCACAATTTTTATGCACACCATATCCAGAACACCCCATACAAGATCAGAGAACTAAGTTAGGTAGTAAACTAAAACATGAATCCATGTATATAAGGTACTATAGTGACCTCAGGTCAAAAGATCACTTACACAACTCCCACTAGAGAATTATCAGTTGACATGTAAATAAGACTCCATCTGATTATTCTCTCGCAGGTCAATTCAGTGAACTCATTCTCTAATGAGCACCCATATCTTTGTATTAGTGTCACCACATAAGTGGTTGTGAGATCAACCACCCTCATTTCTGAGCATACATAGGATATACCAGTCTTACCGATATCATTGATCCCCGACTCAATATACCAACGACTAAGAATATTTTAGATCAGGACTATTAAGGATTTAGGTCTCACTAGCATGATCTCATCATGGCCCTAAAACCATTGCCCAGACCTATGAGGTTCATTATAATCTTAAAATTAATAAGATACAGTATATATGAATCAAAAATATCAATTTTATTAATAATATTAATGTCAATTACATGAGTTTGGAAGATAAATTACAATAAACATCCTATCGCATCCTATATACGATTGGCTTGTAGGGTATAATTCTTTCAATCTCCCACTTACACTAAATTCAATGGCCCCTATACTTGATACCCATGCTATCAAGGTGGTGGTCAAACTGCTGCATTGATAAGATCTTAGTGAACGGTCCACTATATTATTCTTGTTGTCAACTCACTCCAGATCATATCACGTCTTTCGACTATCTCCCGAATGAAGTGGAACCATCTTAGGATGTGTTTGGATTTATAATGAGATCTTGGTTCTTTAGCTTGAGCAACTACCCCAGTATTATCATAATAAAGAGGCACTGATTGTTCAATCTTTGAAACCAATCCAACTCTGTGATGAATTTCTTCATCCAGACGGCCTTCCTAGTAGCCTCACTTGTAGCAATATACTCAGCCTCAGTGATTGAGTTAGCAACAGTTTGCTATTTGAAATTTTTTCAACTTACTACACCATTATACAAGGTGAACACATATCCAGATATCGATTTGCTATCATCCGAATCAGATTGAAAACTAGAATCGGTATAACCTTCCAGTTTTAAATCAGATCCACCATATATTAGAAAAATATCTCTAGTTATTCTCAAGTACTTGAGTATGTTTTTCATATTTTTTCAATAATTCCTTCCGATATCATCTTGAAATCTGCTTACAATGCCCTAGGCATAAGCCACATCAGGCCTGGTACATAATATAGCATATATTATTGATCCTACTGCCGAAGTATAAGGAATAGAACTCATTCTATTTCTCTCTTCAAATATCTTAGGAGATATCTTCTTAAAGAGTTATATGCCATGACTTATGGGCAAGTAACCTCTTTTACTTTCCTCCATGTTGAACCTCTTCAACACAAGGTCAATGTATCTAGACTGGGACAAGCCTAGCATTTTTTTCGATCTATCCCTATAGATCTTTATACCAAGTATATAGGATACTTCACCCAAGTCTTTCATGAAAAACTTTTATGATAGCCAAGTCTTGACCGATTGCAACATCGGGATATCATTCCTAATGAGCAGTATGTCATCCATATACAAGTCCAAGAAGACAATAGCACTCCCACTACTCTTCTTGTACACACAAGGTTCGTCCATATTTTTTATGAAGCCAAACGATTTGACTGTCTCATCAAAATGGATGTTCCAGCTCCTCGATGCTTGCTTTAATCTATATATGGATCTATTCAGCTTGTATACCTGATTTGCTCTCCCACTTAAATAAATCCCTCTGACTGAGTCATATAGACTTCTTTCTCAAAGTTTCATTGAGGAAGGCAGTCTTGACATCCATCTGCCAATCTCATAGTTATGGTATGCTGCAATAGCAAGCATTATCCGAATAGACTTGAGTATGGCTACCGACAAAAGGTTTCTTCATAATCAACACCTTATTTTTGTCTAAAATTTTTTATCACAAGTCTGGCCTAATAGGTCTCTATCTGACCATCTGCTCCAATCTTTTTTTTGAAGATCCATTTGCAGCCTATTGGGGTCACACCCTCAGGTGCGTCAACCAACGTCCAAACTTGGTTGGCATACATGGAGTCTATTTTAGATTTCATGTTATTGAGCCACTTGTTAAGTCACTACTCATGACAGCTTCCGAATAGATCATAGGCTTATCATTCTCAATGATATGGGTTATGTTGTCATTCTCAATGACAAACCCATACCTGAGTGGTATACTATGCACTCTACTCAACCTTTGAAGAGGAGGTGTGTATAGTGACTGTGCCTCAATAATGGTACATCTGGTTGAGAACCATCTGGTAAATCTTGGATTGATTGTAGGTTTTGAACTTCCTCAAGTTCAACAGACCTCCCACTGCCTCCTTTTTGGATAAACTCTTTCTTCAAGAAAATGGCATGCCTACCAACAAAATCTTTTATTGAGTAGGATTATAAAAATAGTATCCTAGACTCTCCTTGGGATAATCTACAAATCTGTATTTTTCTAATCTAGCATCCAGCTTATGTCTATCAATATTTTTCACATAAGCTGGGCAGCCCCAAATCTTAAGATGCTTAAGATTGGGTCTTTTTTCTTTTCATATTTCATATAGAGTGCTGGAAACAGATTTTGAAGATACTTTATTTAAAATATATGCTGCAGTCTTGAGGGCGTATCTTCAAAAGGATAATGGAAGATCCGTGAAACACATCATGGACCGCACTATATCTAATAAGGTACGATTTTTTTTTCATAATTTTATTTAATTATGGAGTATAAGGAGGTGTCTATTGAGAGAGTATACCATTTTGTTTTAAATAATCGAGAACTCACTAGACAAGTATTCTTCTCTTCGATCCGATCGAAGAGCTTTAATACTTTTACCAGTTTGTTTCTCAACCATTCTTTGATACTCTTTAAATTTGTTAGAGACTTCGAATTTTATTTCATTAAATACACATCCAAATCTAGACATATCATCAGTAAATATGATGAAGTAAGAGTATCCACCTCTGGCTTGAATCGATATTGGACCACACACATCAGTATGTACAAGGTCCAAAATGTCACTCGCCTTATCTTCAGGTCCAGTAAATGGTGTCTTGATCATTTTTTCTATGAGATAAAATTTACAAGTTCTATATGATTCATAATCATAAGGATCAAATAAATTATCTTTGTATAACTTATTAATCCTTGACTCATTTATATGGCCAAGTCAGCAGTGCCAGAAGTATGTGACATTCACTCCTCTCTCTTTCTTTTCTTCATATTATCAACATGAAGCACATTACCATTAAGTGAAAGAAACATAAGACCATTATCCATAAAAGTACTTCCATAATATTTATTAAAAAAATATATAGAACAACCATTGTTCTTTGCAATTATTTTAAAATCTTGTTTCAATAACAATGGTATAGAAATAATATTTTTAACAATATTTAGAATGTAATAACAGGTCTTTAGTTTCAAAATTTTTTTCGAAGACAACTTCAAAATCCTGGTTCCTACGGCTTCAGCTTGAATGGACTCTCCACTTACACCGAACAGCTCGAAGTCATCTTTATTCAGATTTCTTATTCCTACAGACCCTGCAATGATTTACAAAGATGTGAACCACAGACGGTATCCAATATCCAAGAATCTAATATTGAAGTACTTAATGATAAATTAGTTTGTATCATATACAAATCTTTAGCAACGTTTGCTGATTTCACGATTGCAAATTACTCCTTGCAATTTCTCTTCCAGTGATTTTCCTTGCCACAGTGATAACAAGTACCTTTGGCGGAGACCTTCTTCGCCTTCTTCTTGGAGATGCCAGTCTTAGGATTCAGCTTTTTCTTAGAACCCTTCTTCACCTTCTTTTACTGATCTTATCAACATGAAGAACCTGAGCTTTTTCACCCTTGAAATAGCTCTTTGCTATTTTTAACATATTTAGTAGCTAGGCAAACTGATGTTCAATTTGTTCATATGATAATTAATGACAAACTAATAAAAAAAGTCAGAGAGAGACTACAGGATCATATCCTGGCATAGTTCACCATCCATGGCAAAATCCAGCTATCCCAGATGAGTGATCAAATCAATCATCTTTAGGACATACGTTTGCACGGAAGAGCCTTCAGTCATACGGGCATGGAACAACTACCTCGATATCTCATATCGAGCAGTTTGACTTTGCTCCTCATATAACTCCTTAAGATTAAGGAGAATAGAGGGAACGTCTGTGTCCTCATGCTGCCTCTGGAGCTCATTGCTCATAGAGGCAAGCATGATACATTTGACTGTCATCTTTTCACATCTTGTATGTGGCCCTTTCCTCCTCGAAAGCATCTTCTCCAAGAGAATCTAGAGCAAGTGTATCTAAAATATAGGAGACTTTTTTCTGAGTAAAAATAATTCTCAAGTTCCTTAACCAGTCGACATAGTTGGGTTCAGTCAACTTGTTAGTATCTAGGATACCTTTAAGGGACAGTGAGGATGCCATAAGTGTAGTTAATCTACAATGATAAAAAATAATATAAGCGGATAACTTATGAAGACATTCACAACTAGACTAGGACTTTTATCTAATTGTATCTCCCACTATTTTATCGAACTTCATAGCCCTCAAATATGAAAATTAAGAAACATACTAATATTTCTTAATGGGGTTGAGATCTTTATTCCTCACAAATACCTTGTGGATAGCACAACAAGTATTCATGAATTCAAGAGTAGATAACTCTTTACCAATTATACCTTTATAATTCTCAACATCTTTCAATCTGACCTCTAGATCACATATAGTCTTGTGGATAGCACAACAAACTATAGTGTTCTAGTTAAGTTGATCCTTCAATCCCATATAGTCATACTTAAACAATATTGTCTTGTGGATAGCACAACAAAGCAACACTATTCAAATATGCCATAAGCATCAATATGTACTTGATCAACATCATGTCAATTTCTATAGTAAGTCTTGTGGATAGCACAACAAGCTCACTAAAATTTTGACATACTCTATCAACCAAATTTGAAGGAAGGCCTCTGTAGTGTCTACATCACTAATCAATCTATGTTTAAAATTCAAGAAGATCAAATTGGCCAGATAAGTAGGTGGGAGGCTCCTCGTAGCTTTTCTAGACACCAACAGAGTTGGTCAAGCCAGCATATGGACCTAATTAGAAAATCATCTTTCATACTTTTCTCGACACCAATTGATATTAAGAATTTGACTTTTGATTTAAAAGTGAATCTCGACATTACAACTTAATATAATTTTATGAGAGACTTTAAACTGGTCTCGACAGATCCTAACTATGTAAGCGCATAAAATGTACATTATAAATTATGCAAATTTGCATGCTTCTACTATTCAAAATAGCAATCACATTATCATACCAAAAAATATACTAGAGTACAATCAAAGTCATAACATATGACTAACAAATTCATATAATATAACATACTCTAATCTAATTAGGCATGTATAACACCCTTATTAGCTATACATCGATTTAATCATCATGCAACCATGATAATAAAATTTTAAGTTATCATAAATTTATAATTTAATAATTAAAATTTAGAATCATGGCTCACAAAAAATTAAAAATATTTTTTTGAGTTTGAAGAATCCATGCAAAAATAATGCTACATTTTTTGTAGGATATGAACAAGAACAATTCTAAGCTACTATATTGCACTTGTTTGATCGAATCAGATAAAGATGGCTCTGATATCACTATTGGATTCTGACCACGTAATGGAAAATAATTTTTAATTTTTTTAAAATACTCAAATCAATAGCTTTATCAAATAAAACTGTCGAGCCAAATCCAAAATCCTAGAATCACCTTGCTGAACACGATCAAAGCAAATTCAAGCATGCAAAAGATAGAATATCATACTTTAACTAAAATAGAAAAGTGACACATTGGTGTTCTCCACAAGATCCAAGATAGAAGTCCTCCAATGGTGATCCACACGAAGTTGGCCAAGGTCCTTCCCAACTGGTGCGCAACCACAGCCTTATCTTCTCAAGAATACTGTCGGCTTCAAACTTGCGTCACGATCGCACCAAAACCCAGTTACTTTTGATCTTACCACTAAAATAACATCAAGAAGATACTCTTCAAATATCATATAATCTAAAATTTAATTTTTAACTCAAACATATAAAAAAATCAAATCCTAGAGCACTCCAGCAATACTTGCTAAAAATCTCACCACCCTTGTAGCAACTTTTGCCACTCAAATTCTCATCTTTTTTTCTCAAAATTTTTTTAGATTTTTTTTTATGATTTTCACATCTCTTATCTCTAGCTTATCTAAGAATCTCAACCAGAAGTTATCTGGAGAGTTTCCTATAAATAGGGAATCAGGGGACGTTACATGGGATGAAGGGGCACCAACTTTTGGTGCTCCAACTTCCCATGTGCCAAATAAATTCATCGAATAATTTTTTAGTGATTTAAAAATTTGGAGCAAAAAGAATCTTCTTTCTCTATATGTCATAAAAATTTCATTAATTTTTGGCATTAAAACATAGGATTTCTGATTTATCTTCTAAGGCAACACGTTTAATAAAGAGCCTTCTTTAAGAAGGACTCTTTATTTCTCACACTGATTTGAGATGGATGGCAATTATATTTTTGCATAGCTTTTGGTCCACTTGAAACTGATCCAAGTTTGATAAGGATCCTATCCAAATTGACCCAATCCCATTAGGTCAAAGCCAACTGATCTAGGTTAGCTCAAATACTTTGAACCAAATCAATTTGAAAACTTGGGTGAATACAATGTGCTAGCATATCAAATTAATCCATAGAATTTATATTAAACTCTAATTAAATCAAAATAAGACAAATCTTAAAGTGTGTGATGTATTGGATTTCAAATCTAGCTAGCAGTGGACTCGGACTTTCAATGTAATCCTAATCCGATGAGATTAGGTCACCTGAAGAGTCTCAATCAACTTGGACTCTTTCAAATTGATTTTAGAATTAAATTTTTTTATTTTTTATTAAGACCACAAGTCAAGATTGATGTCTAGCAATATTTCATGACTATCCAAAAGATTTAAAATTTTGATAAAAAATTATCAAAATATCCTTCAGTGGTAAGTTTTCGTGTAATTAAATTTTTCAGTCAAACAACATCTCAGATGAGCTGTGGATATGAAAATATGTCAAATCCAATCACTTATCTTTTTGTTTCTCGATCTGAAAGTGATGATTCAGTCGATGATATATTAGAAATTTTTTTCTAATTATCATCCTGTTTTGGTTAGAGACTTCCAGAATCACTGTCCTATGAGATCACATAGGATGTTTGTTCTCCTTATTAGGAGTGACTGATCCTTTATTGATCACTCACAATCTTCATGCACACTTCACCATATCCAGAAACCCCATACAAGGATTAGAGAACCAAGTTAGGTAGTGAACCAAAATATAGATCCATGTACACAAGGTACTATAGTGATCTCAGGTCAAAAGATCACTTACACAACTCCCACTAGAGAATTATCAGTTGACATGTAAATAAAACTTCATCTGATTATTCTTTCACATGTCAATTCAGTGAACTCATTCTCTAATGAGCATCCATATCCTTATATTAGTGTCACCACACAAGTGGTTGTGAGATCAACCACCCTTATTTCTGAGTATACATAGGACATGCCAGTCTTACCGGTATCATTGATCTCCGACTCAATATACCAACGACTAAAAATATTTTAGATCAGGGCTATCAAAGATTTAGGTCTCACTAGCATGATCTCATCATGGTCCTAAAACTATTGCCCAAACTAATGGAGTTCATTATAATCTTAAAATTAATAAGATGCAGTATATAATGAATCAAAAATATCAATTTTATTAATAATAGTAATATCAATTATATGAGTTTGAAAGATAAATTACAATAAACATCTATCACATCCCATATGCGATTGACTTGTAAGGCATAATTCTTTCATTTTCTCTATCCTTAGGAGGAACTCTATTTAGGATACAACAGGCTAATAGAAGAGTCTCTCCTCATAAGTTTTGAGGTATACCAGAACTTATAATCATGGCATTCACCATGTCCAGTAGGATTCGATTCTTACGCTCAGCCACATCATTCGATTGAGGAGAATAGGGAGCAGTGATTTCATAAATTATCTCATTTTCTTCATAGAAAAGGATTAATTCATTTGAAGTATATTCACCTCCTCGATCAGACCATAAGATGTTAATTCTTTTTTTAAGTTGATTTTTTGCTTCTACTTTATAAATCTTAAATTTATTTAAGACTTCATCTTTGATCTTTAAAAGATAGGTATAACAAAATCTAGAGAAATAATCAATAAAAGTCATAAAATACTGACTACCTCCATGAGTTGGCTCTCTATTAGAATCATAGACATCATTATAAATAAGTTCGAAGATTTGAATATCTCTAAAAGTTATAAGCTTGAAAGATTTTCTAGATTATTTAGATTGAACACAAACTTCACAGTTAGAACTATGATCGACGTTGAATTTTGAAATTAGATTAAGATTAGACATTTTCTTGATTGATTTAAGATTTATATGACCCAGTCTACTATGCCATGTTTCACAAGATTCTGAATTTAACACAAAAGATGTAGAAGAATTAATTGAATTTTTATTAATATTGGAAGGACAGATTATCTTAAATTTAAATAGTCCCTCAGACACAAAACCCTTTCCAATAAAAACATCTCCTCTAGAAATTATAACTTTATTGGACACTAAAATAACTTTAAAACTAACTGAATAAGTAGAGAACCACTTAACAAGTTTCTTTTTATTGTTGGAACATGCTGCACATCTCAAAAAGTTAAGATCTTTCCTAAAATAAACTTCAGATTGATCGTTCCTCTTCCTAGTACCTTGACAGCTGTCCCATCACCCATGGTCACACTTTCTCTATTAGATGTATGTCTTAGAAGATAATAATTGATCGATACATTGTTCATTCTATGATACAATTTATACTTTAAACTATTGATTTAATCTATAAAGAACAAATTTTTTTTTCATTTAAGTGTTATATGTCCTTGAATCATCCTTGAAATTGATGTTACGATTAGAGGCATGTATGATCAATTCTTAAATTACTTTCAGTCATAGGATAGTCATGGAGATGGTGATCCATCCAGATAGATCAGTACACAATTCGCTTCTTTCGGGGTATATGAGTCTCTAGTTTATGATGTAGAAATACTAAACGGTAAGTGTGGATAGTTGTTAGAAAATAACTAGTATTGAGCATGACCATATGAGAGATCATATAGATTTCTATCCAATCATCAGTGATCATCTCGATGCTGTAGTAATGTGATTAGTCTTTTGATCTGTGGTGTCACAGTTGCTCACAGTAAGACTGCTGTAGTTTGACTACATATAAAATTAACTCAATCATAAATTTTTATAGTGGATGTTGACTTCAGTTGGTAAAACTGTGAGAGCAACGTGTGCATCTAGATGGGATCTATCGATCTTGATAGAGATGAGTAGTCTTATGAGATTTAAGAAGCTGAATCCACAAGTCTATGGTCATAGCAGTGTGATTGATGAAAAAAATTTTATTTGGAATCACTGTTGGACTTGAGCTGATCGAATCTATCATATGACTGATAATGAAGTTTGATGATTTATCCATGACCTATCATCTAGTCGAAACTCATGATAGAAGGACTGTATCACACATTAAATATACCTAGAAGTTTTATTTCGATTCTACTGGGTTGTCACTATATATTACTAGATATCATTGGTGATTTGTGAAAGCTCAATAGGATCATTTTGGATCAATGATTCTTGTCGAGTTAGAGTAAAATTATTCTGACCCACTGCAAGGGATTTCAGTGATACCTATGATAGAGATCATAGTATATCTCACTATCAGATAAAATTGAACCTATGAGATCACACATAGAGAAAAAAAATCTTAATTAGTTATAATTGAGCTTATGAAGCACCAATTTATATGGATTTAGAGAAATTCTATTGGGTTCATGTTAACCTTGCTAGCACCTCGGTGAATCTAATTTTTCTTGTAGTTGGTTTGCTTATGTGATAAGTTTTTAGTCAATTTCTATACTTGATTTAAACCTAATTGAATTTGATTCAATAGCCTCAAATGATTGGATGCTCAAATTATGGCTTAGATTAAATTAAGAAAGAGTTTTTTGATTTTATTTATCTTATTTTGATCAAAAATTCTTGAAGTAAATTTATGAAATCATGTGGACTGATTTGAGAGCTTTTAATTAGATCCCATCTGATGGGATGCCTAGCACTGGGTGTGGGTGTGGGAGAATTATGGGTGGCACCCTATTTACTTGGTCCAAGTATATTATGGTTAGGACTTCTAATATGATTAGGAGGAGGGATCCTAATTTGATTAGGACACCCTTATGATGTCTATTTAAGGGATCCTAGCTTTATCTCTCTCATAATCTTCCCATCGTTGCCGCCACCTATTACTGTCCCCACACCTCTTTTTCTCTCTCTCTAGTCCATACCCTCTCTCTCTAAGCATCACTCTTGAAGCTAGAAGAGAGGTGGGTGGCATCCCTCCTCGATGTCAAAGGACTGGCGCCAAGTTTTTGCTGATTTCATCCTCTTCCTCTCAAGTTTGTTGGGAGTTAGTTACAATCACTTTTTGTTTGTTGTTCTTCTTAATTAGTTGAGAGATCAAGAAAGATTCTTAGCTTCTTCAAGAATCAAGAAAGAAAGATCATGAAAGGTTTAAGAGTTGATCTCTATCCAGACTTAGTTCAAGCCTATTCAGGCTTTTGGTTCAAGGAAGCAGGATCCAAAAGAAAACAATTAAGTTCAACCCTGTGGATACCCATGAGGCAGGATGCTTGTGCTACTGATTCAGAGCCTGCTTAACCTCAGATCTAGGAATTGAATTAGATTCAACCCTAGTTACAGGTTTGAGGCAAAAAAAAAATGATTTAGGTATGTGAATTGATCATAAACTTTTTTTATTCATCATAAAATTGATTTATGTTAATTTCAGTATATAAACTAGATCCATAGGTACTTTCATATTATGAATGTATGCTTAGATTAAAAATATTTTAATATAATTTTTTACTATATTTTAGATTTAAAAAAATTTTAAAATTCACATGCAATAGCATCTATAAAAAATTTAATAGTGGTATCAGAGCCATGTATTCATATATATGAAAATAGCATAAAAATTTTAAAAAACTATTTTCAAAATTCTGATTTTGACCCATACATGCAATATTTGTGTTTATGTTCAGATCTGAAAAATATTTTAATTCTAATTTTTATTCATATATGCGATATATGAAAGCATGCATAGGTTCGAAATTAAATTTATGTAATCTGAATTTTTTGTATATGTGATATATGATGGTATGTTTAGATCTAAAATTAATTTTTAAAAAATCTTATATTTTTTATATATGTGATATATGATTGCATGCATAGTTTGAAAATATTTTAAAAATCAAAAACTTATTTTTTATGTAATAAATTTAGATTTAAAAATTATTTTTATGATCTGAAATTAGTGTGTGCATGAATCATTGGATATAGATAGTTTTGTATTAGGTCATATAATTGGATTGCATCTTATATTATGATTAAATCATATTGGATCAAAATTAATGTAACTATTGATTAAATCAAGTCAAGTGTTGATTTGGATTAAATCAATTAAGTTTATAATTCTATAAGTATTGTAGATTGAGTCGATTGAAATGCATATATAGAATCGAGTCAACCTAAAGACCTAATTCAGCTTTATGGCTCGAACTCGATTCACCTAAGCTGTCTAATTAAAATTAATAAATCATTTGATGTCTAAGATATGTTTGATTGGTGGTTTTTAATTGAGAGGCTACTCACCTAGATAATTTTATCTATGAAGAGTTAATGACGTACCCTCTTATCGATCTCACTTACCTGACCAATTGGATGATTGGGTTCATTAGTTGCTAAGATGCTTTGGTTTAACCCATGCCAGTTAGATTAGTTATGTAATGACTGATTAGATGAGACCTGACCTAAACCTTCCTAATCAATATTTATCCTAATGATCTTCCGCCATTATAGAAGTGTGGGTGTGGTACTAATGTCGACTGTTCTCGGTTGGTTACAGTGGTTCAGTTGCATCAAAAATATGCAATCACTCTACTAGCAAAGAGTTACTCCAGGATGAAGATGGGGTTGGACCCAATATGTGTTATCTGAGAGACTCAATGACGGCTTCACACCTGCTTGTGAATGGTAGGTCTGGCTTAACTAACAAGTGAAACAATATATATTATTTGAGCTCACATGACTTAGAGACCAAGTCACTGCAATATGCTTAAAAAAATATTTGGATAAAGAATTGCCTATGTATTGGTGTGCGTGTCATCAATAACTATTAGATAAGGTGCACGGCATCAGTGAGATCGTAGCACCCACTAGAAACCTTGCATTGGTCGCATCAAATTTTTATTTTTCATCTAAAAAATGTCAGAATTTCAAAAAATAGTAGAAGTCTATTTGCATCTAAAAGTCCCTAGAGCATATATAAATTTAAGTACAAATGTCTAACTAGAATTTTCACTCTCATAGATAAACAATATCGGCCTTTAAGCCACTAGCTTGCATCCTTGAAACCAACCGTCGGACTGACATAAATTTTAAAGACTTGCTCAAAAACCTTAAGATAGTCCTGACATCTGAGAAGATTGGGTATGTACTCGATCAAGACTCCCCATCCTTACTTATCCATCCTACGGTAGAGCAAAGAGCTAATCTGAATAAGTGGACGGACGATGACCTTAGGATAAAGTACTATATGCTGGCTTCTATATCAAATGATTGCAGAGCCAGTATGAGCACATACCCACTATCCATGCTATGATCGCTCACCTGTAAGAGTTGTACGATGAATGGAGCCAGACCGCGCACTTCGAATTATCCAAGTGATTATTCAATATGAAAATACGCGAGGGGCAGTCAATCTATAATCATTGTATGACAATGATCAAGGATCTTGAGGAGCTTGAGAAGCTCAGGCTTACTATATAGAGGGAGTTAAAGGTGGATTTGATCATCCAATCCCTGACTAATTTATTTGGATAATTTATCATAAACCATCATATGAACAAATTGGACTACAATTTATCCAAGTTGATCAATATGCTGGTCACTACTGAGGGTACCTTAAAAAGTTCAAGAAGCTCTGTTCTTGCTGTTGAGTAGATATCTTCCAAGAGAAAGTCTCAAGGGAAAAAAAAATAAGCTTGCAAAGAAGCAAAAGAAGGAGAATAAACCTCAAAAGGATACTCCGAAGAAAGCTGTAAAGAAAGAAAAGTGTTTCTACTGTAACTCTAACGATCATTAGAGGAGGAACTGTTTGTCTTATCTGGAGAGCTTAAAGATAAAAAAAGGATGAACAACCTTCTAAAGGTATGCTCATAATAGAATCTAACCTAATAGTTTTTTCTATTTCTAATTGGGTATTGGACTTTGGTTCTGATGCTCATATATGTACTTCAATGCAAAGTCTAATAGGAAGTAGAAGATTGAGGTAAGATGACATGATCTTTCAGATCAGTAATGGAGCAAAGGTTGCTACAGAAGTCATTGAAACCTATCCTCTTCGATTACTGTCAGATTTTTAGATTAGATTTAAAAGACCATTATTTTGTTTCTGTAACTAACCAAAATTTGATTTTGATTTTTGTACTAGCATAGGATGGATTTATTTTTTAATTTGATAAAAACTATTGTTTCATTTATTTATGAAATAAATTGGTTACATCTGATCTTTTGATTGACAGTCTTTATCACTTGCATGTTGATACTAATATAAATCTAAATGAGCAAGTTGTGAGTGCGTAGGCCAAAAGAGATCCAAAGATGAGTTTAACCATGAATACTTGTGGCACCATAGGCTTGGCCATATTGGAGAGAACAAGATAAATAGATTGAAAAAAGATGGGATCCTAGACTTGATTAAATTTGAGTCAATTTCGGCCTATGAATCATGCTTTCAAAGAAAAATAGCTAGGTTATCCTTTATAGGACAAGGAGAAAGGGCCACTGAGTTAGTAGTTCTAGTACACACCAATGTGTGTGGCCGATTTGATGTGCAGACCAGAGGTGGTTATAGCTACTTTATTATCTTTACTGATGATCTGTCACGGTACAGATATATGTTTCTCATGAAACATAAGTCTGAAGTATTTGAAATATTCAGAGAATTCAGGTATGAGGTAGAGAAGCAGTTGAAATATTTAAGTGCTGAATTTTTGAAATATCTTAAGAAGAATGGCATAGTCTCTCAATGGACTCCTCTCGGTACACCTCCACTCAATGGGGTATCCGAAAGAAGAAATAAGATCCTATTAGATATGGTCTAATCCATGATGAGCTTTATTGATTTATCCATATTTTTTTGGGAATACGCCTTACTTACCACGATGCATATTTTAAATTGAGTTTCTTCCAAATCTGTTCCTACCACATCATATGAGATATGGTATGGTAAAAAGTCGAGTCTGAGTTACTTAAAGACTTGGGGATGTCCAGCCTACATCAAAAGATAGAAAGCTGATAAGTTAGAAGATAGATCAGTTGTAGCTTGATTTATAGGATATCTCAAAAAATTCATGGGGTACTACTTTTACTTTTCATATGATCACAATGTGATTGTAAATCACAATGCCATATTTTTAAAAAAATAATTTATCCAGGATGGTGGCAGTGAGAGGTTAATTGAACTCGATGAAAATGTCTCTGAAGAGCAACGAGCTATAAATCTTCCAGAATCTATCCATGATGAGTCAGTAGTTAATGTTCCACCTCCACCTCATAGATCAGGTAAAATCTTTTATCCTCCTGAAAGATACATGAGTATGCTGAAAGAGGATGTAGAAAAAGCATTCCTTGTGGGAGATAGGGGTCATGATAATGATCCTAGTACTTTTGATAAGATAATGTCTGACATCAATTTTGAAAAATGGTTAAAAGCAATGAAGTTAGAAATTGACTCAATACATTCGAACCAAGTATAGACCTTAGTGGATCCATCTGAGAAAATTATTTTCATTGGGTGTAAATAGATCTACAAAAAAAATAGGTGCTGATAGTAAGGTAGAGACCTATAAAGTAAGGCTAGTGGTAAAAGATTATAGTCAGCATGAAGATATTGACTATTATGATATTTTTTCATCTGTAGCCATATTGAAATCCATCCACACATCGCTTACTATTGCAGCTTACTATGATTATAAAATCTGATAGATGGATGTGAAAACTGCTTTTCTGAATGGATATCTTGAGAAAGATATCTATATGGAGCAGCCTCTAGATTTTATGTTCGGTGATAGTGATCATCATGTCTGCAAGCTGCAAAGGTCCATTTATGGACTAAAGTAGGCTTCTCGAAGTTGGAATCTTCATTTTGATGATGTGATCAAATCGTTTGGTTTCATCAAAAATGAAGAAAAATCTTGTGTTTATAAAAAGATTAGTGGGAGCATGCGTGTCTTCCTTGTACTGTACGTAGATGATATCCTCCTTATTGAGAATGATGCTCCCATGATGACCTTGATCAAAGCTTGGTTGTCTAAGAAATTCTCCATGAAAAATCTAGGAGAAGCATCCTATATCCTTGAGAGAAAGATCTATAGAGATAGATCTAGAAGGATGCTTGATCTATCACAAAAGCTGTACATAGAGAAAGTACTAAAGCAGTTTAGTATGAAAAACTCTAAAAGAGATTTGCTACCCCTTAGATATGGTATTCGACTCTCCAAGATGATGTGTCATACTACTTCTGAGGAGATCAAGCACATGAGTAGGATCCCTTATGCTTCAATGATAAAAAATCTCATATATGTCATGCTATGTACTCAATCTGATATTACCCTTACTATGAGTGTTACGAGCAGGTATCAGTTGAATCCAGATGATGAGCACTAGATAGCTATAAGAACATCCTCAAGTACTTACGAAGGATTAAGGATTTATTTTTGATCTTTGAAGGAGCATCTGAATTACAGATTGAGGGTTATACAGATTTGAACTTCATGTCAAATTTCAATGATAGAAAGTCTACATCAGAGTATGTGTTCATTTATAATAGTGGTACAATCAGCTGAAAGTATTCCAAGTAAAGCATCATCGCAGATTCGACAACAGAGGCTGAATATGTCGCCGCTTCGGATGCTGCAAAAGAAGATTTCTAGTTCAAAAAATTTATCGTAGAACTTGGTGCAATAACATTGAATGCCATACCACTATACTGCGACAACAATGAAGCCATAACATTTGCTAAGGAGCCCCGATCTCATCAAAAATCAAAGCATATTGAACGGCGATACTATATAATATGTGACTATCTCGAGAAGCAATATGTCAAGGTACGAAGAGTAGACTCTGCGGATAACGTGGTAGACCTATTGACAAAATAGTTGAGCCAGTTCGAAATAGAAGCTCATCTTGAAAAGATGGGGCTTAGATTAATGGTCAATTGGCTTTAGTCCAAGTGAAAGATTATTAGATGTATGTCCTAGAAGGCAATTGTTGGTTGATACATTGTTCATTCTATGATATAAATTTATACTTTAAACTATTGATTTAATCAATAAAGGATAAGTTTTTTTTTTTCATTCAAGTGTTATGTGTTCTTGAATCATCCTTGGAATTGATGTTACGATACATATTCTCAAGTATTGAGAATTAGAAGTACATATGATCGATTCTTAAATTACTCTCGATCGTAGAATAGTCGTGAGGATAGTGATCCATCTAGATAGACCGACGTACGGTTCGCTTCTTTCGAGATAGATAAGTCTCTAGTGTACGATGTAGAGATACTAAGTGGCAAGTGCGAATAGTTGTTAGAAAATAATTAGTACTGAGCGTGATCATACAAGAGATCATATGGATTTCTATCCAATCATCAATAATCATCTCGATGCTGTAGTTGTGTGACTGATCTTTTGACCTACGGTATCATAGTTGCTTACTGTAAAACTACTATAGTTTGACTACATATAAACATTGACTTAATCATGAGTTTTTGTAGTGGATGTTGGCTTTAGTTGGTTGAACTGTGGGAGCAAAGTGTGCATCTAGATGAGATCCATCGACCTTGATAGAGAGGAGTAGTCTTATGAGATTTGAGAAGCTGAGTCCATAAGTCTATGGCCATAGTAGTGCGATTGATGGAATAGGATGATGATTGAATATTTGAAGAGGATGGATAATCAATGGTTGATCTAGAAATTCTAGTTTTAAAAGGAAGGATACTTTCAAAAAAGATTGCATCTCTAGATTCAATGATGATATTATTTGATATTGATGGTATTTCAGAGTTAACAACAGAAATTTATAGATTGTACTATCTAAAGAGTAGCCAACAAAAACAACATCAACAGTTTTAGATCATATTTTAACTCTCTTAGATTCAAAAATTTCTACTTTAGCCAAGCACCCCCAAACTCGAAAGTTACTAAGCCTAGGAGGATATCTTTTTCAAAGTTCAAAGGGAGTCTTTTCTCTATTATTAGGAGGAACTCTATTTAGGATATAGCGGGCTAATAGAAGAGCCTCTCCTCACAAGTTTTGAGGTACATCAGAACTTATAATCATGGTATTGACTATGTCCAGTAGGGTTCGATTCTTACGCTCAGCCATATCATTCGATTGAGGAGAATAGGGAGCAATGACTTCATGAATTATCTCATTTTCTATATAAAAAAGAGGTTAATTTATTTGAAGTATATTCACCTTCTCGATCAGATCTTAAGATTTTAATTCTTTTTTCAAATTGATTTTCTGCTTCTACTTTATAAACCTTAAAGTTATTTAAGACTTCATCTTTGATCTTTAAAAGATAGTTATAACAAAACTTGAAGAAGTCGTCAATAAAAGTCACAAAATACTGACCACCTCCATGAGTTGGCTCTCTATTAGAATCACAAACGTCACTGTAAATAAGTTCGAGGATTTGAGTATCTTTAAAAGTTACAAGTTTGAAAGGTTTTCTAGGTTGTTTAGATTGAAAACAAACTTCATACTTAGAACTATGATCGACGTTGAATTTTGGAATTAGATTAAGATTAGACATTTTCTTGATTGATTTAAGGTTTATATGATCCAGTCCACCATGCCATGTTTCACAAGATTCTAAATTTAACACAAAAGATGTAGAAGAATTAACTGAATTTTCTTTAATGTTGGAAGGACAGATTACATTAAATTTAAACAGTCCCTCAAACACAAAATTCTTTCCAATGAAAATATCTCCTCTAGAAATTACAACTTTATTGGATACTAAAACAACTTTAAAACCTAACTGAATAAGTAGAGAACTACTTAACGAGTTTCTTCTTATTGTTGGAACATGCTGCACATCTCGAAGAGTTAAGATCTTTTTTGAAGTAAACTTCAGATTGATCGTTCCTCTTCCTAGTACCTTGATAGCTGCCCCATCACTCATGGCCACACTTTCTCTGTTAGATGTATGTCTTAGAAGTCAATTATTGACTGATACATTGTTCATTCTATGATATAAATTTTTACTTTAAATTATTGATTTAATCAATAAAAGATATTTTTTTTTTATTTAAGTGTTATATATCCTTGAATCATCCTTAAAATTGATATTATGAAATATATTCTCAAGTGTTGAGAATTAGAGGCATGTATGATCGATTCTTAAATTGCTTCCGATCATAGGGTAGTCATGGGGATGGTGATCCATCTAGATAGATCAGTGTACAGTTCACTTCTTTCAAAATAGATGAGTCTCTAGTCTACAATGTAAAGATACTAAGCAAAAAGTACGAATGGTTGTTAGAAAATAACTAATACTAAATGTGACCATACGAGAGATCACATAGATTTCTATCCAATCATCAGTGATCATTTCGATGCTGTAGTTGTATGACTAGTTCTTTGACTTGCGGTGTCACAGTTGCTCATAGTAAGACTGCTGTAATTTGACAACACATAAATATTGACTCAATCATAGCTTTTTATTATAAATGTTGGCTTCAGTTGGTTGAACTATGGGAGCAACATATGCATCGAGATGGGATCTATCGATCTTGATAGAGAGTAGTCATATGAGATTTGAGAAGCTGAGCCCATAAGTCTATGGCCATAACAATATGATTGATGAAAAAAAAATTATTTGAAATCACTATTGGACTTGAGCTGATCGAATCCATCATATGATTGATGATGAGATTTGATAATTTATCCATGACCTGCCATCTGGGCGGGACTCATAATAAAGAGACTGTATGACACATTAAATACATCTAAAATATTTTGATTCTACTGGATGGTCACTACATATTGCTAGATGTCATTGGTGAATTATGAAAGCTCAATAGGATCATTTTGGATCAATGATTCTTGTCGAGTTAGAGTAAATTGTTCTGATCTATTAAAAAAAATTTCAGTGATATCACTACTAGACAAAATTGAATCTGTGGGGTCACACATAAAGGAAGAAGATCTTAATTAGTTATAATTAGACTTATGAAGCATCAATTTATATAGATTTAGAGAAATCCTATTGGGTTCATGTTAACCTTACTAGCATCTGTGTGAATCTAATTTCTCTTGTAGTTGGTTTGCTTATGTGATAAGTTTTTAGCCAATTTCTACACTTGATTAGAACCTAATTATTTGATTCAATGACCTCCAATGGTTGGATACTTAAATTATGGCTTAGATTAAATTAAGAAAGAATTTTTTAATTTTATTTATCTTGATTTAATCAAGAACCCTTGAAGTAAATTTTTGAAATTATGTGGGCTGATTTAAAAGTATGATGGGATGCCTAGCACTGAATTTGGGCATGGGCGAATTACAGATGGTGCCTTATTTACTTAGTCCAAGTATATTAGGGCTAGAACTTCTAATATGATTAGGAGAAGGGATCCTGGTTTGCTTGGGACATCCTTATGATGCCTATTTAAAGGATCCTCGCCTTATCTCTCTCATAATCTCATGATTTTTCCATCCTTGCTGCCACCCATTACTGTGCCCACACCTCCTTTCCTCTCTCTCTAGTCCTACCCTCTCTCTCTAGGCATCCCTTTTAGAGCTAAAAGAGAGGTGGGCGGCATCCCTCCTTAGTTTCAAAGGGTTGGCGCCAAGTTTCTGTTGATTTCATCATCTTCCTCTTAAGTTTGTTAAAAGTTAGTTACAACCACTTCTTGTTTGTTATTCTTCTTGATTAGATGAAGGATCAAGAAAGATTCTTAGCTTCTTCAAGAATTAAGAAAGAAAGATCATAAAAGGTTCAAGAGTTGATCCCTATCCAGCTTTGATTCAAGTCTATTCAGACTTTTGGTTCAAGCAAGTAGGATCCAAGAGAAAATAATTAAGGTCAGTCCTGTAGATATCTGTAGAGACAGGATACTTGTGCTGCTGATTCAGAGCCTACTCAACCCTAGATCCAGAGATTAAATTAGATTCAACTCTAGTTATAGATTTGAGACAAAAAAAAAATGATTCAGGTATATGAATTGATCACAGGCTTTTCTTTATTCATCCTAAAATTAGTTTACGTTAATTTCAGTATATAAACTAGATCCATAGGTGCTTTAATATGATGAATGCATGCTTAAATTTAAAATATTTTAATCTAATTTTTTACTGTATTTTAGATTTTAAAAAAATTTAAAATTCACATGCACTAGCATCTGTAGAAAATCCAACATCCTCTACCTGATACCTGGTATGAGAAAAATCAGGATCTATCAGAGCAAACTTGGATGTTGGCTCCGATATCAAGCCAGCATTCAGAATCTAAGTAGGTTAGATTGATAGATGGAGTAAAAGAAACTGACCTAAAAGAAGATGGTTCTCCTTCGACCATATTAACCTGAGGTCAGGTTGGTGTTGATTCTTCATATTCTTTTTGTTGTAGACAACTTTCTATTTTTTCTGTAGTAACACTGTAGTGCAAGATGATTGTCCCAACCACAGACAAAGTAGAATCTCTTACCACCTTGTTCCTTAGGATTTTGGACTTGATGGTTAGGTTTAGGCTTTTGGTTTTGGTACTTAGGTTTATTTTTTCCTTTAAAGTTCTTTCCTTTGACTTTGAAATTTGAATTTTGAGTTCTAAAATTTTGACTCTTAGGGTTTGGACTTGGGTTTTGAGATTCAGTAAGATGGATTTTAGATTTAAGCTGATTTTCTTTAGTTTTTTTAAATTTCTTAAATTTGAATTGATCCTCTATCCTAATGGATTGAAGGACAGACCTAAGAGTGAGAGAAGACTGGGATCTTCTAAGGTCACAAGAAAATTGAGACCAAGAGGATGAAAGTTTGTCTTTCAAGCATGATACTTGATAGGTTTCATCAAGAGTGGATCCCCCTCTATGGATCTCTTGGACTAGATTTTGGAATTGATAAATTTGATTATTGACAGATATGTTGTCTATCATTTTAAAATTATGGAAGTATGAAATACTGAACCTCATAGCCCTCTCATTGTCCCTGG
Source organism: Elaeis guineensis (assembly GCF_000442705.2). Taxonomy (NCBI): domain Eukaryota; kingdom Viridiplantae; phylum Streptophyta; class Magnoliopsida; order Arecales; family Arecaceae; genus Elaeis; species Elaeis guineensis. The sequence continues at coordinate 17,831,153 of NC_025997.2, forward strand.
TATAGGTTTCTTCTAAAGCTTGTCAGAGTTCTTTTGAGATTTTAAATATTTTATATATTTTATTAAGTTTATCTAATAGGCAGCTAAGTATTCTGAATCTACAATGATAGTCTATTTCTTCAGAAGATTTAGAATCTGAGTCAGATGAAGATGATTTAAAAGGAAGTATTTTTCCTAGGGCAGATAATAAATCTAGAGATATTAACCCAGTTTCTAGTTGTTCTTGCCATCTAAGAAAGTCCTTTTCATTTAATCGATCCGATTTAAGACTAGATAATTCTTTGAAACCCATAGATCAAAACAAAAAATAAATGAACAAAAAGGAGAGAGATAAGAGCTACAAAAAGAATGAATTGAATTCTTTTAGTGATTTCATAATTTTTTTTAAATAGACCGATATGTAAAAAATTTAGAGATTAAATAACAAATATTAATATGCTGAAAATTTAGAATCTAAACAGAAAATACTAGTATGCAGAAAAAATTAGGGTTTAAACAAAATTATATGCAGAAATTACACTGTTTAAACAGCAAATGTCAATATACAGAAATGTCGGGGTCTAAACAATAAATATTAGTGTGCAGAAATTTCAGGGTCTAAATAGAGAATAAATTTAGAAAGACTAATATGTAGAAAATCTAGGGCTTCGATAGGAAATAAATTTGTATAGAGTAATCTATCATAAAATCTAGGGCTTAGATAACTTTTGTAGACTAATCTGTTAAAATTTAGTGACTATATAATAATCTAATTTACACTTAAATTTAGATAAATAGAAATAAAAAATTATCAGAATTATAAGAATTAAAGATAATGCAATTTTAGGTAAACTGTGATAGATATTGTTAGTAATTAAATCACAATCGGTATGGTTCTCGCCTTAGAATGATAGTATAAAATAGTTTCTTTCAAGAGCTGATTGTGATCTAATTGAACTAACAATTAAAACTTACTAACAAGTAAATATTAAACTAAACTAATCTTATACTCGGAGGTGTGCAGCGCACTGTCCTAAGGCGATTTTTGACCCTCGTGCGGGCTTCAAATCGAGAACTCCACCCCAAGATACAACTGGCAACTCCTCCTGTGAGCATGACCATGGAGAAGATGATAGAGCTTTGACCCAACAGCAGGTGAAAAGAATGTAAAAATAAAAGAAACTTGGACAAGAAGTTTTTCGAGGATTAGTTAAGAAAAAAACAGATAGGAATAGAATGGAAAGAGCACGAATTACTTTTGCATGCTCAGACCCCTTCGATACAAGCCTAATTATAGGCCCACAGACTAGCAATCCAATGTTAAGAAATGTTGATCTCATAACAATCCCGTCTAAACAATCAGTAATAGCATAACAAACCTCAACGTGCAGAAAAAATGGGCACAACATTTGAAAATCCAATGGAAAGAAAATCGAATAGAAAAATAAAAAATTGGAGAAGTAAAATGTAGGCCCCACTGCTGCAGATGTGGGTGTGACATGATCGCGCATGTGCTAGGTTGGGCCGCGTGCGAGTGCTGGGTCGAGTCGGGCTGCGCATGCATGCTGGGCTGGACGAGGCCATGCACACATGTTCATAGGCCCAAGAAAAGGATCTTCTACATAAACCCTTTTCCCATTTGTTCTTTTTCCAATGTGGGACTAAGTATCACAAAGACTAGAGAAAAATGTTAGAGAGGGTTCGAGGGAATTTTAAGTTTTCATCTTCCCTCCAAAACCATCGATAAAAGCCATTGATCGATATTCAGCCTTAGTAGTGAAGAAAGAGATGGTACTTTACTTTTTTGTATTCTATAAGATAAGACTATTACTTAGAAAGCTGCAATAACTTGTGACAGAACGGCAAGCAGTGGAACAACTTGCCTAATCAACATCACAATAGGCACTAAGATGAAAATTATTCGAGACAAGCATGAGGATACCAAAGCCAGGACCATATTTAAGGTATCATAGGACTCAAAAAGTAGTATTCATATGGAGTTGGCATGTTGCCTGCATGAATTGACTAAGAAGATTGACAACATATATAATATCTAGACATATGATTATAATATAGATTAAATGACCTATCAGACATCTATATAGTCCAGGATCATGCAAAAGTTCTCCAACATTATGTGATAATTTTAAATTTTGCTCTATTGAAAGGTACACCAGTTTAGTGCCTAGAACAGCTGCATCTTCAAGAATATCTAAAACATATTTTTGTTGAGAGAGAAAAATATCTTTATCTAAGCATGCAACTTCAATACCCAAGAAATATTTAAGTGTTTCAAAGTCTGTGATATGAAATTGATTTTGAAGATAGGATTTAATGAAACCAATGGAAGAAGGATTATTGCCAATAATTAGTATATCATCAACATAAACAAGCATAATGGTGATGCTACCTTTGGATTTGAGGGTAAAGAGTGAATAATCAGCGACTAATGGAGTGAAACCCATCCTAGAGTAGTGCTATGGAGAATTTAGAAAACTAGTGATGGAAAGCTTATTTAAGACCATATAAGGATTTGTTGAGTCTACAAACTAATTGTTCTCCTTTCTCCACTTTTTGAGAAAAATCTAATGGCAATTGCATGTAAACTTTCTTATTCAAATCATCATGGAGGAAGGGATTATTGACATCAAGCTATACAAAGGCCAATGTTTTCGCAGCTGCAATGGCAAAAAGATAATTAACTATGACCAATTTGACAATAGGAGTGAATGTTTTATGATAATCTAGGCCTTCAGCTTGAGTGTAGCCTTTAGCAACAAGCCTTGCTTTATATCGTTCAATACTACCATCAGATTTGTACTTGATCTTATATATCCATTTGCTTCCAATGACATGTTTGCCTAGTAAAAGTGACATTATAGACCAAGTGTGATTAAGCTCTAAGTCTTTAGTTTCATTGGCCATAGCATCAAGCCAGTGAGCATGTTTCATTGTTGAAGAGAATGACTTGGGTTTCTGAGAAGAGGAAATAGAAGCTAGAAATGCACAATGAGAGCTAGCAAATGTATCAAAGGAAAGATAAGTTTGGAGTGGATATTTAGTATCTGTCACATGGCTATTTTGATCTAGATAAGCAAAGGACGAAACTTGAGAGCACTAAAAATCTTGAAGCTAGAGGGGAGGACGTCAAATTCTTGTAGAGCATTTTGGAGCTAGATCGAGAGATGTTATTTCTGAAGAATCCTGATCAGGAGTGGAAGAGGGCTAAGTAGGTGAAGATGGAAGATTGCTTGATGTAGTAGAGAGAATAGATTCATCGCTAGTGTCAACAATGTTTGAAAGAATTGGAGATTGGAAAGAAGGTGAAACATGCGATGTGTTGGCAAATGGAAAAACTAATTCATGGAAAATGACATCTCTAGTAGTAAATATTGTTTTTTTCTCAAGAAGGTCATACACATGGGAGCCCTTTTGCCCATAAGGGTATCCTACAAAAATGTATTTTCACATTCAAGGTCCAAATTTATTTTTAGCTTGAATATGGACAAAACAAAGACATTCGAAGGTGCGTAAATGGTGATAAGGGGGTTTTTATCAAAAAGTATTTCATGAGGAGATCTACCATCTAAAATAGGTAAGGAAAGTTGGTTAATAAAATAAGTTGCTATTAAAATACACTCACCTCAAAATTGGATAGGTAGGCTAGCTTGAAACCATAGTGCTTGGGCAACTTCAAAGAGGTATCTATGTTTGTGCTCAACTATACCATCCTGTTGTGATGTGCCAACATAAGATGTTTGATGAATAATTTTTAGAGAATCAAGGTAAGTTTGCAATTGATGGTCCATGAATTCCATCCCATTATTACTCCTAATCATTTTAATTTTACAAGAAAACTGATTATTTACTAAAGCAATAAATTTTTTAAGCAAATAAAATATTTTATTTTTGAACCGCATTAAAAAAATTGATGTGCTATGTGAAAAGTCATCTACAATTGTTAAGAAATAATGTGCTCCAGTATGAGATGGAATAGAGTAACCTCCCCAAATATCTATAAGAATAAGTTCAAAAATGAAGGAAGTAACAGAAGTACTTATAGGAAAAGGAGCTCTAGCCTATTTAACTAAAGGACAGATGGTATAAGAATCTAT
>NC_025997.2:17840246-17844424 GCF_000442705.2 Elaeis guineensis
CGACTCCGGCTGCGGGAAGACTCCGTCTGGACTCTCACGGGAGCCGGACCTCATCCCCGACTTCGGTTGAAGGAAGACTTCATCCGGACTCCTATGGGAGCCAGACTCCGGGCTCCTCTCAGACGGGTAGCTAACCACCTCTCTCCGCCAGACACTCCAGCCGAACATCAGCCAACAGGCCTGCACTCCCTGGCGTGCCGTAGTAACGGCCACGATCCTGCTCCACTTCCTGCGATGGATTCCGTGCGGCCCCATCACTCCCTGGCGGGCCGCAGTAACGGCCACGACTCTGCTCCACTTCCTGCGATGGATTCCGTACGGCTCCATTACTCCCTGGCAGACCGCAATGATGCCCACGATCCTACTCCACTTTCTGTGATGGATACCGCGCGATTCTTCCATCCTCTGGCAAGTCGCGACAACGGACGCCGCTCCACTCCCCGTGACAGACTCCACGTGGCATGTCCCGGTGATAGCCACGATTCTACTCCACTACTCTTCGCAACAAACTCCTCCTGACTCTGGGCAGCCCACTGCCAGACGGTTACAGACATCGCTATCAGTCTGTTGCTCCCTCCGTCTATAAAAGGGGGACCCCAGATACGTTATTCTCTAAGCTCTATTTTTTTATCTCAAAACTCTGCTAAAATTTCTGTTCGAGCACTCCATTCTTGTTGAGGCAGAAAACTGACTTGAGCATCGGAAGGTCTTGCCGGAGCAACCCCACCTCCGATTTAGACTTCTTTTGCAGGTCCCGACGGCGACCGCGACTCTCTCGACTCCAGCTTCTCCGATGCAAGCGAATTTTTGCACCAACAGGATTGGCGCTAGAGGAAGGGCCCCTGTGTCTTCACAGTACCCTTGTTCTTAAAGGAGCGCTCAATGGGACCGCCTCTGGTCATCTTCTCCGACATCCACTCCTCCTTCCCCTACTTGGTCTTCGCCCGATGCCTCCCCGCAGAGCATCCACACGGCGATCCACGACCTCCGCGGCCTGATCCCAGGCTCCGACCTCACCTCCGATCTCCCAGCCTCTACCCCCTCCTCCGACAGCGGCGGTTGGCGTGGAGCAATTTGACCTGCTGGTGCAGCAGGTCAGAGGCCTCACTGAAGCTGTGCAGGCCATGCAACAGCAGCAGCAGTCGCAGGCATCAGTGCGACCAGAAAGAGCATCGTCAGAACTCCAAAATTCGATGGTGGGACGGGCCACTTGGGCCAGCCGCCCAGTCTTTCCCAGAAAGATGAATCCAAGGGTGGAGAGCCCCCAATCAGACCATGACTCCACCCCCAGAAGATCTCTGCCTCCGTCCTGCCAGTGGACCCTCGAGATCCGTAGTCGAGAGGACTTCCTGGACCGGAGGCTTCAAGAGATGAACCGGTGGATCGAAGAACTCCGCCACGCTCCCCCCGCTTATGGTGAGGATATTTGTACTGACCCCCCCTTTTCTCAAATGATCATGCAGGAGCCAATCCCGCCAAACTTCAAGCTCCCTCAATTTGAAAGCTACGACGGGACTTCAGACCCGGTTGACCATCTGGAGGCCTTCCGGACAATGATGCTGCTTCATGGCGCGCCCGACGCCATCTTATGCCGAGCCTTCCCGTCTACTTTGAAGGGAGCAGCGAGAAACTGGTACTCGGCGCTGAAGCCAGGTACCATCTTTTCTTCGATCAGATGAGCCATCAATTCGTGGCTCATTTTGTCAGCAGTCGGCACCCCCGGAAGAGTTCGGAGTCCCTCATCAATATCAAGCAGAGGGAGGGGGAGTCCATTCGGGCCTACATCAATCGCTTCAATGTCGCGTGCTGGAGGTCCGGAACTTGGACCAATCGGTAGCAATGGCCGCTTTGAAAGGCGGCCTTCAGAAGAACGACCTTTTGTTCTCCCTGGAGAAGAAGTACCCCAGGATTTTGCTGACCTGTTGGCTCGGGCCGAAGGGTATGCCCGAGCGGAAGAAGCCTTCAAGATGAAGGATGAGGAGACCGGAGAGAGCGGCAGGGGGAGACTCGAGTAAGCCCACAGTCAAAAAAGGGGCGAGAGAAGCTCGACCCCGTTCTCGAACTCCTCTCGGGCACAAGCACGCCTAGACTCCTCCGCGAGCGTGCAGGCAGGGAAGCCCAGAGCACCGAGCTCGAAGGGGCTCTCCCCCAGGAAGGTTCCGCACACACCCTGGGAAGTCCAGGTACTGATGGAGGTCAAAGAGCAGCTCCCTAGGCCAGAGAGGATGCGCACACACCCCGGGAAGCGCAATCCTAACAAGTTCTGCCTCTACCATCGTGACCACAGTCACGACACGGAGGAATGCATCCAGCTCCGAGACGAGATCGAGGAGCTCATCCGACGAGGTCAACTCGATAGGTTCATTCGCGCCGGCCTGAGGGTAGAGAAGATCGGCCAAGAGCCCTGCCGCAGCCTGAGCCACCGAGGAGGGAAGAGCAACCCGAAGATCGACCTCCAATCGGGATCATCAACTCCATCGCCGGAGGACCCCAAGGGGGAGCAGACCTTCCACGATCATGAGACTCGAAAAGCCTATAAATGTATTACTAACGACTTTGCTTTGAATTGAAATTTCTTTTGACTTTGTATGGGCTTGTCACGACTGGGGATAGCCCCTTCAAACAATTAAAACAAGGTCATGTTAGGAACAGGAGGAGAACCTCGTCCTAACATGAATAAAATGAAAGTCCGATTATTTTAAGATTGGATTGGGGGAGAGGCCCATATAACGGCCCTAAGGTGCCCCCATGACTATGTTAGGAACAGGAGGAGAACCTCATCCTAACATAAATAAAATGAAAGTCCGATTATTTTAAGATCAGATTGGGGGAGAGGCCCATATAACGGCCCTTAGGTGCCCCCATGACTATGTTAGGAACAGGAGGAGAACCTTATCCTAACATAAATAAAATGAAAATTGATTATTTTAAGGTCGGATAGGGGGAGAGGCTCTGCAACGCCCTAATGTGCCCCCACAGCCATGTTAGGAACAGGAGGAGAACCTCGTCCTAACATGAGCAAAGTCAAAGGTCCGATTCTTCTAGATCGGATGGGGGAGAGGCCCTACAACGCCCTAATATGCCCCCACAGTCATGTTAGGAACAGGAGGAGAACCTCGTCCTAACATGAGCAAAGTCAAAGGCCCGATTCTTTTAGATCGGATGGGGGGAAGGCCCTACAACGCCCTAATGTGCCCCCACAGCCATGTTAGGAACAGGAGGAGAACCTCGTCCTAACATGAGCAAAGTCAAAGGTCCAGTTCTTTTAGATCGGATGGGGGAGAGGCCCTACAACGCCCTTATGCACCCCACAGCCATGTTGGAAACAGGAAGAGAACCTCATCCTGACATGAGCAAAGTCGAAGACCTGGTTCTTCTAGACCGGATGGGGGGAGAGGCCCTTGCAACGACCCTTATGTGCCCCCACAGCCCCATTGGGAACAGGAGGAGAACTTCGTCCAAACCTGAGCTGAGATCGACTACGTCAGAAATAAAAGGAGAACCTCGCCCTGACGATGACAAAAATCGACTGCCCAACAAGATCGGATGAAGGGAAAGGCCCCTCAGTGGCACCACTACACTTCTACGCAACCCCACAAAAAGCAAGGGGAGGACCCTCACTCCGAAAAGAGGAGGAAAATTAAAAAAGAAAGCGACGAACTACATCGACAACAGATGAAAGACAAACTACGCCAAAGACATAGGGGACCTCGTCTCCACAAAGACGGGAGTTCCTACCAGACACCCCTGGTCTTCAGGAGGGCTCTCGACATAGGTCAAGAAAATAATGACTCCTTCGAGGTAATGCGAAGTTCGGACCACTGAGCTCGAGCCTACGATCATGGACGACAAGAAAAGCAAATCAGCGTGGCGACGACTGGGCACCTCCAAACAACATCGACGTCGAACAAGTCAAAAGACAAGAGAAGTTCGGCGGACAATAATTTAATACAATACGTGGACGAGGTAACACAAAATCTCCTTTTCGTTTCATTCGCAAAATATATACTACAAAGCCCAGAAGGCTAAAGGAACAAAAACAAAACAACAAAAACAACAACGACAGCAACGGCGATGACAAACAGACGAGCGACAAAAGAAGATACTTAGAGGAACAAAGGACAAAAAGAGCCCTAAGGGGACCCGGCTTCCTCCGACCTCGGACTTTCGACTTCGAC
>NC_025997.2:17844524-17857024 GCF_000442705.2 Elaeis guineensis
AAAATGGTTAAAAGCAATGAAGTTAGAAATTGACTCAATACATTCGAACCAAGTATAGACCTTAGTGGATCCATCTGAGAAAATTATTTTCATTGGGTGTAAATAGATCTACAAAAAAAATAGGGCTGATAGTAAGGTAGAGACCTATAAAGTAAGGCTAGTGGTAAAAGATTATAGTCAGCATGAAGATATTGACTATTATGATATTTTTTCATCTGTAGCCATATTGAAATCCATCCACACATCGCTTACTATTGCAGCTTACTATGATTATAAAATCTGATAGATGGATGTGAAAACTGCTTTTCTGAATGGATATCTTGAGAAAGATATCTATATGGAGCAGCCTCTAGATTTTATGTTCGGTGATAGTGATCATCATGTCTGCAAGCTGCAAAGGTCCATTTATGGACTAAAGTAGGCTTCTCGAAGTTGGAATCTTCATTTTGATGATGTGATCAAATCGTTTGGTTTCATCAAAAATGAAGAAAAATCTTGTGTTTATAAAAAGATTAGTGGGAGCATGCGTGTCTTCCTTGTACTGTACGTAGATGATATCCTCCTTATTGAGAATGATGCTCCATGATGACCTTGATCAAAGCTTGGTTGTCTAAGAAATTCTCCATGAAAAATCTAGGAGAAGCATCCTATATCCTTGAGAGAAAGATCTATAGAGATAGATCTAGAAGGATGCTTGATCTATCACAAAAGCTGTACATAGAGAAAGTACTAAAGCAGTTTAGTATGAAAAACTCTAAAAGAGATTTGCTACCCCTTAGATATGGTATTCGACTCTCCAAGATGATGTGTCATACTACTTCTGAGGAGATCAAGCACATGAGTAGGAACCCTTATGCTTCAATGATAAAAAATCTCATATATGTCATGCTATGTACTCAATCTGATATTACCCTTACTGTGAGTGTTACGAGCAGGTATCAGTTGAATCCAGATGATGAGCACTAGATAGCTATGAAGAACATCCTCAAGTACTTACGAAGGATTAAGGATTTATTTTTGATCTTTGAAGGAGCATCTGAATTACAGATTGAGGGTTATACAGATTTGAACTTCATGTCAAATTTCAATGATAGAAAGTCTACATCAGAGTATGTGTTCATTTATAATAGTGGTACAATCAGCTGAAAGTATTCCAAGTAAAGCATCATCGCAGATTCGACAACAGAGGCTGAATATGTCGCCGCTTCGGATGCTGCAAAAGAAGATTTCTAGTTCAAAAAATTTATCGTAGAACTTGGTGCAATAACATTGAATGCCATACCACTATACTGCGACAACAATGAAGCCATAACATTTGCTAAGGAGCTCCGATCTCATCAAAAATCAAAGCATATTGAACGGCGATACTATATAATATGTGACTATCTCGAGAAGCAATATGTCAAGGTACGAAGAGTAGACTCTGCGGATAACGTGGTAGACCTATTGACAAAATAGTTGAGCCAGTTCGAAATAGAAGCTCATCTTGAAAAGATGGGGCTTAGATTAATGGTCAATTGGCTTTAGTCCAAGTGAAAGATTATTAGATGTTATGTCCTAGAAGGCAATTGTTGGTTGATACATTGTTCATTCTATGATATAAATTTATACTTAAACTATTGATTTAATCAATAAAGGATAAGTTTTTTTTTTCATTCAAGTGTTATGTGTCTTGAATCATCCTTGGAATTGATGTTACGATACATATTCTCAAGTATGAGAATTAGAAGTACATATGATCGATTCTTAAATTACTCTCGATCATAGAATAGTCGTGAGGATAGTGATCCATCTAGATAGACCGACGTAGGGTTCGCTTCTTTCGAGATAGATAAGTCTCTAGTGTACGATGTAGAGATACTAAGTGGCAAGTGCGAATAGTTGTTAGAAAATAATTAGTACTGAGCGTGATCATACAAGAGATCATATGGATTTCTATCCAATCATCAATAATCATCTCGATGCTGTAGTTGTGTGACTGATCTTTTGACCTACGGTATCATAGTTGCTTACTGTAAAACTACTATAGTTTGACTACATATAAACATTGACTTAATCATGAGTTTTTGTAGTGGATGTTGGCTTTAGTTGGTTGAACTGTGGGAGCAAAGTGTGCATCTAGATGAGATCCATCGACCTGATAGAGAGGAGTAGTCTTACGAGATTTGAGAAGCTGAGTCCATAAGTCTATGGCCATAGTAGTGCGATTGATGGAATAGGATGATGATTGAATATTTGAAGAGGATGGATAATCAATGGTTGATCTAGAAATTCTAGTTTTAAAAGGAAGGATACTTTCAAAAAAGATTGCATCTCTAGATTCAATGATGATATTATTTGATATTGATGGTATTTCAGAGTTAACAACAGAAATTTATAGATTGTACTATCTAAAGAGTAGCCAACAAAAACAACATCAACAGTTTTAGATCATATTTTAACTCTCTTAGATTCAAAAATTTCTACTTTAGCCAAGCACCCCCAAACTCGAAAGTTACTAAGCCTAGGAGGATATCTTTTTCAAAGTTCAAAGGGAGTCTTTTCTCTATTATTAGGAGGAACTCTATTTAGGATATAGCGGGCTAATAGAAGAGCCTCTCCTCACAAGTTTTGAGGTACATCAGAACTTATAATCATGGTATTGACTATGTCCAGTAGGGTTCGATTCTTACGCTCAGCCATATCATTCGATTGAGGAGAATAGGGAGCAATGACTTCATGAATTATCTCATTTTCTATATAAAAAAAGAGGTTAATTTATTTGAAGTATATTCACCTTCTCGATCAGATCTTAAGATTTTAATTCTTTTTTCAAATTGATTTTCTGCTTCTACTTTATAAACCTTAAAGTTATTTAAGACTTCATCTTTGATCTTTAAAAGATAGTTATAACAAAACTTGAAGAAGTCGTCAATAAAAGTCACAAAATACTGACCACCTCCATGAGTTGGCTCTCTATTAGAATCACAAACGTCACTGTAAATAAGTTTGAGGATTTGAGTATCTTTAAAAGTTACAAGTTTGAAAGGTTTTCTAGGTTGTTTAGATTGAAAACAAACTTCATACTTAGAACTATGATCGACGTTGAATTTTGGAATTAGATTAAGATTAGACATTTTCTTGATTGATTTAAGGTTTATATGATCCAGTCCACCATGCCATGTTTCACAAGATTCTAAATTTAACACAAAAGATGTAGAAGAATTAACTGAATTTTCTTTAATGTTGGAAGGACAGATTACATTAAATTTAAACAGTCCCTCAAACACAAAATTCTTTCCAATGAAAATATCTCCTCTAGAAATTACAACTTTATTGGATACTAAAACAACTTTAAAACCTAACTGAATAAGTAGAGAACTACTTAACGAGTTTCTTCTTATTGTTGGAACATGCTGCACATCTCGAAGAGTTAAGATCTTTTTTGAAGTAAACTTCAGATTGATCGTTCCTCTTCTTAGTACCTTGATAGCTGCCCCATCACTCATGGCCACACTTTCTCTGTTAGATGTATGTCTTAGAAGTCAATTATTGACTGATACATTGTTCATTCTATGATATAAATTTTTACTTTAAATTATTGATTTAATCAATAAAAGATAATTTTTTTTTTATTTAAGTGTTATATATCCTTGAATCATCCTTAAAATTGATATTATGAAATATATTCTCAAGTGTTGAGAATTAGAGGCATGTATGATCGATTCTTAAATTGCTCCGATCATAGGGTAGTCATGGGGATGGTGATCCATCTAGATAGATCAGTGTACAGTTCACTTCTTTCAAAATAGATGAGTCTCTAGTCTACAATGTAAAGATACTAAGCAAAAAGTACGAATGGTTGTTAGAAAATAACTAATACTAAATGTGACCATACGAGAGATCACATAGATTTCTATCCAATCATCAGTGATCATTTCGATGCTGTAGTTGTATGACTAGTTCTTTGACTTGCGGTGTCACAGTTGCTCATAGTAAGACTGCTGTAATTTGACAACACATAAATATTGACTCAATCATAGCTTTTTATTATAAATGTTGGCTTCAGTTGGTTGAACTATGGGAGCAACATGTGCATCTAGATGGGACCTATCGATCTTGATAGAGAGTAGTCATATGAGATTTGAGAAGCTGAGCCCATAAGTCTATGGCCATAACAATATGATTGATGAAAAAAAATTATTTGAAATCACTATTGGACTTGAGCTGATCGAATCCATCATATGATTGATGATGAGATTTGATAATTTATCCATGACCTGCCATCTGGGCGGGACTCATAATAAAGAGACTGTATGACACATTAAATACATCTAAAATATTTTGATTCTACTGGATGGTCACTACATATTGCTAGATGTCATTGGTGAATTATGAAAGCTCAATAGGATCATTTTGGATCAATGATTCTTGTCGAGTTAGAGTGAAATTGTTCTGATCTATTAAAAAAAATTTCAGTGATATCACTACTAGACAAAATTGAATCTGTGGGGTCACACATAAAGGAAGAAGATCTTAATTAGTTATAATTAGACTTATGAAGCATCAATTTATATAGATTTAGAGAAATCCTATTGGGTTCATGTTAACCTTACTAGCATCTGTGTGAATCTAATTTCTCTTGTAGTTGGTTTGCTTATGTGATAAGTTTTTAGTCAATTTCTATACTTGATTAGAACCTAATTATTTGATTCAATGACCTCCAATGGTTGGATACTTAAATTATGGCTTAGATTAAATTAAGAAAGAATTTTTTAATTTTATTTATCTTGATTTAATCAAGAACCCTTGAAGTAAATTTTTGAAATTATGTGGGCTGATTTAAAAGTATGATGGGATGCCTAGCACTGAATGTGGCATGGGCGAATTACAGATGGTGCCTTATTTACTTAGTCCAAGTATATTAGGGCTAGAACTTCTAATATGATTAGGAGAAGGGATCCTGGTTTGCTTGGGACATTCCTTATGATGCCTATTTAAAGGATCCTCGCCTTATCTCTCTCATAATCTCATGATTTTTTCCATCCTTGCTGCACCCATTACTGTGCCCACACCTCCTTTCCTCTCTCTCTAGTCCTACCCTCTCTCTCTAGGCATCCCTTTTAGAGCTAGAAGAGAGGTGGGCGGCATCCCTCCTTAGTTTCAAAGGGTTGGCGCCAAGTTTCTGTTGATTTCATCATCTTCCTCTTAAGTTTGTTAAAAGTTAGTTACAACCACTTCTTGTTTGTTATTCTTCTTGATTAGATGAAGGATCAAGAAAGATTCTTAGCTTCTTCAAGAATTAAGAAAGAAAGATCATAAAAGGTTCAAGAGTTGATCCCTATCCAGCTTTGATTCAAGTCTATTCAGACTTTTGTTCAAGCAAGTAGGATCCAAGAGAAAATAATTAAGGTCAGTCCTGTAGATATCTGTAGAGACAGGATACTTGTGCTGCTGATTCAGAGCCTACTCAACCCTAGATCCAGAGATTAAATTAGATTCAACTCTAGTTATAGATTTGAGACAAAAAAAAAATGATTCAGGTATATGAATTAATCACAGGCTTTTCTTTATTCATCCTAAAATTAGTTTTACGTTAATTTCAGTATATAAACTAGATCCATAGGTGCTTTAATATGATGAATGCATGCTTAAATTTAAAATATTTTAATCTAATTTTTTACTGTATTTTAGATTTTAAAAAAATTTAAAATTCACATGCACTAGCATCTGTAGAAAATCCAACATCCTCTACCAGATACCTGGTATGAGAAAAATCAGGATCTATCAGAGCAAACTTGGATGTTGGCTCCGATATCAAGCCAGCATTCAGAATCTAAGTAGGTTAGATTGATAGATGGAGTAAAAGAAACTGACCTAAAAGAAGATGGTTCTCCTTCGACCATATTAACCTGAGGTCAGGTTGGTGTTGATTCTTCATATTCTTTTTGTTGTAGACAACTTTCTATTTTTTCTGTAGTAACACTGTAGTGCAAGATGATTGTCCCAACCACAGACAAAGTAGAATCTCTTACCACCTTGTTCCTTAGGATTTTGGACTTGATGGTTAGGTTTAGGCTTTTGGTTTTGGTACTTAGGTTTATTTTTTCCTTTAAAGTTCTTTCCTTTGGCTTTGAAATTTGAATTTTGAGTTCTAAAATTTTGACTCTTAGGGTTTGGACTCGGGTTTTGAGATTCAGTAAGATGGATTTTAGATTTAAGCTGATTTTCTTTAGTTTTTTTAAATTTCTTAAATTTGAATTGATCCTCTATCCTAATGGATTGAAGGACAGACCTAAGAGTGAGAGAAGACTGGGATCTTCTAAGGTCACAAGCAAATTGAGACCAAGAGGATGGAAGTTTGTCTTTCAAGCATGATACTTGATAGGTTTCATCAAGAGTGGATCCCCCTCTATGGATCTCTTGGACTAGATTTTGGAATTGATAAATTTGATTATTGACAGATATGTTGTCTATCATTTTAAAATTATGGAAGTATGAAATACTGAACCTCATAGCCCTCTCATTGTCCCTGGTATAGGTTTCTTCTAAAGCTTGTCAGAGTTCTTTTGAGATTTTAAATATTTTATATATTTTATTAAGTTTATCTAATAGGCAGCTAAGTATTCTGAATCTATAATGATAGTCTATTTCTTCAGAAGATTTAGAATCTGAGTCAGATGAAGATGATTTAAAAGGAAGTATTTTTCCTAGGGCAGATAATAAATCTAGAGATATTAACCCAGTTTCTAGTTGTTCTTTCCATCTAAGAAAGTCCTTTTCATTTAATCGATCCGATTTAAGACTAGATAATTCTTTGAAACCCATAGATCAAAACAAAAAATAAATGAACAAAAAGGAGAGAGATAAGAGCTACAAAAAGAATGAATTGAATTCTTTTAGTGATTTCATAATTTTTTTTAAATAGACCGATATGTAAAAAATTTAGAGATTAAATAACAAATATTAATATGCTGAAAATTTAGAATCTAAACAGAAAATACTAGTATGCAGAAAAAATTAGGGTTTAAACAAAATTATATGCAGAAATTACACTGTTTAAACAGCAAATGTCAATATACAGAAATGTCGGGGTCTAAACAATAAATATTAGTGTGCAGAAATTTCAGGGTCTAAATAGAGAATAAATTTAGAAAGACTAATATGTAGAAAATCTAGGGCTTCGATAGGAAATAAATTTGTATAGAGTAATCTATCATAAAATCTAGGGCTTAGATAACTTTTGTAGACTAATCTGTTAAAATTTAGTGACTATATAATAATCTAATTTACACTTAAATTTAGATAAATAGAAATAAAAAATTATCAGAATTATAAGAATTAAAGATAATGCAATTTTAGGTAAACTGTGATAGATATTGTTAGTAATTAAATCACAATCGGTATGGTTCTCGCCTTAGAATGATAGTATAAAATAGTTTCTTTCAAGAGCTGATTGTGATCTAATTGAACTAACAATTAAAACTTACTAACAAGTAAATATTAAACTAAACTAATCTTATACTCGGAGGTGTGCAGCGCACTGTCCTAAGGCGATTTTTGACCCTCGTGCGGGCTTCAAATCGAGAACTCCACCCCAAGATACAACTGGCAACTCCTCCTGTGAGCATGACCATGGAGAAGATGACAGAGCTTTGACCCAACAGCAGGTGAAAAGAATGTAAAAATAAAAGAAACTTGGACAAGAAGTTTTTCGAGGATTAGTTAAGAAAAAAACAGATAGGAATAGAATGGAAAGAGCACGAATTACTTTTGCATGCTCAGACCCCTTCGATACAAGCCTAATTATAGGCCCACAGACTAGCAATCCAATGTTAAGAAATGTTGATCTCATAACAATCCCGTCTAAACAATCAGTAATAGCATAACAAACCTCAACGTGCAGAAAAAATGGGCACAACATTTGAAAATCCAATGGAAAGAAAATCGAATAGAAAAATAAAAAATTGGAGAAGTAAAATGTAGGCCCCACTGCTGCAGATGTGGGTGTGACATGATCGCGCATGTGCTAGGTTGGGCCGCGTGCGAGTGCTGGGTCGAGTCGGGCTGCGCATGCATGCTGGGCTGGACGAGGCCATGCACACATGTTCATAGGCCCAAGAAAAGGATCTTCTACATAAACCCTTTTCCCATTTGTTCTTTTTCCAATGTGGGACTAAGTATCACAAAGACTAGAGAAAAATGTTAGAGAGGGTTCGAGGGAATTTTAAGTTTTCATCTTCCCTCCAAAAACCATCGATAAAAGCCATTGATCGATATTCAGCCTTAGTAGTGAAGAAAGAGATGGTACTTTACTTTTTTGTATTCTATAAGATAAGACTATTACTTAGAAAGCTGCAATAACTTGTGATAGAACGGCAAGCAGTGGAAAACTTGCCTAATCAACATCACAATAGGCACTAAGATGAAAATTATTCGAGACAAGCATGAGGATACCAAAGCCAGGACCATATTTAAGGTATCATAGGACTCAAAAAGTAGTATTCATATGGAGTTGGCATGTTGCCTGCATGAATTGACTAAGAAGATTGACAACATATATAATATCTAGACATATGATTATAATATAGATTAAATGACCTATCAGACATCTATATAGTCCAGGATCATGCAAAAGTTCTCCAACATTATGTGATAATTTTAAATTTTGCTCTATTGAAAGGTACACCAGTTTAGTGCCTAGAACAGCTGCATCTTCAAGAATATCTAAAACATATTTTTGTTGAGAGAGAAAAATATCTTTATCTAAGCATGCAACTTCAATACCCAAGAAATATTTAAGTGTTTCAAAGTCTGTGATATGAAATTGATTTTGAAGATAGGATTTAATGAAACCAATGGAAGAAGGATTATTGCCAATAATTAGTATATCATCAACATAAACAAGCATAATGGTGATGCTACCTTTGGATTTGAGGGTAAAGAGTGAATAATCAGCGACTAATGGAGTGAAACCCATCCTAGAGTAGTGCTATGGAGAATTTAGAAAACTAGTGATGGAAAGCTTATTTAAGACCATATAAGGATTTGTTGAGTCTACAAACTAATTGTTCTCCTTTCTCTACTTTTTGAGAAAATCTAATGGCAATTGCATGTAAACTTTCTTATTCAAATCATCATGGAGGAAGGGATTATTGACATCAAGCTATACAAAGGCCAATGTTTTCGCAGCTGCAATGGCAAAAAGATAATTAACTATGACCAATTTGACAATAGGAGTGAATGTTTTATGATAATCTAGGCCTTCAGCTTGAGTGTAGCCTTTAGCAACAAGCCTTGCTTTATATCGTTCAATACTACCATCAGATTTGTACTTGATCTTATATATCCATTTGCTTCCAATGACATGTTTGCCTAGTAAAAGTGACATTATAGACCAAGTGTGATTAAGCTCTAAGTCTTTAGTTTCATTGGCCATAGCATCAAGCCAGTGAGCATGTTTCATTGTTGAAGAGAATGACTTGGGTTTCTGAGAAGAGGAAATAGAAGCTAGAAATGCACAATGAGAGCTAGCAAATGTATCAAAGGAAAGATAAGTTTGGAGTGGATATTTAGTATCTGTCACATGGCTATTTTGATCTAGATAAGCAAAGGACGAAACTTGAGAGCACTAAAAATCTTGAAGCTAGAGGGGAGGACGTCAAATTCTTGTAGAGCATTTTGGAGCTAGATCGAGAGATGTTACTTCTGAAGAATCCTGATCAGGAGTGGAAGAGGGCTAAGTAGGTGAAGATGGAAGATTGCTTGATGTAGTAGAGAGAATAGATTCATCGCTAGTGTCAACAATGTTTGAAAGAATTGGAGATTGGAAAGAAGGTGAAACATGCGATGTGTTGGCAAATGGAAAAAACTAATTCATGGAAAATGACATCTCTAGTAGTAAATATTGTTTTTTTCTCAAGAAGGTCATACACATGGGAGCCCTTTTGCCCATAAGGGTATCCTACAAAAATGTATTTTTCACATTCAAGGTCCAAATTTATTTTTAGCTTGAATATGGACAAAACAAAGACATTCGAAGGTGCGTAAATGGTGATAAGGGGGTTTTTATCAAAAAGTATTTCATGAGGAGATCTACCATCTAAAATAGGTAAGGAAAGTTGGTTAATAAAATAAGTTGCTATTAAAATACACTCACCTCAAAATTGGATAGGTAGGCTAGCTTGAAACCATAGTGCTTGGGCAACTTCAAAGAGGTATCTATGTTTGTGCTCAACTATACCATCCTGTTGTGATGTGCCAACATAAGATGTTTGATGAATAATTTTTAGAGAATCAAGGTAAGTTTGCAATTGATGGTCCATGAATTCCATCCCATTATTACTCCTAATCATTTTAATTTTACAAGAAAACTGATTATTTACTAAAGCAATAAATTTTTTAAGCAAATAAAATATTTTATTTTTGAACCGCATTAAAAAAATTGATGTGCTATGTGAAAAGTCATCTACAATTGTTAAGAAATAATGTGCTCCAGTATGAGATGGAATAGAGTAACCTCCCCAAATATCTATAAGAATAAGTTCAAAAATGAAGGAAGTAACAGAAGTACTTATAGGAAAAGGAGCTCTAGCCTATTTAACTAAAGGACAGATGGTATAAGAATCTATTTTATTTTGAAAAGTAGAAAGAGAAATAAAAATATCTTGAGCTGAAATCTTTAATCTTGGAGTGGATGGATGACCCAATCGATTATGCTAAAGACTCTATTAGGTACAATAAATTGTAGAAGTATGAAAAATTGGACCCTTATAGCAGTAGCAGTAGAGACGATCCTTTTTTTTTATCGAGACCAATCAGCTTCTTCGTTGATAGGTTCTAAAAAACACGAGTCAGAAAAAAAGATGGCAATGCAATTATATATTTTAGTGAACTTGCTAATGGATAATAAATTTAAATTAAAAGTAGAAAGACAAAAAATATCTTTTAACTCAAGAGAAGGGGATAATTTTACCATCGCTTTCTGGGTTATTTGAACTATATCTCCAGTAGGTAATTTAATGAATTGAGAAATTGGCAAGGATTTAAGTGATTGAAAAAGATTATAATCTGAGACTATGGTCAGAAGCATCTGTGACAATTATCCATGTCACAGGTTATGAGTTGAAAGGGATATCTGTCATGTTAAGAGAAGTTATAGTCTTATTGGTATGCAATGTGGATAGCAATTGGATATATTGCTTTGATGTGAGCTAGGGCACAATTGATGGGCCAAGAGAACTTTCATTGTTGGCACCATGATTTGCAGAAACATAAGTTTCAATTCCTCCATGGAGGTTCGGATAGCCATATAGCTTATAGTAGGTGTCACGTGTGTAACCAAGATTATTGCAATAATCACAACATAGTCGTCCTCTCCTGTTATGACCTCCACGGCCACAATCTCGATTATCCGAATGACCAGAACCATGCTTATCAAAGTGTGAAGTAGCCATGGCAGCGCCTTCAAGAGTTTGCATCGGTTTGACTTGTAGTGCCTTTGCTTTTGCTCTTACAAAATCAAATAAAAAATTTTACTTACTATAGGTAAAGGCTCCATGACGAGTATTTAGCTCTGGACCATTAAAAAGGAGTTATTGGGACCCATAACAAATTGAAAAACCCTTTCATCTTGGAAGATCTAGTTCAACTCTTTCATTGCTCCATATGTGCAAGTAGAAAGTAGACATAGATCATTGATTTCATCCTAATATATTTTGAATGTAGTAAAATAAGAAGCAACAGAAGATTGATCTTGAATGTGCATTGAGATATCTCACTAAATGCGATAAATTTGAGCAACCTTACCATGAGAAAAGTGCTCCTCCAGAATTTGTCATGCCTTTTTCCCAATTTCAAAATAGACATGCTACTCACAAGATCTTTGTGGACTGTATTTCAAATCCAGGAAAGCACCATGGTGTTGCAATATTACCATGCATCAAGCATTGCCGAACTTTTGTCAAGCTTCTTAAGTGAACCATCAACAGAGCTAATTTTATTTTTTGGCCAAGAGAGCTATCTTCGTGGCACATCTCCATAAAGGATAATTATCATCAGTAAAGACTTGAGAGACTAGGACCATACCTAGATTATTTGAGTGACAAAGAAAGAATGGAGATGTTACGTCAACACTTGGAACAGAAATAACAACAGAAGAGGCCATGATGGTTAGATGGAGAATAAAAGACCAAAGAAAATAAATACTAAGAGTATGATAGGAGAACAAGAAAGAGGGGTTGATTGATCAATGAAAAGCCCGCTCTGATATCATGAAAAATTTGGATTGGAAAAGAGATTTGAATTTCTTATCATGTTCATGGCACTAGTGTGCCTTATATACAAGTTGAGCCCTTTGACTTGGGAATCAAGTATGGTAGAATACAACAATACAATCTCACGATTGTGAGAAATATGCTAGAGACCTGATATAGTATAATACAATAGCAAAATTATGGGATTTAGTACATATCCTAAATATAAATATGACAATCGGATCTCGTAATCATTGAAGATTGATA
>NC_025997.2:17862024-17868956 GCF_000442705.2 Elaeis guineensis
GAAGAGTTCGGAGTCCCTCATCAATATCAAGCAGAGGGAGGGGGAGTCCATTCGGGCCTACATCAATCGCTTCAATGTCGTCGTGCTGGAGGTCCGAAACTTGGACCAATCGGTAGCAATGGCCGCTTTGAAAGGCGGCCTTCAGAAGAACGACCTTTTGTTCTCCCTGGAGAAGAAGTACCCCAGGAATTTTGCTGACCTGTTGGCTCGGGCCGAAGGGTATGCCCGAGCGGAAGAAGCCTTCAAGATGAAGGATGAGGAGACCGCGAGAGAGCGGCAGGCGGGAGACTCGAGTAAGCCCACAGTCAAAAAAGGGGCGAGAGAAGCTCGACCCCGTTCTCGAACTCCTCTCGGGCACAAGCGCGCCTAGACTCCTCCGCGAGCGTGCAGGCAGGGAAGCCCAGAGCACCGAGCTCGAATGGGGCTCTCCCCCAGGAAGGTTCCGCACACACCCTGGGAAGTCCAGGTACTGATGGAGGTCAGAGAGCAGCTCCCTAGGCCAGAGAGGATGCGCACACACCCCGGGAAGCGCAATCCTAACAAGTTCTGCCTCTACCATCGTGACCACAGTCACAACACGGAGGAATGCATCCAGCTCCCGAGACGAGATCGAGGAGCTCATCCGACGAGGTCAACTCGATAGGTTCATTCGACGTCGGCCTGAGGGTAGAGAAGATCGGCCAAGAGCCCTGCCGCAGCCTGAGCCACCGAGGAGGGAAGAGCAACCCGAAGATCGACCTCCAATCGGGATCATCAACTCCATCGCCGGAGGACCCCAAGGGGGAGCAGACCTTCCACGATCATGAGACTCAAAAAGCCTATAAATGTATTACTAACGACTTTGCTTTGAATTGAAATTTCTTTGACTTTGTATGGGCTTGTCACGACTGGGGATAGCCCCTTCAAACAATTAAAACAAGGTCATGTTAGGAACAGGAGGAGAACCTCGTCCTAACATGAATAAAATGAAAGTCCGATTATTTTAAGATTGGATTGGGGGAGAGGCCCATATAACGGCCCTAAGGTGCCCCCATGACTATGTTAGGAACAGGAGGAGAACCTCATCCTAACATAAATAAAATGAAAGTCCGATTATTTTAAGATCAGATTGGGGGAGAGGCCCATATAACGGCCCCTTAGGTGCCCCATGACTATGTTAGGAACAGGAGGAGAACCTTATCCTAACATAAATAAAATGAAAATTCAATTATTTTAAGGTCGGATAGGGGGAGAGGCTCTGCAACGCCCTAATGTGCCCCCACAGCCATGTTAGGAACAGGAGGAGAACCTCGTCCTAACATGAGCAAAGTCAAAGGTCCGATTCTTCTAGATCGGATGGAGGGAGAGGCCCTACAACGCCCTAATGTGCCCCCACAGTCATGTTAGGAACAGGAGGAGAACCTCGTCCTAACATGAGCAAAGTCAAAGGCCCGATTCTTTTAGATCGGGATGGGGGGAAGGCCCTACAACGCCCTAATGTGCCCCACAGCCATGTTAGGAACAGGAGGAGAACCTCGTCCTAACATGAGCAAAGTCAAAGGTCCAGTTCTTTTAGATCGGATGGGGGGAGAGGCCCTACAACGCCCTTATGCCCCCACAGCCATGTTGGAACAGGAGGAGAACCTCATCCTGACATGAGCAAAGTCGAAGGCCGGTTCTTCTAGACGGATGGGGGGAGGCCCTTGCAACGACCCTTATGTGCCCCCACAGCCCTTGGAACAGGAGGAGAACCTCGTCCTAACCTGAGCTGAGATCGACTACGTCAGAAATAGAAGGAGAACCTCGCCCTGACGATGACAAAAAATTCCGACTGCCCAACAAGATCGGATGAAGGGGAAAGGCCCCTCAGTGGCACCACTACACTTCTACGCAACCCCGCAAAAGCAAGGGGAGGACCCTCACTCCGAAAAAGAGGAGGAAAATTAAAAAAGAAAGCGACGAACTACATCGACAACAGATGAAAGACAAACTACGCCAAAGACATAGGGGACCTCGTCTCCACAAAGACGGGAGTTCCTACCAGACACCCCTGGTCTTCAGGAGGGCTCTCGACATAGGTCAAGAAAATAATGACTCCTTCGAGGTAATGCGAAGTTTCGGACCACTGAGCTCGAGCCTACGATCATGGACGACAAGAAAAGCAAATCAGCGTGGCGATGACTGGGCACCTCCAACCAACATCAACGTCGAACAAGTCAAAAGACAAGAGAAGTTCGGCGGACAATAATTTAATACAATACGTGGACGAGGTAACACAAAATCTCCTTTTCATTTCATTCGCAAAATATATACTACAAAGCCCAGAAGGCTAAAGGAACAAAACAAAACAACAAAAACAACAACGACAGCAACGGCGATGACAAACAGACGAGCGACAAAAGAAGACACTTAGAGGAACAAAGGACAAAAAGAGCCCTAAGGGACCCGGCTTCCTCCGACCTCGGACTTTCGACTTCGACCCCTCGCCAGGGAATCCCTTAAACGTTCGACTTCTGCTTCCAATTCCCTCTCTCTCATTAATATCTCCATGTATCTCCGATGAAATCGCTGGCTTTCATTCTCCACCTCTCGACACCTTTTTCTCAGGACCTTGGATTCACCTCTGCATCCTTGACGGCCTGCTGCTCACATACCAGCTGGATCTTCAATTGCTGCAGCTCGACCTTCCCTCCCCAAGAGCGACGGATAGTTCTTCTGCGGTCCTCCTCAGGGATTAGAGTTTGTCGGAATCCTCGAGCGGAGGCAGATTGAGCCCCCTCAGCTAGCTACCTTCGAAGGCAGGCAACCTCGTCGGTCGCCATCCGGAGCCTCCCCTTTATTCATCCACTTGCTGTGCCAGTGGTCCGGTACGCATCATAGCTCGCCCTCGACATCCTGGAGCTGTTGCTGGAGGTCGGAGACCTTCTTCGATCACTCCCGGTCGCTGTCGGCCCGAGTCAAAAGCCGGGATGAACTTCCCTCCAGCTGGCCAATCCTCTCCTGGGCAGCCGACAGTTCCACCCTGAGAGAACTGATCTTGGCAGCTTGAGCCCAAATTTGATCGCTGGTGCGCTTCTTGTGTTCCTCAAGCTCCTTCTCAAAGTTTGCCTTCCTCCGATTGTACTCCATGATCCCCTTCACGTGGAGATTCCGAAAGCGGGTGGCCTCCACGGTGGCTTCAGAGTGGCTCTCCCTCAACCTGCGGAGTTTCGCCATCCATCTTCTTCGACCTCTTCGTCAAGTGATGAACTTCCTTCTCCAGATGCTGGATCGTGGACTTCAGCGGGATCCCCGTGGTAGGAGAAGCGCTACGGCAGGACACTTGCTATCGGGAGACAAAAGCGTCAAGGCACGTCTCGTCGCAGAAAGGAAAATAAAAATGGAGGAAGGAAGAGAGGAGGAGCCATCCACGATGAGAAATTCAACTTTATTGATTGAATAATTTTAAAGAAAAAAGGAAAAGAAAAAATTACAGTAAAAGAAAAATACAAGATCGGAGGTCTCAGACCTCTGCAGTAGGAGTTGGAGAGCTCGGGATCCCTGGAAGGAGGGCTGCGGTAGTAGTAGCAGCAGGAGAGGGACCGGCCTCATCTTTAGATTCCTCGCCCAAGAAGCTGAGATCTAGCTCGAGAAATTTACGGCCACCTTCTCCTGGCAGAGCTCGAACCCCTTGATGAAGCTTCTTGACCAAACTTGACGTTCAGGTCCCTCATCTCCGCAGAGGCTTTGAACTCCTCCACTGCAAGAACCCTGGCCTCCGAGACCAGGACCAAAATCTGCTCCACCAAATTGGCGACCTCAGGCCTCTGCCTTCCTCACCGTCTCCTCCGAGGTCTGCTTCTCTTCCTCCCGGCCTATTTTTCTCTCTCCAGGGCCTCTTGGAGGGCGACTACCTCGGCTACCTTCTCCTCGAGATGAGCGATTCATGGCCCGGTGACTCTCCTCCCCTGGATGGCATCCCTCCTCGCCGGTTCGTCGCCTCGATATTAGCAAGGAGCTGGTGCCCGATTGCAAGGTCGACTGGGAGGTCAGAACGAAAGAACAAGAAGCTAGTTAAACGAAGGGAAGGGGAGGGTGAATCATTTACCTCGAGGAAGGACCCAGGAGTCCCAAACCCACTGTTCGGGATCGGCACCGATCGATCCTCTCGACGACCTCGGGCAGGATGCAGCCGTCAATCAGCCGCTTTATCAGATCCCTGTCATTAAAGGGATTCTCCCCGGCTCTCCCTCGAACCAAGGGACTCTTCAACGGCGGTTCGGCGGCTACTTACCCTGCGGGCCACCGACTTCCTTCTCCTCCCCCTCTCGACCCCGGGGCACCACCTCGATGCGGTCCCTTGAGGTGGGAACCTCAGTGGGAGAGCTCCTTGAAGGGGCCCGGGGAGCCAGTGGTTCGGCGTCCGAAGGAACGTCGACCGTGGGGGCCACCTGGACGGCCGGCGAGCTCGTCTCCTCCACCTGGCCTTCTTGCTGATCCGGAGGCCGCGGTGCCTTTTCTTTTGTGGGCCTTAAGGCCCCGGGCGAGCATCCGTGCTGCCTCGGCATATTCTGAAGAAAAATCAAATCAAAAATCAGCGATGGGGTGAAAAGGAAGAAGTGACACGCAAAAAAAAAAAAGAGAAGAAAAGAAAGGAGGAAAAAGAAGAGAAAGAAAGATGGAATACTCGCGGGATCCTGAGGGCTCAGGCCGATGTTGAACAAAAATTGCTCCTTCAGAAGGTTGGGAAGGGAAGGAGCGAATAGGCAAGGAGCTTCCGGGCGCCTGGAGGTCGTCCTCCCCCAGGCTGGGAGCCCGACGGACAGAGTCCCTCAAGAGAGCCCCAAGGGGGCAGTCCAAGCCTCAAGGTCGGGCAGTGGACGAAGAGGTACTTTCCTTCCAGTTGTGGATTGAAGAGGGAGCACCTTTCAGTAACCCTTCTTGCCAAACTGGGGGAGAAATACACCAGTCCTTCATCGAAGGGTGACGCTTGAAGGTGTAAAAATGCCTAAACAAGAAAGGGATGGCTGAACTTCGACTACATGGCAAAGGGAGAGGAACCCTATCAAAAACCTAAAGGAATTCGGAGCAACTGAAGCTAAGAGATATCTAAGAAGCGAAAAGGGCGACGACAAAGGGGGAAGGAAGCAGAGTCCGGCACGGAAGGCCTCCTGGTACAGGCAGAAATGACCGGGTGGGGGAGTGCTAGCCCGGTCGAGGGGTCAGGAAGCTCCAGATCGTACTCCGGAGGAACCCATACTGAACCTTATCAGTAGGAGTTCATCCGGAGTCAGGAGCAGGGAATGAACCCGAGCAAAAATCGGACGAAGCCCAGCCCCAGATGTGGGTTTGTCTACAGAGTGGGGGTCCTGGGGGCTGAGGCGGAAGAACTTCCCAGGAACCGCTGGAAGCGGAGGTGCGGAAGACATTTCGAATGATTTCAAACGAAGACCCTAAAGATCTGGAGAAATCAGATGGGACAAGGATGAGGGGTTGCGGGAGACCAAATCAGAGGAATGCGACAGAAGAAAAATGGAGGAGAAAAGGCCCCTAAATGGCAAGAAGAAAGACAAAGGTTCGGGACTAACCTAGATCGCTCTGAAGGATGCAGAGGGGCGAGGACAGGGACGACTCGAAGGATGCCTAGGGCCAAGGAAGACGCCAAGGAGGGTCAGGGCTCTCGAAGAAAAAGCGGACACTGATAGAACTTCCAGGCGAATAGGGACCCCTAAAGGCGGAAGGACGGGTTTAAATAGACCCTGGATCCGACGCCATAATGATCGCGAATCCTCCAGGCCGACCCGCGCTCGACACGTGTCCCACTCGCCACAGCAGGCGGCTAAAAGCGGCTGACAGCTGACAGAGCCATTACTGGCACCGTGCCTGGGCCAGCGTACCAAGCGGAATTCTGAAAGGTCCCTTCGAATCGCCCCGATTCGAAAGACTCCAGCACGCGCGCATTTAATGCCAAAATATCTGGGGGCGATCGTGCACAGGATTCAAGGGGACAACTTCGGCTGCGAAAATTTTCTGTACTTCCTTCATTCGAAATTCGAACTCGAAGTAGGGGGACTGGTGTTGGGTATAAAATACCCTCAGCCGAAGTTCTTAACAGATTGACCCTCGCAAGACTCCTCCGGCTTTCGGCTGCTGATGGCGAACTCCCATTGCACGCCCGGACTCCTACGGGAGCCGGACTTAGTCCCAACTCTGACTGCAGGTGAATTTCGCTCGGACTCCTACGGGAACCAGATCTCGTCTCCAACTCCGGCTATAGGCAGACCTCGCCGGACTCCTACGGGAGCCGGACTCCGCCCATGACTCCAACTGCAGGTAGACTCTGCCCGGACTCCTACGGGAGCCGGGCTCCGTCCCCGACTTCAACTGCTGGTAAGCTTCGTCGGACTCCTACGGGAGCCAGACTTCGCCCCTGACTTTAATTGCAGGAAGACCTAGTCCAGACTCCTACGGGAGCCGGACTTCGTCCCCAACTCCGACTACAGGCGAACTCCGCCCGGACTCCTACGGGAGTCGGACTCCTACGGGAGCAGATCTCGTCTCCAACTCCGATTGCAGGCAGACCTCGCCCGAACTCCTACGGGAGCCAGACTCCGCCCATGACTCCAACCACAGGTAGACTCCGCCCGGACTCCTGTGGGAGCTGGGCTCCATCCCCGACTTCAACTGCTGGTAAGCTTCGTCCGGACTCCTACAGGAGCCGGACTTCGCCCCTGACTTTAATTGCAGGAAGACTTCGTCCGGGCTCCTACGGGAGCCAGATCTCGTCTCCGACTCCGGCTGCGAAAAGACTCCGTCTGGACTCTCATGGGAGCCGGACCTCATCCCCGACTTCGGCTGAAGGAAGACTTCGTCTGGACTCCAGGGCTCCTCTCAGACGGGTAGCTAACCACCTCTTCTCCGTCAGACACTCCAGCCGAACTTCAGCCAACAGGCCTGCACTCCCTGGCGTGCCG
>NC_025997.2:17869056-17871556 GCF_000442705.2 Elaeis guineensis
CCTCGCCAGGGAATCCCTTAAACGTTCACTTCTGCTTCCAATTCCCTCTCTCTCATTAATATCTCCATGTATCTCCGATGAAATCGCTGGCTTTCATTCTCCACCTCTCGACACCTTTTTCTCAGGACCTTGGATTCCACCTCTGCGTCCTTGACGGCCTGCTGCTCACATACCAGCTGGATCTTCAATTGCTGCAGCTCGACCTTTCCCTCCCAAGAGCGACGGATAGTTCTTCTGCGGTCCTCCTCAGGGATTAGAGTTTGTCGGAATCTCGAGCGGAGGCAGATTGAGCCCCCTCAGCTAGCTACCTTCGAAGGCAGGCAACCTCGTCGGTCGCCATCCGGAGCCTCCCCTTATATTCATCCACTTGCTTGTGCCAGTCGGTCCGGTACGCATCATAGCTCGCCTCGACATCCTGGAGCTGTTGCTGGAGGTCGGAGACCTTCTTCGACCACTCCCGGTCGCTGTCGGCCCGAGTCAAAAGCCGGGATGAACTTCCCTCCAGCTGGCCAATCCTCTCCTGGGCAGCCGACAGTTCCACTCTGAGAGAACTGATCTTGGCAGCTTGAGCCCAAATTTGATCCTGGTGCGCTTCTTGTGTTCCTCAAGCTCCTTCTCAAAGTTTGCCTTCCTCCGATTGTACTCCATGATCCCCTTCACGTGGAGATTCCGAAAGCGGGTGGCCTCCACGGTGGCTTCAGAGTGGCTCTCCCTCAACCTGCGGAGTTCGCCATCCATCTTCTTCGACCTCTTCATCAAGTGATGAACTTCCTTCTCCAGATGCTGGATCGTGGACTTCAGCGGGATCCCCCGTGGTAGGAGAAGCGCTACGGCAGGACACTGCTATCGGGAGACAAAAGCGTCAAGGCACGTCTCGTCGCAGAAAGGAAAAAAAATGGAGGAAGGAAGAGAGGAGGAGCCATCCACGATGAGAAATTCAACTTTATTGATTGAATAATTTTTAAAGATAAAAAGGAAAGGAAAAATTACAGTAAAAGAAAAATACAAGATCGGAGGTCTCAGACCTCTGCAGTAGGAGTTGGAGAGCTCGGGATCCCTGGAAGGAGGGCTGCGGTAGTAGTAGCAGCAGGAGAGGGGCCGGCCTCATCTTTAGATTCCTCGCCCAAGAAGCTGAGATCTAGCTCGAGAAATTTTACGGCCACCTTCTCCTGGCAGAGCTCGAACCCCTTGATGAATGCTTCTTGACCAAACTTGACGTTCAGGTCCCTCATCTCCGCAGAGGCTTTAAACTCCTCCACTGCAAGAACCCTGGCCTTCGAGACCAGGACCAAAATCTGCTCCACCAAATTGGCGACCTCGGCCTCTGCCTTCCTCACCGTCTCCTCCGAGGTCTGCTTCTCTTCCTCCCAGGCCTGTTTTTCTCTCTCCAGGACCTCTTGGAGGGCGACTACCTCGGCTACCTTCTCTTCGAGATGAGTGATTCTGGCCCGGTGACTCTCCTCCACCTGGATGGCGTCCCTCCTCGCCCAGTTCGTCGCCTCGATATTAGTAAGGAGCTGGTGCCCGATCTGCAAGGTCGACTGGGAGGTCAGAACGAAAGAACAAGAAGCTAGTTAAACGAAGGGAAGGGGAGGGTGAATCTATTTACCTGAGGAAGGACCCCAAGGAGTCCCAAACCCACTGTTCGGGATCGGCGTGATCGATCCTCTCGACAACCTCGGGCAGGATGCAGCCGTCAATCAGGCGCTTTATCATATCCCTGTCATTAAAGGGATTCTCCCCTGGCTCTCCCTCGGAACCAAGGGACTCTTCAACGGTGGTTCGGCGGCTACTTACCCTGCGGGCCACCGACTTCCTTCTCCTCCCCCTCTCAGCCCCGGGCACCACCTCGATGCGGTCCCCTGAGGCGGGAACCTCAGCGGGAGAGCTCCTTGAAGGGACCCGGGGAGCCAGTGGTTCGACATCCGAAGGAACATCGACCGCAGCGGCCACCTGACGGGCGCGACCGAGCTCGTCTCCTCCCCTTGGCCTTCTTCGCTGATCCAGAGGTCACGGCGCCTTTTCTTTTGTGGGCCTTAAGGCCCCGGGCGAGCATCCGTGCTGCCTCGGCGTCCATTCCTGAAGAAAAATCAAATCAAAAATCAGCGATGGGGTGGAAAAGGAAGAAGTGACACGCAAAAAAAAAAAAAAAAAAAAAGAGAGAGAGAAGAGAAAAGAAAAGATGGAATACTCGTGGGATCCTGGGGGCTCAGGCCGATGTTGAACAAAAATTGCTCCTTCAGAAGGTTGGAAAGGGAAGGAGCGAAATAGGCAAGGAGCTTCCGGGCAGCTGGAGGTCGTCCTCCCCCAGGCTGGGAGCCCGACGGACAGAGTCCCTCAGAGAGCCCCAAGGGGGCAGTCCAAGCCTCAAGTCGAGTAGTGGACGAAGAGGTACTTCTCCTTCCAGTTGTGGATTGAAGAGGTACTTCCCCTTTCAGTAACCCTTCTTGCCAAACTGGGGGGAGAAATATCACCAGTCCTTCGCCGAAGGGTGATGCTT
>NC_025997.2:17876556-17878400 GCF_000442705.2 Elaeis guineensis
TCAGGGGCAAAGTCCGCTCCTGTAGGAGTCCGGACGAAACATACCAGCAGTTGAAGTTAGGGACGGAGCCCGGCTCCCGTAGGAGTACGGGCGGAGTCTACCTGCAGTTGGAGTCATGGGCGGAGTCCGGCTCCCGTAGGAGTCCGGGCGAAGTCTACCTGCTGTTGGAGTCGTGGGTGGAGTCCGGCTCCCGTAGGAATCCGGGGGAAGTCTGCCTGCGGCGGAGTCGGGGATGAGGCCCGGCACCCGTAGGAGTCCGGGCGAAGTCTTCCTGCAATTAAAGTCAGGGGCGAAGTCCGGCTCCCGTAGGAGTCCGGACGAAACTTACCAGCAGTTGAAGTTGGGGACGGAGCCCGGCTCCGTAGGAGTCCGGGCGGAGTCTACCTACAGTTGGAGTCGTGGGCGGAGTCCGGCTCCCGTAGGAGTCCGGGCAAAGTCTACCTGCAGTTGGAGTCGTGGGCGGAGTCCGGCTCCCGTAGGAGTCCGGGCGAAGCCGCCTGCGGTCGGAGTCGGGGACGAGACCTGGCTCCCGTAGGAGTCCGGGCGAAGTCTTCCTGCAATTAAAGTCAGGGGCGAAGTCCGGCTCCCGTAGGAGTCCGAACGAAACTTACCAGCAGTTGAAGTTGGGGACGGAGCCCGGCTCCCGTAGGAGTCCGGGCGGAGTCTACCTGCAGTTGGAGTCGTAGGCGGAGTCCGGCTCCCATAGTAGTTCGGGCGAAGCCTGCCTGCGGCCGGAGTCGGGGATGAGGCCCGGCTCCCGTAGGAGTCCGGGCGAAGTCTTCCTGCAATTAAAGTCAGGGACGAAGTCCGGCTCCCGTAAGAGTCCGGACGAAACTTACCAGCAGTTGAAGTTGGTGACGGAGCCCGGCTCCCGTAGGAGTCCGGACGGAGTCTACCTGCAGTTGGAGTCGTGGGCGAAGTCCGGCTCCTATAGGAGTCCGGGCGAAGCCTGCCTGCGATCGGAGTCGGGGACGAGGCCCGGCTCCCGTAGGAGTCCGGGTGAAATCTTCCTGCAATTAAAGTCAGGGGCGAAGTCTGACTCCCGTAGGAGTCCGGACGAAACTTACCAGCAGTTGAAGTTGGGGACAGAGCCCGGCTCCCGTAGGAGTCTGGGCAGAGTCTACCTGCAGTTGAAGTCATGGGCAGAGTCCGGCTCCCGTAGGAGTCCGGGCGAAGCCTGCCTGCGGCCGGAGTCAGGGACGAGGCCCGGCTCCCGTAGGAGTCCGGGCGAAGTCTTCCTGCAATTAAAGTCAGGGGCGAAGTCCGGCTCCCATAGGAGTCCGGACGAAACTTACCAGTAGTTGAAGTTGGGGACGGAGCCCGGCTCCCGTATGAGTCCGGGCGGAGTCTACCTGCAGTTGGAGTCATGGGCGGAGTCCGGCTCCCGTAGGAGTCCGGGCGAAGTCTACCTGCAGTTGGAGTCGTGGGCGGAGTCCGACTCCCGTAGGAGTCAGGGCGAAACCTGCCTGCGGTCGGAGTCGGGGATGAGACCCGGCTCCCTTAGGAGTCCGGGCGAAGTCTTCCTGCAATTAAAGTCAGGAGCGAAGTCCGGCTCCCGTAGGAGTCCGGACGGAGTCTACCTGCAGTTGGAGTCGTGGGCGGAGTCTGGCTCCCGTAGGAATCCGGGTGAAGCCTGCCTACGGTCGGAGTCGGGGACGAGGCCCGGCTCCGTAGGAGTCCGATCGAAGTCTTCCTGCAATTAAAGTCAGGGGCGAAGTCCGGCTCCCATAGGAGTCCGGACGAAACTTACCAGCAGTTGAAGTTGGGGACGGAGCCTGACTCCCGTAGGAGTCCGGGCGGAGTCTACCTGCAGTTGGAGTCGTGGGCGGAGTCCGGCTCTCGTA
>NC_025997.2:18181269-18319937 GCF_000442705.2 Elaeis guineensis
GATCCAAATATGTAAGTTTTAGTTAAAACACGTTCTAGAAGTTTAAAGATCCTCTCTCTCTCTCTCTCCCCTCTACCATGGACAATGGACTTGAATGGAGATATCAGCTGCGAACGTTCAAAGACTTTACTAGCCCGCGCGTTAATCTTGCAAGCTTATCAGCATGTTGTCAAAAAAAAAAAAAAAAAAAAAAAGGAAAAATCCAAATTTCCTTGTTATAGACACTCTTATTACTAATTAGTCTTGGAGGCTATCTTTTAGAAACATTCAACTTGATGTAATAACCATACAATTACCTGGAAGTTAATCTTGCTTAAACCATTTGCCAAGTCAAAAAGATCTCTTAGCTTTCACTCATCTGCAAGGCACTTCTGGAATGAAAACCCCCCGCGTTAATGGCAAACCGCGTCTGACCCCACGGAACCATCGATTCCGCCGCTCCTGTCCCCACTTTCCACTCAGTTGCGTTCATGCCCCCAACCACCCCCACCTCCCTCCTCCTTGTTTCTAAGCTACCGCGTCACCAATCCACCGTTATAAAAGCCACCCCTCACCCCTTTCCACCCGCATCAAACCCCTCCTTCCAAAGCCCAAAAGTATCCTACCCTTCTATCATCACTGCTATCTTCATTACTGCTCTTACTACTAGCACTTATAGAGACAAGGAGATGGGCAAGAAGAAAGGCCGGGCATGGAGCCTGCTGCGCTTGGCCCTCCTATGGGTTCAGAAAGGTGGTGCCTTCAAACGGGGCTTAGTGTTCGACCTCCGCCTCCTCCCTGGCTACCTTAAGAGCCTTAAGCCCGGTGGCGGTCACTCTGATAGGCTCCACTACGGCGAACGTGAATTCTCCTTCGATGAAACCCCTGACTTCCATTTCAAGACTCCGTCCATGCGGCTCCCCCGGTTACCCTGCATAACTCCTGCGGCCGACTTCGATAACGACGACGACTATATCTTCTTCAAGTGCGAGAAAACGAATGAATTCTTCGACAAAGAATCGAAAGAAGAGTGTTCTATGGACAGGTGTGAAGGTGGTGAAGATGATGATGATAAGGGAATTAATTGTGGGGAATTGATCGAGGTGGAGGAAGAACAAGGAATTGATTCGAAGGCGGAGGAGTTCATAGCCAAGTTCTACGAGGAGATGAAGCTACAACGCCAGTTCTCGTTGCTTCAATATAATGAGATGCTTCGTAGAGGCATGAGTTGATGGGTTTCTGTTCAAAGAAATAGATGTGAAGATTGAGTCGCTATATGTTTTCTTACATCCTTGTTTGCTTATCATACTTTCAATTCTTTTATTGCGGCGGTGGTGTAATTAGTATTGAGAGCTTGTTCACAGGAGTGCTTTCGACGTATTTATGAGTTTATAAATAATTCGAGTTTTCTTGAGGTGTCATCTGGTCCCATTTGTTTCGAATGGAATGAAGTATGATGTGAAATTGTGGATGTTTGTATTGTGTTTTTTTTTTGGTATCAAAAAAAAAAAAAAAAAAAAAACGAGCATGAAATGAAATTGTGGATGTTTGTTTTGTGTGTGTGTGTGTGCTTTTTTTTTTTTTTTTGCCCGAGGAAAATGTTTGTACTGATTTCAATGGGGAGAATATGCTTGAGGGAGCCTTGGAGGAGTGCAATGTATATAGAAATTTGGAAAGAAAAGACCAAGATGGGTTGACGTGTACAGGAGTTACAAGTCAGGCTGACAGCGGGAAAGACAAACGCGTTGCACCAGTTGTCATTTGTCTTTCGAGTATAATGCCAAAGGGAGATTAAAAAACAATATATTATAGACTTATAGTACAAAAATTATGCCTTATGCACCAATACAAAAATTATGTCTTATGCACCAATTAAATTCCACCACACGTGCAAGAAATAAATAAATAAATAAAAAAAGAGAGTTCGCCCTCGCCTCTCGGTCCTTTCTTCCGCCATCTTTCCTTTGCCACCTCCACACGATCCCAACTTTCGCCACCCCCTCTCCCTTAAAACCGGCACCATCCCCCTCCTCCCCCTCCCTCATCCTCACTTTCTTCCTCTGTTTCCTTGCCCTCTGCTACTATAGTAGTCCATCCTCATCAGTCTCATCGGTGCCCTTTACTGCCAAATCTCTCTCCAACGATCCCCACTCCTTTGCCAGTCCTTGCTCTGTCCGCCGCAGCCATTGGCCCCGTAGCCTCATAGCCCTACTCGTCATCATCTCCCTCCTCTCGTAGCAGCCTCTCGGCCTTACTTACCCCAAAAGATCCGTGGAGATTGAGAAATCCCCCCATCTCGATCAGATTTGCGCCGTTGGAGGTGGTGCATCGCACCCGACCTACCCTCATCACTGTAGTGAGGATAAAATTCTATTTGAGTGATTTCTATATCAACTTTTGTAAGAAGCACTTTGCCAAATTCCTTTTAGATTACAAGCTATACACTGTCATAATTTTATCTGAAAAAAAAAACTTCTAATTTGATTGATCCATTTGGAGGTTTAAATGTTGTTTTATTTTCCTAAGCCACTATGTGTCTTTTAGGAATGGATGTAATATTTAAGTGTCAAAAAATTATCCAATTTCAAAGAAAAAAAGCATCTAATATGATAAAGTTAATGTGTCTTGTTGTGGCCAATCGCCTCGTCGTCCGATCGCCGGGGGACGTGCACCTGCAAAAACGAGAAGTCCACTGACCGGAGGCGGCTCCGGCGGAGACCCTCCGACGGTCAAGTCAGAGAGGTGACTGGGCAACAGTGAAATGTAGACAGAGAGCTCTTATCGAGAGAGAGAGAGGGAGAGAGGGAGCGAGCCTGCATTTTTGGGAGAGACGGAGTGGATCGGATCCCTTGCACTGTTGCCTTCCCCGATTTATATAGTGGAGCACGGTATGGCGCCGTCATTAATGGCGCAGACAAGTGAGGAACTGTCAACTCACTGTAAATTGTCAGAGTCGCCGTGAAAGTGTCATGTCGCCGTGGGGCTGTCAAATCACTAGGGTTGACAATGCCCTTGGCGGGACAATGCCCCTAGGTGGCCGTGCCGCATGTTGCTGTCAGAACTGACAAGGTCTGGCGGCTGTACGGCGATCAGAGGAGTCGATCGACCCTAGGTCGGTGGCCAGCTGAGTGGCGTCGGGCTCCTCCGTTGGTCGGCGAGTTTTATGTGAGTCGGCCATCAGACTTCCTGGTCGGTCGGTCGGTCGGTCGGTCGGCCAGTCGGAGTCGTCCGTCGGAGTCGGTCGGTCGGTCGGTCGTCGGAGTCGGTCGGTCGGCCAGTCGGTCGGTCGGTCGTCGCGGTCGTCCGTCGGAGTCGTCGGTCGGTCGGCCAGTCGGAGTCGGCCGTCGGAGTCGGTCGGTCGGCCAATCGGTCGGTCGGTCGGCCAGTCGGTCGGCCAGTCGGAGTCGGCCAGTCGGTCGGTCGGCCGTCGCGGTCGTCCGTTGGAGTCGTCGGTCGGTCGGTCGGTCGGCCGGCCGGTTGGTCGGCCAGTAGGTCGGTCGGCCGTCGGGGTCATCCGTCGGAGTCGTCGGTCGGGGTCGTCGGTCGGTATATCCCAACAGTTGCCCCCCCACTCCTGAGCCCGATGTCGTGTTGGCTCGCGTGAAGACGTGGGCGACGGCTTCGGATGAAAGGAGTGGTTTTTCGTCTTTTCTTGCCCCGACTCTGGCAATCACATCAACGAACGATCCAATATCGGTCGTCCCGACTGTAGGTCGAGCATGCACGTCGGGTCGGAGGTCGGTCAACCTCCGAACGTTGCTCGTCGACACGATCATTCCGCAGAATCTGATAGTCGAGTAGCATCCGACGTATTCGGATAGGATAACGATGGCAAGTCGAATATCCATCTTCCGGCCCTTGGTCGGACGTATGCGTCGGGATGTATGATAAACGGTGGCAAGCCGAATATCCTTCAATCGGTCGTGACCAGATCGGTATGTCGCGAATACGACTGCGGTCGTCTTGGCGTTTTGCCTTTCTTAGTCGAAGCTAAGTCGGCAAGTTAGCCAGCCGCATTAGTCGAAGCCCTTTGCCTTCAGAGGTGGGGGCCGTCGATTTCGGTGATCGGTGATCGAGCTGTTGATTCGACGATCGACGATCGGCCGTGTTGGTCGGGGCCTTTTGCCTTCAGAGGCCGAGGCCATCGGTTCGGCGATCGGTGATCGAGCCGTTGATTCGGCGATCGACGATCGACCGCGTTGGTCGGGGCCTTTTGCCTTCAGAGGCCGAGGCCGTCAGTTCGGCGATCGATGATCGAGCCGTTGATTCGGCGATCGACGATCGGCCGTGTTGGTCGGGGCCTTTTGCCTTCAGAGGCTGAGGCCGTCGGTTCGGCAATCGGTGATCGAGCCGTTGATTCGGCGATCGACGATCGACCGTGTTGGTCGGGGCCTTTTGCCTTTAGAGGCCGAGGCCGTCGGTTCGGCGATCGGTGATCGAGCCGTTGATTCGGCGATCGATGATCGGCCGTGTTGGTCGGGGCCTTTTGCCTTCAGAGGCCGAGGCCGTCGTAGATTCTCCGCTCCTTCGATCTCTATCAGGATCTGCGCACGAGGAGCAGGGAGAGGGGTGTAGGAGTCATACCTGCGATGCGTCGGTCTCGGACTCCATTGTCGGGGCAAGACCCATCTATCGGTGGAGGGCCTGCTGGGTTCAGCATGGGCCCGACCTTTCTTCCATTTTTCTTTTCGGCCCGTGCCTTAAGTCAGGCACCGGTCGGAAGCTCCTTCGTCCGCGCGCATGTACTTGTACGCGCGCTCCAGCAGTTCGGCGTATGTTCGGGGGAGGGTTTTGTCCAGGGAGTAGGTGAACCGGGATGTCCTTAGCCCCCGTTTCATGGCCGAGATGGCCATGTCTCCATTGAGGTCCCGGACCTCAAGCATGGCCGCGTTGAATCGCGTCACGAAGTGTCGTAGAGTCTCATTTTCTCTCTGCTTGAGGGAGAAAAGACTGTCCGAGGTTCGTGGCGGCTTCCGACTGGTGCTGAAATGGACCACGAAGGAATGCTCGAGCTGTCCGAAGGAGTGGATACTTTTCGATCGAAGACCGGAGTACCAGGCCCTGGCAGCTTTGCGGAGCGTGGCGGGGAAGCCGATGCAAAGGAGAGCGTCGGTTGCCCCTTGAATCGTCATGAGAGCTTTGTAGCTCTCAAGGTGGTCGACTGGGTCGGTGGAGCCGTCGTATGGCTCCACATGCGGCATTTTGAACCGACTGGGAATCGGTTCGTCGAGGATGAGTCGGGAGAGAGGTTGGGCGGTCTGGAAGTCGACATCGTTTGAAGACTTCTGGCCGTCTACCTGCAACTGCACAAGCCGACGGTCGATTTCCTCGAACCGGCGCTCGTAGTCATCCGCTCGTCGATGCTGGGAGACCCCAGGAGTGGAGTCTCCGGAAGATTCTGAGAGGGAGGCCGACGGTGTGCGCGGCCGGTTCTCTTTCCTTGCCCGTTCCAGCAGGGAAGGAGAGGGCCGCTGGGACCGTCGGTCGTCGTGCCATGGTCGTCCCTCCTCTTCTCCGTGGGAGCGCTGTTGGGGGCGCTCGCATGGAGGCGACAGGGATCGGCGCGGTCGTCGGCGGCTGCTCCTGGAGGGCATCGGTCGGACCGTCGGTTGCTGCTGGAGGCTCTTGAC
The DNA here is from genome assembly GCF_000442705.2 of Elaeis guineensis. Taxonomy (NCBI): domain Eukaryota; kingdom Viridiplantae; phylum Streptophyta; class Magnoliopsida; order Arecales; family Arecaceae; genus Elaeis; species Elaeis guineensis. Next base: position 18,186,879 of record NC_025997.2, read on the forward strand.
TGCGTCGGTCAGTACGGTCATTTGCCGTACGATGGCCGCGATCTGGGCCTCCGTGGTCACTGCGGGGCGCGGAGAACTGGGCTCCGCCGCCGGTGGTGGCGGGGAGGCCTCTTTCCTACGGGAAGAGCGCCTTGCCGACCCAATGATTCTCGATCGTTGATCTCTTGTCTTTGTCATGCTGTCCCCTACCTGGCGCGCCAATCTGTTGTGATATACCGACCGACGGGAAGAGCGCCTTGCCGACCCAGTGATTCTCGATCGTTGAGCTCTTGTCTTTGTCATGCTGTCTCCTACCTGGCGCGCCAATCTGTCCCCTACCAACTGTTGGGATATACCGACCGACGACCCCGACCGACGACTCCGACGGATGACCCCGACGGCCGACCGACCTACTGGCCGACCGACCGACGACTCCAACGGACGACCGCGACGGCCGACCGACCGACTGGCCGACTCCGACTGGCCGACCGACCGACCGATTGGCCGACCGACCGACTCCGACGGCCGACTCCGACTGGCCGACCGACCGACGACTCCGACGGACGACCGCGACGACCGACCGACCGACTGACCGACCGATCGACTCCGACGACCGACCGACCGACCGACTCCGACGGACGACTCCGACTGACCGACCGACCGACCGACCGACCAGGAAGTCTGATGGCCGACTCACATAAAACTCGCCGACCAACGGAGGAGCCCGACGCCACTCAGCTGGCCACCGACCTAGGGTCGATCGACTTCTCTGATCGCCGTACAGCCGCCAGACCTTGTCAGTTCTGACAGCAACATGCGGCACGGCCACCTAGGGGCATTGTCCCGCCAAGGGCATTGTCAACCCTAGTGATTTGACAGCCCCACGGCGACATGACACTTTCACGGTGACTCTGATAATTTACAGTGAGTTGACAGTTCCTCACTTGTCTGCGCCATTAATGACGGCGCCATACCGTGCTCCACTATATAAATCGGAGAAGGCAACAGTGCAAGGGATCCGATCCGCTCCGTCTCTCCCAAAAACGCAGGCTCGCTCCCTCTCTCCCTCTCTCTCTCTCGATAAAAGCTCTCTGTCTACATTTCACTGTTGCCCAGTCACCTCTCTGACTTGACCGTCGGAGGGTCCCCGCCGGAGCCGCCTCCGGTCAGTGGACTTCTCGTTTTTGCAGGTGCACGTCCCCCGACGATCGGACGACGAGGCGATTGGCCACAACATGTCTCTAGAAAGTTTAGGTATGCAATTAGTATAGTAGATCTTGCTCTCAAATTTTATTCCAGATCTACATAAGTAGTCAGAGCGATCCAGTGATTCTCCAATATCACTACATTCACAGAGATATGAGAAGTGTTTGGTTGGGAAGAGTGAGGGTCCGAAATCAAAATCGGAATGGATGACTTCCATTCCAATCGTTTGGTTGGGAGGGGTCTCATTCCGATTCCAATTCCAGAGTGGAATGGGAATAGCTCAATCTATATAGAACTCAATCTCTAATCTCTTCTATCAATTTAATTTTTCATTCTAATTTCGATTCTGATTTCGATCATGAATCAAACACTTCGAAAGATTTGGCCATTCCGATTCTAAATCATTCTGATTCCCATTCCTATTTTGATACTGGTTGCGAACCAAACATCCCCATGGATTATTTAAATAAGATTTAGTTATAATGTAATAGGAAGAAGCTAAAGGGGTGTTTAGTTAGGGGGAGTGGGGGTCTGGAATCGGAATCAGAATCGATGACTCCGATTCCAATCATTTGGTTGGGAGGAGTCCCATTCCGATTTCAATTCCAGGATAAAATGGGAATGGCTCAATCTATATAGAACTCAATCCCTACTCTCCTCTATGGATTCAAATTTTCATTCTAATTCCGATTCTAATTTTGATTCCGATCATGAACCAAATGCTTTCGGAGGATTTGACCATTCCAATTTCGATTCCAAGCCATTCCGATTTCCATTTTCATTATAATTTCGATTACGAACCAAACACTCCCTAAGATTAAGTACTATTCAATCTAATTCTTAGGTTATGTTTGTCACTAAGATATACCCGGTATTTGGCTACTGAAAATTTAATTTTTCAAAAATATAAATTGTTGGTAGAATCTAACCAAGTTAAGCAATAGATATAGGGAAAAATTGTTGTACCCATCTCTGCTTCACTTATCTCTTAAAAGGCAACCTGATCTCACCAATAACCTCTCATTAGCTATTCTCTCATTGATGATCACTACTATTTCCCGAATGATGCTTCGCTAAGAGACTTAGAGGGTGTTTGGTTTGCAATCAAAATCAGAATGGGAATGAAAATTGAAATGACTTGGAATCGGAATTAAAATCGGAATGATCAAATCTTCCGAAACGTTTGGTTTGTGATCGGAATCGGAATTGGAATAGAAATTTGAATCCATAGAGGAGAGTAGGGATTTAGTTCTATATAAATTAAGCAATTTCCATTCCATCCTGGAATCAGAATCGGAATGGGATTCCTCCCAACCAAATGGCTGGAATGGGAGTCATCCATTCTGATTCCGATTCTAGACTTCCACTTCTTCCAACCAAATATCTCCTTAAGATATTTGCTTGATCGATACTTTGTTATACCATTTTTTATATTATTTTTTATTTTTCTAATGCAATATAAACCGTAAGATTGGTCCTCTTAAATTTGGCATTGAATTTGAGAGATTCAATACTTCAATCATGAGCATTCATGTATTATACAAAGACCATGATTATATCGGCGATTTACTGTTCATGAGGGCATATTCTCATTTATGGTTAAATTACACAACCATCGTCACGATGCAATGCATGGATGGCCATGATCCCAGAACTAGTTCTCCGCACTTAATTTCAAATGGGACAAAATCCAACTTCATACACCCAACCCGAGCAGCCCGGGGCATACATGGAAACATAAAGCACCCAAGCACCTTCCTCGTAGTCGGTAACACCAGTGCGGCTCGTGCATCCAATATATTTTTTTTTTTTTTTTGGATTTTCTCGCTTTTGAAAGACATGCTCCCATTCAAATTAAAATCGATAAAATATAATTTAATTTATTAATTTAATTTATATTTAATTTATTATTAATAAATTTAAATTTAAACAGATTTGAATCACAAACAGATTATAATCTATTTAATCTGTTTAATATTTAGATCAAATTTAAATTTTAAACATCTGATCTGTTTAATCCATTTAATATTCTAATCGAATTGAATCAGATAATCCATATAACTCATTTAACATATTTAATCTATTTAAAACTTATTTAACTTATTTTTGATTCATTTAATCTGATCTGTTTAACCTATTTAATCTATTTAAGACCTGTTTAATCTGTTTTTAATCCATTTAACCCGATCTGTCTAATCTATTTAAAACCTATTTAATCTATTTTTGACTTATTTATTTCGATCTATTTAATTTGTTTAACTCATTTAATTTATTAAATTTATTGAATCTAATTTAATTTATTTAATAAATAAATTAAATAGATCGAATTTTTTGTTTAATAAATAGTTTAGATTTAAATTTAAATTTTTAATTTATTTAATAAATAAATTTAATTTAAATTAATAATTTTTAATTTAATTTATATATATCTAACTCATATATGATTCGAATCGATACGATTCAATTGCTATTTCTAATATTTCGAACATCTGAGTTGCGACTTGAAGGCTATACATCAGATTTCCTCCTCCAATCCTGGGATCATTTCAAGCGTTGATTTTAAAATGATCGATTACGAATCGAGGACGGACGGTGCATTCACCGCTCTGTATCCAGTGGCTTTCAACGGACACCACCTAGTGGGCCCGTTGCCTCAGCTCCAATTGCTTTAAGACCTCAGCGGGCCCCACCAGCCTTTCGCAAGCCTTCAAATCGGGAGGGCCTTTCAGCCGCCTCTCCACTACCAAACAGCATTCAGCATTCACTCCCACGCACTCACGTGTCCTCCCTCGCAAGCTTTCTCGCAGTAGGACCCACCGTAATTCCAAACCCGCTCCTCTCCGTATTTGCCACATGTCAAAACCGCACTGTCCTTGTATGTCTCCTCAAAGCGCGACCCGTACCCATTCGATCGTTCTTCCAAGCCAGCGCACAGAAGTTCTTATGCGACTGCTTTGTTTTATGTATCACGTTTAGATCGAGCGGACGAGATAGTTTTATGAGGCAGTACGGACGGCCGATTTCTTGATCGCAGAAAAACTTTTATGCGCATCCTTGGGTGGTATGGAGAACATCTGGGCCGTTTGGAATTTCAAATGGGACTCCCTCCGAGAAAAAGAGCCGTTGAGCTCTCGTTTATGCCACCCCCCACCTTCCAATTTATCCCCAATTTTTAATTATTTTCCTCGATTAATTTATTGCTCCTGTAAAAATTTAACGTTCGATCTCTCGGTGGCTCCTCTTTTCATCTCTCTCGCCATTAATGGTCTCGACCTACAACTCCATCAATCCTACCGTCTTCTGTTCTGTTCTTTTCCTCTCCCTTGCGCTTCTCGCTCGGATATCCTAACCCTAACCCTAATTTGAGAATCGATTTTGGAAAGATGGGTGAGGGCCTTGAGGTCTGGCGGAGCGTCTGATCCCGGGTTTGCGGAGGTCTTCTTCGAGGTTCGTATTCTGGTTGATATATAGAGCTTAGGGGGTGGATAAAATTAGTTGCTTTCTTTCCTAGTTTTTGTTTTTGTTTGGGGGCTAGGGTTTTAGAGAATGAGAGGGGGAGGTGGACCATTGTGGAGCAATTACGCTATTTTTGCTTGTATTTCTTGCTTTTTCTGTTGATTTTTATTGTTTATGGACTAATTTGGTGAGTTTAGGTGGTTTCGTGAATGAGAAAGAGGCTTTTAGTGTTGTATCTTCGATAAATATATATAAAGGTGGTTCATTTGTTCTAATAGATATATCCTTTTATTTTCTATTGTTATTTCTGATTTCACTATATCTTTCTTGTTTTCATTATCAATTGTGGAATCGATTATTTCTCTGCATTGTTCCTGCTGCATTTTATCTACCCTTTTGATTCGATGAATTAGTGAAGTATTAGGGTTTTTGTGGGCGAGTTAGCTTGGTGAGGTTTATGTGTTTTGTAGCTTGAGAAGTACGGCCTTTTGGTGAACTTCTAAGTATTCCAATTCTTTATCTCTGTCAATGTAGAAGGACCTTTGTTAAGACTATGACAAATGTGGCACTGAAGTGTTCTTAAGATCACGAAGTAAGGATGGGTGCAGAAAAGGGAGGGTCGAAGAGCAGTGGTTTCTTTCATCTGTTTGATTGGAATAGGAAGTCCCGCAAGAAATTGTTTTCAAGTGGAACCAATTCACCAGGTAAATCAATATCAACACAATGCTTGAAAGCTGCTATTTTTTCCTTACTATTAGGAATTTCTTTTCCCTGACAGTATGTGTTTACCTTTCAGAGGGCTCAAAACTGGGAAAGACAAATGATGGTAATTTGCCAACAACACGGCTCCAGTTGGTGCGTAGTGTGTCTTTCAATCTGTTTTGTTGTCTTGTATCAATGGAATTGGAATCATCTGCTTATGATGTCGGAAAAGTGGTTTGTGTTTTCTAATATCATTCATTTGTTATATCTTGCCAGAATGGTGAGGATGAGATTATTGGAGTTTCAAGCATGAAAGGAAGTATTGACTACAGTGGTGCTTCATCAGTGTCTGAGGAAGAAGGAAATGAAATTAGGGCCCCAGTTGTGGCTAGGCTTATGGGTTTGGATTCCTTGCCGATGTCATGTGTTTTAGAACCCTACTCCACTCCTTTTTTTGATTCACAATCTCTTCGAGACAACCATAATCTGAAAAGAAATACTGAATTCTCCATGAACGAACAATTCAAACATGCTCCCTATAGAGCCGAGGGCTATTTTAGGAAGCCAATAGAATTGCGGTCTCAAAAAATGCCAAGCAGCCCGATAGAGAAGTTTCAAACAGAGATATTACCTCCAAGATTAACGAAGTCTCTCTCAATAGCCCACCACAAATTGTTATCACCAATGAAAAATCCAGGGTTCACTTCTGCTAATAATGCAGCTCAAATAATGGAGGCAGCAGCCAGGATTCTTGAGCCAGGACTTCAAGCCAGTACCAGAGGAAAAGTTTCTTCCTTAGGACCATCTTCAATTCCATTGAAAGTTCGTGATCCAAGAGAGAGCATGGCAGCCTCTCAGAGGACATCAAGATTGCAGGAATTATCCAGAATCCCTGTTCAGTCAACTGATGCCAGGTTTTCTACGGGACAATCCCTGAATAGGACTTCAAATGCTTCAGAAGAAATTGTCATATTTAGGTCCTCTCCAGATCCTTATGAAATTAATTCAGCTAGTGCAACAGGTAAGGGTAAGTCCATTTCTTTAGCTATCCAAGCCAAGGTGAATGTCCAGCGAAGGGAGGGCTTCAGTACATCTGGTAGAAATGCACTAACCCAGAAAGAACATGATGAATGTAAATCAAACCAACCATTTAAGAGCCAACCAAATAATCAAAAGAATAAGCAGCAGAAAAAGCCATCAACAGCCAATGCTTCAGGGGTCCTCCGGCAAAATAATCAGAAACAAAATTGCCCATCCACCAAAGGGAAGTTGGCTTCAAAGCAATCCAATGCTAGTCAGCAGGGGAGGAAAATTCTTTCTGGAGATTCATCATCTGGAAAGCACAAGAATGTAAATAGGCTTTCTGGAAATACAAAAAGTGGTTACAGGAAGGAAGTTTTAGTGACTGCTGATGTTGAAAGGGAAGGTTCATCAGGTAACAAGGACTTCCCTAGAAAGAAAAGATTGATAGAGGGGGGTTTCAAATCAGGGAAAAGTGGTAGCATAGATAACTTGTCTACGAACAGAAATGTTAAATTTGTTCAATCTAATGTTGTGATTGATGAGTGCTCGAGGTGGAAGGATGATAATAGAAATGCCATGGATGTTGTATCCTTTACATTCACATCCCCCTTGATAAAACAATTGCCTGGATCTCAACCTTCCATTCCGGTGGTCGAAAAGGAGGATAAAAATAATGGGCATTGTTTTGATTCTTGCAGTGAAAAGAATGCTTCAGATGCCAAGAATAAACGGTTATCATCACTAGGATTGAATGTTATAACTGGTGATGCTTTGAGTCTTCTTTTAGAGCAGAAACTGAAAGAATTGACATCTGGGCTGGAGCCATCCAGTAACTTTCTCAGAGGAGGGAGTTTTGCAGCTTCTACTCCTGTTCTGCAAGAATCAAAATCTGCTTATGAAACTGAGGCAACACAACATCAGGAGTTCTTACTTAGGCATTGCAATGATAAAGCTGGTGGCATATCTGATTCTAACTGTTCTTCAACTAATAGTCAGATGTTTGAGATGAGCCATAAGCTGCGGGTATGTTCTGCTTTAAATACCTGTGCTAATCTGTTTTTTCTTTTTTTAATAAATTTTCAAACATAATTTCTTTTGTTATCATATAATGTTGTACATTTAATTTCAAAATGTACTTGTGCACCTCAGTTGATTGATTCATCTGTGAGGAAAATGGATTTCATAAAATTCCTTTGATAAGTACTTTTATCTACTTCTATCCACTATTTAAAAAATTCTGCGGGAGTTCTTAGTACTGGAAATTACTGTGAGAAATTAAGATACTTTTGTTTGTGTCTGTTTCTTGATTTGTGAGTTGTAATTTGTTATTCTATGTCAATGATGAGATATTCATTTAATGTAGATTTACAAGGTATCTCTGCGGTTACTCATGTTCTTTGAAGTCTCTGCTCTTTCATTATGTTGTGTAATTTGAGGAAGGTTTTGCCTTGTGGTTTTTCTTTGGAAGATCTGAAGAATCATCTATGTTTCTCTTTTAATTTGCATCATCATTTTTCATTAAATTTTCTCAGCATTAGCCACACCATGGCAGCTAGGTTAACTGATCAAAGAGTGATATCCATGGCAGCTAGGTTAACTGATCAAAGAGTTGATATCCCTAATTCACTAATAGTTAAAGACAAAAAGATTGAACACTCAGAAATAGTTCTTTTATATGCATTACATATTCAGTTTTGTAGTTGGACTTGTGAGTTAATATCAGCATCATCTATCAAGTAGTTGTATCGTAGTAGCTGGAAATTTCTATCTTAGGTGATGTACCCACTCTGAGAACTTTCTGGAACCTAGAATCTGTGGTTACTCCCTAAACACTTATCCATTTTCCTGCACCTGCACTGACATCTGCTTCTGCACCCCTTCCCAATTCTGGTAAACTGACGCATTGACATGGACATCTGACTTCACAAATATTGAGGCAGAGAACCTTAATGCACAATGTGACCTAAAGTGCACATGGACTTAGCCATAGATATTGAAAGATGAAGATCATGGTATGTGAATGATAACCAGAGCTGGCTTTTGTTCTTGAGATCATATGGTGTTTCATCTTGTTTTAGAAGAAAGCTTTGGAGTTATCACCACCAAGAAAGCATTAGTAGACTCAATACCAACCCAAATAAGGAATCAATTTATAAGAAAGAATATGTATTACAACTACATTTCTTCACCATGGGATAATCTTATAATGTTGTTGGTTTTATTAATACAGCATTGTCTCATAAATCTAATTGTGATGAACCTATTATGCAATGGTAGAAGAAACTTTTTACATGGACTTGAAACATTCAAAAGAATAGTGATAGATGGCCAATAATTTAAACCACCACTCTTAATGAATTCAGCAGCCCATTGATGCATTCGGCAGTTTGAGGCATCAATTTATAAGAAAGAACATGTATTACAACTGCACTTCTTCACCATACCATAATCGTATAATTTCCTTGGTGTTATTAATACAGCATTGTCTTATAAATCTAATTGTGATAAACCTTTTGTGCAATATCAGAAGAAACATTTTACATGGACTTGAAACATTCAAAAGCATTGTGATAGATGGGCAATGATTGTATGTGTTTGATGTGTGAGTGTGTTTGTGTGTGCATGTGGATATGTGTTTTTTAAGTTCATGAGATAATGCTTTAACAGCTTACTCCTAGATATGTGATTTCATGTTTGATCAAAGCTCTTTTTTCATGAAGATATTACCCAAGGAATCCCTTGTTAGGTACTACTTTTACTCTGACATTCCCCAGATTGGAGTAACAAACGATTTCATGGTTTGGCATATTACTATAATAAGCCTTTGATTGATAGTAATATCCTTATGTTGAAGGTCTAATGCATACTATACAGTTGACGGTCAACATCCCTCATGGTGTAGGTTTCGGCCAGCTGGATTCTCAAGACTAATGATTCATTTCAATGGTTTATGATAGAGCACACTAAACACATAGATTATGTCCAATATAGCTATTATGACCATACAAGTGAGATTCCTCCTTGATCTTACCATAAAATTTCATGCATGAATTACTGAAAGACCTATCCTCTTGCTATGTCCGAATTTAATTACTTGGAGCACAACACAGTTGAGAGCTTTAATGACATCTCCAATTGATGTGTTAATATGTTCTCTGCTTCCGTGGGTACTTCTATTGATGAAGTAAATGACATTTTAAGGCATGCTTGAACACCAGTTCTATTAGATGTGTATTAGATGTGATAATCATGGCGCGTGGTTTTACTTTTGCATTTTTGGGATGTTTAAGAGGAATAGTAGAGGACACATTTATTGAGTAATTTCTCCTAGTAGTCATTATTGGGTATCTTTCTCTCACCGAATTAAGTGAGGCCTCTTGTGACGTCACTTTTGCTGATTTGGAGCTAAAATATGCATTTTCTGACAAGAATTTTCCTTGGTCTGGTTTACACAACAACAGTTCATACTCATTATATTTCTAGCCATTAACTGCATTTTGAAATTTTCTAGGGCTATTGAATGGACTCATATAATTTTTGACATAGATGCATACTTGATTTGGGCTGTTGGATGTCAATAATACAGATCCTCTAATTAGCTACTTACAAGCACCACTCAATTGCAATTTGTTGACTGCTTATGGAATCCCATGAAGACACCTAAACCATGCCACTCTCAAACCCAATCCTTCTCTCTGGTCTTGGCATTGATTTTTATGCAGGTCATATATTTAATGTATATGATTTGACAGTGTACAAGAGTTTGCTTTCCACGTTCCATGACAGGATTGTTTGCCTAAGTGGTCATTCTGGTGTGCAGGTGTTAGGATTGAGTTTTTAATTAAGACAAACCTAAGATTTGAATTTTCTATGAACCTTTTTTTCACTGTTTTGTTTATTCATTCTAGGTTAACATTCAACTAATTGTTGAGACTTCCTGTTTCCAAAGTTATAACTCCATAACTCATATCTTGGAAGTTTCTATACTAGTGAAGAAAGCTCCTGATGTCACCACCTGCAAATATTGTTTCAGATAGTAGAGGAGTTGGATTGCTTCACCAGCAGCAATTCCCGGAAGGAATCAGACCACCAGCATCCAAGTCCCCTTTCCATATTTGATGCCTCTTTTTCAAATCAAAGTCGCAACTCACCTGAGAGCTCTGGCAGCACTGAGGGTAAAATACTACCTAGCAATTTATCTAATACTGTAAACTATGAAAATGGCTGTTTTCATGAATAAAACCTTTCTAACTCCCAGGAAGCAAGGTGTGTTTATCTTATGCCCAAGCTCAAAATATTGCTCCCTTGAGTTGCTCTAACAAAATTTCATTGATGGAAGCTGATATGGAGTTATCGGATTCAGCCTCCTCTGCATTTTCGAATTCGGCTGCATTAGAAATTGGCAGGGCAAGTCATATGAAAGTGAATGGCGAGGATATTGATTACGTGAGGGAGATATTATGCAGCAGAGGATTGTCAAAGGATTTAAGTTCATGTTATTTAAATGATGCTGGTGAGATCTTGGATACCCTTCTCTTCAATAAGTTGGAAAATAAGAGAAGTAGGGCCATATTCAAAGTGGATGACAAAGATGGTAGGGCGAGGAGGAAGGTCTTGTTTGATTGCTTGAATGAATGCTTGGAATTGAAATGTAGCCATTACTTTCGGGCAGGATATCATGCATGGACCCGAGGTTTGGCAGTCATTGGAAAGGATCTGGCAGAAGAGCTTTATGAGGAGATTTTGAGGTGGAAGAGCATGGGAGACTCTATGGTGGACGAGCTTGTGGACAAAGACATGAGTACTCACTTGGGTAGATGGGTGGATTTTGAGATTGAAGTATTCGAAGCAGCAGTAGAGCTTGAGGGAGAGATACTAAACTCCTTGGTTGATGAAGTGGTTGCTGATTTATGCATCAAAGGGTAGTATGTTTGCTAAGTGGTTGCTGATTTATGCATCAAAGGGTAGTTTGTTTGCTTTTGTCTTCATCTGTCTACTTTGTTTTCTAATGTAAGTTGATGTCTCCATTTTTCCCCTTCTCTTTCAATGGGTGCTCCATATCTTTATCTTTTTCTTCCTTGAGTTATGCCCTTTGTAAAGTTAGTGTTAAATGCTACATTTGTGGCTCGTCATAATGATCAGAGCCCTTTGTAAAGTTAGTGTTAAATGCAACATTTGTGGCTCGTCATAATGATCAGATGTACATTCTTAGTTGGGACAAAAACTTGGTTTGCGGATCTGTGCAATTTTTTGCTTTGGAAATATCTGTTCTCCTATGTCTCAACTTTGTCCGTCATAATGATCAGACATACATTATTAGTTTGGACAAAAACTCAGTTTGCTGATCTGTGCAATTTTTTGCTTCAAAAATCTCTGCTCTGCTAAGTCTCAATTTTGTCCGTCATAATGATCAGATATACATTTTTAATTTGGACAAAAACTCAGTTTGCTGCTCTGTGCAATTTTTTGTTTTGGAAATCTCTGTTCTGTTATGTCTCAACTTTGTCTTTTGAGTGCTAAGCTCAGGCAATAGCCTGTCCCTTGCAGTAGGAAACCTTACCATTCCTGGAACCATTAGCAAACAAACCATTCATCTAGATGGGCAATAGTCGTCCTTAACAACATGAAAACCCCATTTCTAAGTACAAATTCTGCCACCTATCAGTTAACTAATATAATGCCCTGTAAGCCTTTGTTTTTTTGGGCTTTGTATTATGAAAGACATCTCATGATTGCTGCTTTGGTGGGTAGTTGTTTGCATTAAAGGCCTGCTCTTTTCTTTTTCCCCATCTAGCAAAATGTTCATCTTGTTTTTTGACAGAGAGCAGCACGGATTACACAAGTGCAAATCTTGTATGCATGAAAAGTTATTCTTATCAGTAGAATATTTTAAGTCAGTCATCATTAATGTATGAAGCACTGCGCTACTCATGTAACACCAATTAATTTCCTAGAAGTATGAAAAATTGTCATGCAAATGTCATTGTGGATTCTGTTAGAACACAGTGAAACCACATTTTTACCATCGTAGTTTTGGGATGGTGAAGGCCAATGTGAAACGTTTCATCTCACTTCTATCTTGTTGTTGCTTGAAATTATTCTGTGCAATGTGCAGTAGAGATAATTAAGGTCTATTTGGATAGTTGGGGGAGACTTATATTTACAAATGCCTAAAACTGCCTATTGAGTGGGAGGGCCCGAATCCCATAGCAAGAAAAAGAAATATTGGCAGATCATTTTTTTCTATTTATAGGATTCAGGTTGGCCCACTCAGAAGGTGGTCCTAGATATTTATAAATATATCTTAACCCAGTCTATAATCCAATGCTTTTGGTGATTATACTAGTTTAATCTAGAATCTCATTGGATTTGGACCCAACCATCCAAGACAGACAGCCTTAAAGAATAACATTGCACTAAGCCACAATATATTCACTGTATGAACACTTTGGAAACATCTGTTTGTGTTGAGTGATAATATCAGGGATCGAACCATGCTGGACAGGGAAGAAGAAGGGAGAAAATAGCCTATTGTGGAAGTCATGGAAGCTCTGTGCTGAAAGCTCCAGACTGTTTCCATTTCCAAAAAATTAAAAGGTTGCTGTCCTCTGATGTATATGCAACAGAATACTCCTCAATTCAGCTGCTTCCTCTTCGTTCTTAGATATTAAACACATGGATGCAGGGAAGATAAGGGACAGAGTTTTGATATTCCTTGATCAGACTATTAGGATTGACTGCAATCTTGAGAGCTTAAGGAAGAGCAACTTGAGAGGGTAATCTCCAATCAAGACATCTTTCCAGAAAATAGTGCTTGCCCCGTTGCTGACTCTACTAGCAATGTTAGAGAAGAACAGAGCTTCGATCTCTGAAAGGTCTGTCCACATGGGAGAAACGAGCCTTTTAAGGGAAGAGCCAAAGCAACCCCCAACTTCTCCTTCCATAGTACCTTGATTGGATGAAGGCCTTCCGAAGTAAAGAGCCACCCTGAAGAATCCTCCACCAACCTCCTTTTTGGATCTGCAAACAAGATTCCTGTATTGATCCTCTCCCTCTCCATTAAATACTTCTAATAGGTACGTCAGTCTTCCTTCTAATCCAGACTGGCAGCATAAAAGAGAACATACAATAAGTGGGGAATGGCAGTGAGAACTGAATTCACCAGTGTTGGTCTGGCCTCATAGGAAATAAATTTGGATTTCGACCCAACAAGATGCCCTTCATCTTGATCAATCAGAGAAAACCAATCTCCTTTCCCTGTGCTTAGAGTTATGAAGAGGCAGTACCAAATATTTGGTGAATATCTCACCCCTCTTGGAATAGGAGCCCAAGCAATATGGGGAACTTTTGCAGAGGCTAATTCTCAATCTAGGCGAAAGCTTAAAGCCAAGAAGAATAAGCTTCAATGTTTCGATAGAGTCCTCATTAGCAGCACATAAGACCAAGGTGTCATCAGCCTATGGAAAATTGAGGAATCAAAGAGAGGACCAAAACTGAGAGGGCTACCAATTAATCCTTCCTAGCACAGGAGTGGAGCTTGCTAAGTACATGTTCGGGAGTTTGTGTGAACTCGTCAAAAATGATAGAATTTTGCGTATTTAGCTATAATTTTAAAATAATTTTGGACTGCATTAGATATTTTTCAAAATATGGTTTAAGTAAAGTGGATCTCCTCCTGCTTTCCTTTCCGCAGACGTAGGCCTCCAAGTTAAATACCATGTTTGCATAAAGTAATGTTTCTTTTAGAAAATAGTATATTATCTCTTAATACCTGAAGCACATCTGCTTCTTCCGGATTCTCCACAATATTATAACTTACCCCTTCTTTCTTTCCTTTCGCACAAAATAAACTAAACCCCTTGCCGTGGGAGAGCCAGGGAGGTCCAGCCACCAAATGGAGAAGCGCAAGAGAAAAACCCAACATCTAGCCAAACCAAGTAAGAAGTGATAAGAGAAATCCTTCTTCCAATCTCCTCCTCTTCCTTTCTTCCTCCTTAATTCTATCTTCTTTTTTTTTTTTTTTTTGGATTGCTTTTTGGTTACTCCTTTTCATCTCCTCCGTATCTTTCCTTCAAAGATTTCTTTATTTGCATCATTTTCTTTCTTATTCTTTGCTTGTTTTTGTTGAATTTCTTCACCTCTTGATCAAGGGTTTGATCTGGCTGTACTTTCTTATGGATAAAGAATTACTCTCGGCCAAATTTTGCTCATGACTTAGATTTCTAGAGTTATTCTTTTTGGATTTTGTCAATAGCTATTGCTATTTAGTATCTTGCTATATTTTTTGCTATAATCTCCTCCCACGTCCTTTTTTCGTAGAGATGAAAGTGGTATGGATATTATCCGTCCGAATTCATTTTCGTATCCGATCAGTCTGGATATAAATAGAAATTTCAGGATTCGACTAATATCCGTATTCGTATCTATATCCATAAAAAAAATGGATATGAATATGGATAAACAACTATCCGATCCATATTCGAATATCCGAATCTACATGTAATCCTATATAATTCTATGTATCACTTATTGATTTTTAAAAAAAATATGCAACATATAAATATATTATTAACTTGATTTACTATATAATTAGTAATATCTTTGATTCTGTATTTATAAAATTTAATTATTTAAGTTATAGATGTAATTATATCCACATTTCTACTATCCAAATTATATTCATATCCGTTTAAAATAAATATGGATATGAATTTTTTCATCCGAATAATATCCGTATCCGAATCTATATTTGTCAAACAAAATAAATATGGATATGGATATGCTAGTATTCGATCCGTATCCGATCCGATTTTAACCCTACTTCTTTCTATTCATTCAAGTTCTCTTGTCGTAGAGGCATGAAAGAAGTATTTTCTTCCTCTCTTCTTTTGATTACTTCCAAGATGCCTAGGGTTTCGATTCTTCTCCATAGCCTTTTAAACATAGCTAGATTCTATGTTTAGGTCAAGGGACCATTTGCAAGTTTATGCACCCAGTTTGGATCTCTATCCTTTGTATTTTTTGAAATAGATTACCAGCATAGACCATTCAATGTAACTGGCACACCCAAATATTAAAATAAGGTTTAATCTCAGTGAAGGAGGAACTCTATGCTGTCACTATCTACCTGGGCAACATTGTAAATGCAACACCTGACCTCATTTATGGTTGCTAACCATTTTCAACCATATGAATTTATCCAATCATCCTTGTAGACCTCATCCACTTCGATAAATCTCTGTAATACTTATGGACCCTGTTTGTCGGTATATGATATGTCTTATACTGCATATGTTTGTGTTAATAAGAGAGTCATGATTAATCAACTATTCTAAATGTTAAATATGCAAATGGTTTTTAGAGTATATTTCATTTCCAACATATATTTGTTAGATGGAGAATTGTAGCCTTTTGGTACTTTAATGCTATCACACCATTCATATGGATGTAGTTGGGTTGACTTGGGACCCGACCTGGTCCTAGCCTCACAAGACCTTGTTCATTTCATTTCTATGGGCTGGATTAAGGTCCAAATTAGACTTGATTTGAAAACTAGTTTGGGTTAAGATTTTATGATCTACGATGCGACTTGACCTGATCTATATATTATTCAGTCTAACTAGGGTTAACAAAAATTATGCCTGACTTGATCTTAATCCAATCCAGCAGACCGGAAGAATTTGAATTATATAGGACCCCTTTCTCTTCAAATGTCTATGATAACTCATCGAATGCCCTTATCTAAACCAATTCTTCTTTGTTTATCTTAGTGGCTTCACTTTTTCTCATTTATTCTCATTTAATTATATTAAAGTACATATTATTTGTTCAGGTAAAATTTTACTAACGATATTCTCATGTATATCATTTATTTATTCATCATTTTCGATGGTAAACTTGCTCTTAAATGTTCACTTTTTAGAATCAATTGAATTAAAAAAAAAAATCATATGAAAGTTCATGCTTAAGTTTCTATTCTTTTAACTTTGTTTAAAATTATTGATTGTTTTGATCTTTGTTATCAATTGTTCTATTATTAGCTATAAAAGGACAACTAAACACTGGATCTAAACTCCAAAACCACCTTATCCCAATCTCAATCTGAATTGAAATATTTTAGGTGGGTCTAGGTGATCATGCTTGATTCGACCCCATCTAAATAACCTGCTAATTTTTTTCTTAGATCTTATCTAACTCAACCTGATAAGCTAAATAGATTACATTAGCATCCAAAAATCAAGATTCAAAAATATAATCGTATTGGTTCAGATCCTCTGTTTGTAGACTCTCTTTTTCTTCCCACATATAATGCAGGTTGAATATGTTTAGGCATGGTTATTTTCTTTCTTTAAAAAAAAAAAAAAAAAAAGGCTCGGCACGGTTCAAAACAAAGCAGACACGTGCTCCGCAACTTGCTCATGTATTCTTTTATGGAGTTCGTATCGTTCTCAAGGAAAAGAAAGTAATATTAGTCATTAGTTATATTTCTGCAGCCGGCTGATGCTTTTTATAGCCCCTTAAGATAATTTGCAACTTTTTATAGAAATAAGAAGTTGCATATTTTGGAAATATATAATTTTTCTCTTCAGATTCGTGCACTAGTTTTTTTTTTTTTTTTTGGTAGGCGTGCACAAGTTGAACGCATGCTGCTGCTATTGCAGGTGAGGGGAACGAATCCACTGGCCACCGCCAAACGTGCCGCCCGCCTTCTCCGGCTCGTCCACCTGCTCATGCATTCCCACAAGCACGACACCTCCTTTAGGAGGTTACCCAACAAGCCGGGTTGTCGGACCGGAGAGCCGGTCTTCCCCTAACTGACCGAAGCCCGATCTCCGGAACGGGGTAATGGAAACCAACACAAAAAAACAGTGGGGAACTTGCGTAATTTCACCTCTAGCTATTAGCGAACGAGGCCCTGGTCGCCTCTGTGAACGAAAATAAGGAGGGCCGAGTTTGTCCTCCTCGTCCTCCTCCTCTTTTTTTTTTTTTTTTTTTTCTTCTTCTTAATATCTCTCTCCACATCATAACTCTGGTAAAAGACTCATGTGATAAATAGACATACTCATATTTTAAATTTTTTTAATCACCTTGTTTCCACTTTCTTTATTCTTCCAACACACGAAAAGAAAAGTCAGCCCTCCAAATCAAAAGAGAGAGAAGTCAAGTTCTATGAGAGAGTTTTATTTTATTTTTATTTTTTATTCCAACTCCAAGCCTTATTAATGGCTTAGGAGTTATTTTTTTTTTGTTTCAAAATTTTTATTCAGCAATAAATTAATTTTTTTATTTAATTTCTGTAATTTTAATTTCTGGAATAGAGTAGTTTAAATTTTTGTATTTTTTAATTTTTAATTTTAGTTTCTACAAGTTAAATTCCAGCAAGTAGTATAGGATTTTACTTTTTATTTTTTTTTTGGGGCTTCAAATCAAACTATGTCTGGCTAAGCAATCCCTCTGAGATTTACGATGAAGCTAGACTATGAATAGAAGTCTTCTTCTTTGAATTTCTCTTTATACTTTAATTTTTAGAATCCTTCTCCCTTCATCTCTTTTGCTAAGGAATTTGATGGGTTATCGTTGGGTCAGAATTCTTTCATAATCCATGCTTGAATCGGTGCAAAAAGAGATGATCGATAAAAGGCTCACAAATCTCTAAATCCTTTCTTCTCCTTCCTTGTGGAAACTTCGATGGATTACAATTGGGTTTGAGTCCCTTCATAGCCCATATTTGGATAACGTAAAAGAAGTGATTGAAAGGAAAAGTCTCTTAATTAGGGTGAAAGTAAAATGTTTGATGGATCATAGTTAAGTCTTTTCATGGTTCATGCTTGTTCATGCTTTATACCTTAATCAAAGAAAATCATGAGAGAAACCATAGAAAGGCCCTCTAATTCATTGGTTTAGTGGATTCAAAAGCTCTAGATCTTTTGGATTATTTATCTTTATAATTAATTAATTTATTACTTGATGAACTATGAAGAGACTTAACTCAACTATGATCTATCAAGCATTTTGCTTTTACCCTAATTAAGAGACTTTTCCTTTCAATCACTTCTCTTATGTTACCCAAGTATGGGCTATGAAGGGACTCAAACTCAACTATAACTCATAGAAGTTTCCACAAGAAAGGAGACGAAAGGATTTAGAGATTTGTGAGCTTTTTATCGATCATCTCTTCTTGCACCGATTTAAGCATGGACTATGAAGGGATTCTAACTCAACAATAGCCCATCAAGTCTCTTAACAAGAGAGATGAAGGGAGAAGGACTCTAAAAATTAAAGTATTGTGATAACTCGACCCACTGGGCCTAAAGCCCACTAAGCCCACCCAGAAAAAAAAAAAAAAGAGAAGAAGACTTTTGATCGGAGTCTTCACCTTCCCCGTTTCGATTGGAATCGAAGTCCTAGGGCCATTGAAGGACCCTAGGATGAGCCCTATAAGAACCTCCTTCCTCTCCTCTAAGAGAAGACATAGCAATCACCGACGATCGTCGGTGTTTCTCTCTAATTTTTTCGATTGAAGCCGCGGCCTCTCGACTCATGCTCACCGCAATTTCTCACCGGTGGGGGTCATCGGAGGCTGAGGTAAGTCCTTCTTCCTCTTCCTCTCTTCTCTCCCTTCTTTCCCATGCTTGTAGGCACGACTGCCGGCGAAAGGAGTCGTCGGATTTCATCGGAAAAGGAAGCACTATTCGGCCTCTCCCTTTTCCTTGATTTTTTGGCACCGGCGGTCACCGCCGATCGCCGACTTTGGCCTCTCTGAGCTCGGGAGGGTCGCCCCTTGTCGCCAGCCACCGTCGGATGAGGTACGGCCGTGATCGGCCGGTCAAAGGCAAAGGACCTCTAGGTCCCCTGTTCCGGCTAAAGAAGGCCACGGGAAAAAGAAAAGAAAAAAAAAATAAAAAAAAAAATAAAATAAAATAAATACTTATGATTAAGTCTAAACCATTTTTTTCTTTCTCTCTCTAAAATTGGAATTTCTCTCTCTACTTTCTCTTTCTAAAAAATTTCTCTCTCTAAAAAGCCCTATGGATCTCCTATTAGGCCATCTTCTCCACTCCTAGAGACCTATGATCTTAAATTGATTTAGAGCTGAAAGGGGGGATTTATTAGACTGATCATCAAGTCGGTCATCTTCTTATATTATGTAATTTTATATATGAAATAAAATTTAATGATGATTTAATATTTTAAATAGGATTGTCTGATTCATTTAAGGAAGATTAAAAAGTCTAAGACGATCGAGGTATGTAGATTTTACGCTCCTTATTTATTTTTAAATCTCCATGATTTTTATGCATAAGATCTCTTATTGATGAAGTCATATTTTTCGTAAAATAAGGATTATCATATGTGATATGAAAAAGCATGTTTTATTATGAGCATTGATTGCATGAATGTATTTTATAAAAAGTTGCATGATTATGAAGCATGAGATTTTATTATTTTCCATCTATGTATATGTATGTTTTAAGAAAAAGATACAAAGATTTTAAAGGCTCTCAGATAGCTATGAATAATTCCTTCGAGAAGGTTGACATCCGGAGCTAGCATCCACACGAAACATGGCCCTACCAGCGGGTATAAAGTTGGCACATGAATTAAGAACTCTGTCGATTAAGAAATATGGCTATGTCACGGGTATAATAGTGACCTTAGCACGAACATCTGTAAGCAAATTTTTTTGAAACATGACACGAATACATGATAAAAATTATTTATGATTCATGATTGTGAAATATACATGATTTATGCATGCATGATGAGCTTATAATTTATTTTATTACATGCTCTATGAAATATTTATTTTTACAATAATTATTATTTATGAAATGATGTATTATCATAAGAAATTTTATGCTTGATCCGATAAGGAAGCGGAAGTCTACTTATTGAGCTAGTGAAGCTCATATTCTTTTTGTTTTCTTTTTCATATACAGAGAAATAAAGCTAGGACTGGTAAAAAGGGAATCCAGGCTTGGGGATTGGCAAAACAAGCTTGAAAATTTTGTACTAGGAATTCAGTTTATGTTTATGAATTGTAGCTATTATGAATTTTGAGGCTTAAATTATTTTATCTTTAGATTTAGGTACTCTGAACCAGTTTTTATTTAATTAAATATTTGAATTGAACTTTATTATTATATTTATTTATGATGCATCTGTTATTATATTTAAGAAAATGAATTTTAGCTTCGTGTTATCGTGGGCCCATCCCTCGGTAGCATGGCCGTGTTATGTCCTGAATTTGGGGCGTGACATTTTATGGTATCAGAGCAATAGGTTTAATCATGGGTAGAACTTAAAACCTAACAGTGGATAGTTAGGTTACGTATAGTTAGACTCTGACTTAAATTATTAACTATATACGGCTCTGTCATAAAAATGTAATAATATTAGTATTTAACTAGGAAGCGATGAGCGACAGAGAGGACGAGACCTTGACAAATATGGCTGCTAGGACAAGAGGAGCAAAAGGAGCAAGATTGACATCACGGGGAGTTGCCAATCAACCAGTTGAGCGGGCTCCTGACGCACTGACCACTCAGGCAGACATTGCTAGTGTATGTCAAGTGGTGGCTCAGCTTATCCAGCAGTAGGCACAAACTACTCCTCAACCTATATTATCTATGGAGTCATACTACGAGAGATTCAGAAGGCTCAACCCACCTCTATTTGAGGGTGGATCTGATCCTATGACTGTAGAGACATGGATTCGAGAGA
This sequence comes from Elaeis guineensis, assembly GCF_000442705.2. Classification (NCBI taxonomy): domain Eukaryota; kingdom Viridiplantae; phylum Streptophyta; class Magnoliopsida; order Arecales; family Arecaceae; genus Elaeis; species Elaeis guineensis. Next base: position 18,207,969 of record NC_025997.2, read on the forward strand.
TGGAGAAGATGTTTGATGCCCTGCAATATCCTGAGAATGTGAAGGTCAGATTAACCGTTCCTATATTAAAAGGGAATGCTGAGTTTTGATGGACTGCAATAAAAGCTGCCTATGGGAATAATGATGATCAGCTCACTTGGAAAAAGTTCACAGAGATATTTTATGATCAGTACTTTCCCGAGATAATGAGATTGGTAAAAAAAAATGAGTTTCTAGCCTTAAAGCAAAAGGATGATATGACAGTGTTAGAATATGCTAACAAATTTAATGAGCTAGACCGCTTCTGCCCCTAACTTATGGAGTTGGAAAGGAGTAAAGCTAACAGATTCGAACAAGGTCTAAGATATGGAATTCGGTCCCGTCTGTCTTCTCATATCTTAAATAACTACAAGGATGTACTGGAGCGAGCTTTGAAAGTGGAGTCTGAATTGAAAAGAGCAGATCTAGAAAGAGGAGATAGGAAGAGACCTAGATCAGCAGGAAATCTAAAGGATCAACAGAAAAATTTTAAAAATAATAACTATGATAAGAAGAAAGAATCTATATCCTGCTCCTATTGTAGAAAAAATCATAATGGACCTTGTCTCAAGAGGATAGGAGCGTGCTTCTTATGTGGTGAGAAAGGACATATGGCTCGTGATTGCCCAAATAAGAAAAAAGATGAGTCTAGACCTAACAAACCAGTCGATCAAAAACAGAAAGGGAATGCACGAGTGTTTACTTTAAACCAACAGGAGGCCAACGCAAGTGATCAAGTGGTGACAGGTACTATCCCAGTCAATTTTATTCATGCTCGTGTGCTATTCGATTCCAACTCTTCTCACTCTTTTATATCTCTCAAGTTTGCTACTTCTTTGAATTGTGTGCCTGAAAAACTAAATGAACCATTATATGTTAGGACACCTTTTAAAAATATTATTGTTGTTAACATTATTTTTAAGAATTGCATAATCCAAATAGAAAAAAAAGAATTAGCAACAGATTTGATTCAGTTAAATATGCATGATTTTGACATTATTCTTGGGATGAACTGGTTATCTTCGTACCACGCTCATATTGATTGTTTTAGAAAAAGAGTGGTATTTCAAATTTTGGATGAACCGCAATTCTTCTTTCAAGATGAAGTTCATAATACGAAATCCAAATAATCTTTGAGTATTATCTCAATCATGAACGCAAGAAAAGCTTTGAGAAAAGGATGCAAAGCATTTTTGGCCCATGTAGTGGACGTCGAGAAGGAAAAGATAAAGTTGGACGATATCCCAATTGTCAAGAAATTTTCTGATATTTTTTCAGATGAACTACCCGGACTGCCTCCAGATCGTGAGGTTGAATTTAAAATTGATATCACACTAGGGACCGGACCTATATCAAAACCTTCTTATCGGATGGTTCCCGTAGAATTACGAGAATTAAAGGATCAACTACAAGAACTTTTGAATAAAAAGTTTGTCCGATCAAGTACATCACCCTGGGGAGCTCCTGTGTTATTTGTGAAAAAGAAAGATGGGAGCATGCGTTTATGCATTGACTATCGGGAGTTGAACAAGGTAACCATAAGAATAAATATCCTCTTCCTCGAATAGATGACTTATTTGATCAACTTCAGGGTGCACAAGTTTTCTCCAAAATTGACTTACGATCAGGCTATTATCAACTAAGAATTAGAGATGAAGATGTACCTAAGACTGCATTTAGAACCAGGTATGGCCATTATGAATTTTTAGTAATGCCTTTTGGACTAACCAATGCACCGGCTGCTTTTATGGATATGATGAATAGGATTTTCAAGCCGTATCTGGATTAATTCGTTGTTGTTTTTATTGATGATATCCTAGTTTATTCTAAAAATATAGAGAAACATGAGAGACATTTAAGGATTGTGTTTCAGATCTTGAGAGAAGAGAAGTTCTTCACCAAGCTTAGCAAGTGTGAGTTCTAGTTGGATAGTATTATCTTCCTTAGCCATGTAATATCTAAGGAAGGAATCTCAGTCGATCCAAAGAAGATAGAAGCCATGATGAATTGATCTCGTTCGACTAATGTGACTAATGTGACGAAGTTAGAAGCTTTTTAGGCTTGGCTGGTTATTATAGAAGATTCGTCAAAAAATTTTCTTAAATTACAATTTCTCTAACCCGCTTAACTCAGAAACGAATAAAATTTGAATGGAGCAGTGAATGTGAGCAGAGTTTTCAAGATCTGAAGCAACGATTGATATCTGCCCCAGTTCTTACTTTACCATCTAGTAATGGAGGATTTGTCATTTATAGTGATGCTTCCAAGAAGGGATTAGGTTGTGTATTGATGCAAAATGATAAGGTCATAGCTTATGCTTCTCGACAACTAAAAATCTATGAGCAGAATTATCCGACACATGATTTGGAGTTAGCAGCTATTATTTTTGCTTTAAAGATTTGGCGACATTATTTATATGGAGAATCTTGTGAAATCTTTACTGATCATAAAAGCTTAAAATACTTATTTACTCAAAAAGAGCTGAATATGAGGCAAAGAAAGTGGCTTGAACTATTAAAAGATTATGATCTAAATATTAAATATCATCCTGGAAAAGCCAATATGGTGGTAGATGCACTTAGTAGGAAGTCTTCAGCAAATGTGATGACTCTGCTATCCTTTCAGCAACAAATTCTGAGGGATCTTGAAGATTTGCAAATTGAAGTGATTTGTACCGATGGTAATAATGTGTTAGTCAATTTAATGGTACAACCAGCATTGATCGAACAGATAAAAGCGGCCCAATAGAATGATATTCGTTTGTGTCAGTTTAAGAAGGACATAGAGAAAGGGTTACGAACTGAGCTTAGGCTACATACAGATGGAACTCTTTATTTTGGGAACAGATTATGTATACCAGGAGATCCTGAACTAAAGAAGAAAATTTTGGAAGAAGCCCATAAATCTCATTTCTCCTTTCATCCCGACAGTACAAAGATATATAGAGATTTAAAACAACATTTCTGGTGGAATAGAATGAAGCAGGAGATAGCTTAGTTTATATCTCAATGCTTGGTATGCTAGCAAGTGAAAGCCGAACATCAAAAATCTGCTAGTTTGCTAAAACCATTAGAGATACCAGAATGAAAATGAGAACATATCACGATGGATTTCATTACAGGACTTCTAAGGACAGCAAGGAAAAATGATGTAGTGTGGGTGATTGTTGATCGGCTTACTAAATCAGCTCACTTTCTATCTTTTCGAGTTGGTACTCCACTTGATAAGTTAGCCCGGATGTATATTGATAGAATTGTACGCTTGCATGGTGTTCCAATAAGTATTGTGTCTGATCGGGATCCACGATTCGTATCTAGATTTTAAAAAAAAATTTAAGATGCTTTGGGGACAGAATTGAGGCTTAGTACTGCTTTCCATCCCCAGACCGATGGCCAATCTGAAAGGATAATTCAAACTCTTGAGGATATGTTAAGAGCTTGTGCTTTCGATTTCGGAGGACATTATGATAATCATGTGATACTGATTGAATTTGCATATAACAACAGTTTTCATTCTAGTATCCAGATGGCACCCTATGAAGCCCTATATGGAAGAAAGTATAGATCTCCTCTGTATTGGGATGAAGTGGGTGAAAAAAATTAATAGGTCCCGAGTTAGTTCAAGATACTAGAGACAAAATTTATCTGATCAAGAGAAGACTCAAGACAGCACAGGATAGACAGAAGAGTTGGACAGATAGAAAAAGAAGAGAATTAGAATTTCAGATTGATGAGCATATTTTTTTAAAAGTATCACCTACCAAGGGTGTCATGAGATTTGGGAGACATGGCAAGCTGAGTCCGCGATATATTGGACCTTTTGAAATTTTAAATCGAGTAGGAGATGTTACTTATGAACTAGCTTTACCACCAGATTTATCCAAAGTGCACAATATCTTTCATGTTTCACTACTGAAAAAGTTTGTACCTGATCCAAATAATGTGATAAAGTATGAGCCATTGCAAGTTCATGAAAACTTAACCTATGAAGAATTTCTCCTTCGAATTATTGATCGAAAAGAGCAAGTTCTAAGACGGCGCATTATTCCATATGTGAAGATTCATTAGAGTAATCATGAAGAGAGAGAGGCTATTTGGGAGCTTGAAGATGATATGAAGACGAGATATCCATACTTATTTGAAAATGAAGGTATGTTAAATTTCGAGGATGAAATTTTTTTTTAAGGGGGGTAGAATATGATAACCCGGTCCGCTAGGCTTAAAGCCCACTAAGTCCATCCAGAAAAAAAAAAAAAGGGAAGAAGACTCTCGATCGGAGTCATCTCCTTCTCCGATTTCGATTGGAATCGAAGTCCTAGGGCCATTGAAGGATCCTAGGATGAGCCCTATAAGAACCCCCCTCCTCTCCTCTAAGAGAAGACATAGCAATCACCGACGATCGTCGGTGTTCCTCTATGATTTTTTCGATTGAAGCCGCGGCCCCTCGACTCGTGCTCGCTGTGATTTCTCGTCGGTGGGGATCATCGGAGGCTGAGATAAGTCCTTCTTCCTCTTCCTCTCTTCTCTTCCTTCTTTCCCATGCCTGTAGGCATGACTGCCGGCAACAGGAGTCATCGGATTTCGTCAAAAAAGGAAGCTCTGTTCGGCCTCTCACTTTCTACTGATTTTTTGGCACCGACGGTCACCGCTGATCGCCGGCTTTGGCCTCTCCGAGTTCGGGAGGGTCGCCCCTTGCCGCCGGCCACCGTCGGATGAGGTACGATCGTGATCGGTCGGTCAAAGGCAAAGGACCTCTAGGTCCCCTGTTCCGGCCAAAGAAGGCCACGGGAAAAAGAAAAGAAAAGAAAAAAAAAATAAAAAAATAAAAAAATAAAAAAAATAAATACTTATGATTAAGTCTAAATCATTTTTTTCTTTCTCTCTCTACAATTGGACTTTCTCTCTCTAAAAATTTTCTCTCTCTAAAAAGCTCTATGGATCTCCTATTAGGCCATTTTCTCCACTCCTAGGGACTTATGATCTTAAATTATTTAGAGCCGAAAGGGGGATTTATTAGACTGATCATCAAGTCGATCATCTTCTTATATTATATAATTTTATATATGAAATAAAATTTAATGATGATTTAATATTTTAAATAGGACTGTTTGATTCATTTAAGGAAGATTAAAAGGTCTAGGACGATCGAGGTATATAGATCTTACGCTCCTTATTTATTTTTAAATCTCCATGATTTTCATGCATAAGATCTCTTATTGATAAAGTCATATTTTTCGTAAAATAAGGATCAGCATATGTGATATAAAAAAGTATGTTTTATTATGAGCATTGATTGTATGAATGTATTTTATAAAAAGTTGCATGATTATGAAGCATGAGATTTTATCGTTTTTCATCTATGTATATGTATGTTTTAAGAAAAAGATACAAAGATTTCAAAGGCTCTCAGATAGCTATGAATGAATCTCTTCAGGAAGGTCGACATCCGGAGCTAGTATCCACACGAAACATGTCCTGCCAGTGGGTATAAAGTTGGCACATGAATTAAGAACTCTATCGATTAAGAAATATGGTCCTGTCACAGGTATAATAGTGACCTTAGCACGAACATCTGTGAGTAAATTTTTTTAAAACATGACACGAATACATGACAAAAATGATTTATGATTCATGATTGTGAAATATACATGATTTATGCATGCATGATGAGCTTATAACTTGTTTTATTACATGCTCTATGAAATATTTATTTTCATAATAATTGTTATTTGCGAAATGATGCATTATCATAAAAAAATTTATGTTTGATCCGGTAAGGAAGCGGAAGTCTACTTACTGAGGTAGTGAAGCTCATATTCTTTTTGTTTTCTTTTTCATATACAGAGAAATAAGGTTAGGTCTGGTAAAAAGAAAATCCAGGCTTGGGGATCGGTAAAGCAAGCTTAAAAATTTTATACTAGGAATTCAGTTTATGTTTATGAATTGTAGCTATTATGAATTTTGATGTTTGGATTATTTTATCTTTGGATTTAGGTGCTCTGAACGAGTTTTGATTTAATTAAATATTTGAATTGAACTTTATTATTACATTTATTTATGATGCACCTGTTATTATATTTAAGAAAATAAATTTTGGCTTCGTGTTATCGCAGGCCCATCCCTCGATAGCATGACCGTGTTATGTCCCGAATTTGGGATGTGATAAGTATAAAGAAAAATTTAAAAAAATATATTTTTATTCATGATCTAACTTTATCGTAAACCCCAAAGGGATTGCTTAGCCAGACATAGTTTAATTTGAAGTCTAAAAAATAAAATAAAATCCTATGCTACTTGCTGGAATTTATTTAACTTGCAGAAATTAAAAACTTCAAAATTAAAAGATGCAGAAATTTAAATTACTCTATTATAGAAATTAAAATTAAAAAAATTAAATAAAAAAATAATTTATTGCTAAAGAAAAATTTGATACAAAAAAAATTGTTAACTCCTAAGCCATTAACGAGGCTTGGAGTTAGAACAGAAAATAAAAATAAAATAAAATTTTTTCACAGAACTTGGTTTCTCTCTCGGTTTGGGGCCAACCTCCCTCTGGCTGACTCTCTTTCTCATGTGTTGAAAGGATAGAAAAAAGTAGGAACAAGATGGTTAAAATGATTTAAAAGATGAATTTTAAAAAATGGATATGCTCATCTGTAACAATGGCCCCTTACAAGAGTTATGGTGTGGAGAGAGAGATATTCTAGAGTAGAAGCATTGGCCTTTATTTATAGATATAGGAGGAAGAAGATTTTCATATTTTTTCGATGTGGGACTAATGATTAGATATAGATAGGTGGTTTGAATTTTTTTTATTATTTTTTTTATTTTTTAACTTCAAATCCAAACCGTTCTTTTCCTTTTTTTTTTTTTTTTTTTTTTTTTTTTTTTTTTTTAATTTCTTTTTAAAATTGTTAACGCCCAGCGTCCAGGCCACTGCATCGCGTGAAGAATGCGTCTCATCCGCATCCCAACCTTCACGTCCAACTCCACTTCATGCCCGTGTGCAGTACCTTTCTGCATTCTCACGGGCACGTCCAGTCCCAGCCTCGCATCGCGTCTCAGCCGCTCTTGTAGCGCACGGCACCCAGCTAGCCATTCCCTCGCGCGTAAGTCCGCATCCAACCTTAAAATCGTGCACCAGCCTTCTTTTCTCCACTTGCTTTAAATGCACCATGGCCCACGTGGATGAATGCACATGAATCAGCACCTATTTGCATGAAGCTGCACCCAGTAAGCGAGTGTGCAGCTGCTCCCAATCTGGGTCCCAACCGTGAAGCTTCCTTTTCCTCTCGCGCCCATTATGGACCGTATTGTGGCCAATTCTCTATCATCTATCATCTATAAAGAATATCTATAAAATAAAATTTTTACAGATTGAAATTATATCCGATAAAAATCTTTCGATACTTAAATCAGAGAAAAAATTGATGAACAGTAGATAAAGAGTATTTAGAGCGACAGAGTCTTAGTCCAGAATTATCTTATCCATGCTGTTCATTTACCTCTCTTTTATAAATGATTCTGATATAATCATTGAGTACGTGGTCCCGCTTTTTATGGTGCTAAATTATTGGACCATGATCATGGAGTTAGTGGGCTATTTATTCCCATTAATGACCGTGACACATAGTCGATAACCGTTCATAATGGTTAGGATGTATTGAGAAGATAGGCCTACTATATGTCGGTAATACTGATAAGCCGATAGTTTTGGAGATCCGAATGAGTATCAGTCGGTAACTCTAACTCTGATATGCTGATGGTCTTCGGTCGAAGATTAATTGAGTTCTGTTGTTGGTTGACAATAGCCGATTATTGATCGGTTAGTCAATTGTGAGTCGGCATAATGTGTTCATGTGGCCGATATAGAGTTGGAGTTGGGGGTCGATTTACTTATCCCTACAATTGCCCCCCACTCCCAAGTCCAAGGTGGTCCGACGTGTATATTATCACGTGGTCTGTCACATTGGACGAACAGAGTTGTCACATATTGTCTCGAGCCCCGACTTGGCTACTGGTCTTTATGATTTTTTGGAGTATGAGAGTTCTTCGGCTGTTTTGTCGTTTCGGTAGCTGCAGAATCATTATTGGACTGTCATTTCGACAGGACAATTCGATACTGGACGTCGTTTCAAGAAAATAATTCAGCGTCAGACGATATGATTTTGATTAGTAGATCTTGACCATGTGTCCGAACATCATTGAGTTGGAGCTGTTCACGCGGATGATGATGAGGTGGCACGATCAGGAGCAGGTGCATCGAACCGTCCGATTAATGATCAGTCCAGATGTTGTCACGTGTCATCATCTGATGAGATTTCGATTTGATCGATTTCATCTGGACCGTTGATGAATCCTATATATAGAATCACTTTCCGCCAAACTTTTACTTTGTATTTTATCACCATCTTCTGCTGTGGAAGCTCTGTCGAAAGGTCGCCCTAGTACTAGAGCTCCAGGGTTTTCTCTCCGCCTCTTCTTAGCTTCAGGTCAAATTTTCTCATCTTTTTTCTTGGCTTTTCCTCCCCTTTGGGTCTTCGTTTTAGAGTTTTCTCTTATTTTCTTTCTTCATGGCTAGGGCTTCTTCCTCTCGAGATAGTCGGTCGGGGAATCTGACCGACAAATCTCCTTCGGATCCAAAAATGGAAGCTTCTTCCCTATCAGAACCTAATATTGAATGGCTCTGGAAGCAATATCATATCCTAAAGCAGTATCAGCTCTTTGCTCCTGGCTTTGATGGTTGGGTGAACTCCCCTCCTTCGGATCAGGTTGCTTTTTATGTCGAAGACCTTCAGGCCGGTCTTCGCTTTTCGATTCCGAAGTTCGTCTAGAATTTGCTTGACTACTACAGTCTTTGCCCTGCTCAGCTGGCACCGAACTCGGTTCGGCTGATAATTAGTTTTACTTTGTTGTGTCGGTTAATACCGACCGAGCCTCATCCTTCTCTTTTTCGAACTTTATTCGTTCTACGTCCCCATCCTAAGGTCAAAGGTTGGTGGTTCTTCAATCCAAGAAAAGGCCTTTTCTTCATCACCGGTCTTCTATCGTCCATTCATGGATGGAAGAATCAATTCTTTTTGTTTATTCTTCTCTTCCCTAGGGCTTTTCTTCACGCTGGAGTGATCCAAAGACCGACCCCAACGAGAATAGTCGGATGGAGGTCGACGATCGGGAAGATTTTCATCGACTGAAGGATATGGCAGTACTGCTGCAGCGAGAGCTGATGATCGAATAAGCTCTCTACGATGCTGGTCTTAGTTCGATCACTTTCTTAGGTATAGCAAAGTTGATCACTTTCATTTTTTTTTGTTTATTTCTGAACTGTACTGACTTACTTGTTCTGATTGTAGCTATGCAGCTGAGGACACGAGTATCGACTGTCAATATTCATCAACATACTGCCAAGAAGAAGGCAGCATCCGAAGCTGGACCCTTCCGACCACCGAAGAGGAGTCAGGCAGCCGCTTCATCTATGCCGGTGAGGGAATCTGACATACCATCTGCGTCGGTTTCTGAGCCAATTTTGGCATTGTCGGCCCCAACAATGCTCCCTGAGGTGCCATCTGTTGAAGCTGGGGCGGCAGAAGAAGATGGAGCTGCAGCAGTACCATCGACAGCTCCACCAGTTGAAGTTCGGACCGTGGTGAAAGTTGTGGTCGAGCAATCAATAGCTGCGTTGGTGGTTCCTCCAACGGAACCATCTCAGGCGCAGTCGAGCTACGATTTTTCTGCATTCTCAAGCGCTGGGCTGTCGACAGAAGGTTGAGGGAAGGCACCAGTGATTTTGATAGACGATGGGTCATCGGTGGGTCACTCAGTTCTTTTTGATATTAGAGTTTCTGAGGGTGAGTCGGCCTTGGCCAATCCGGTATTGGCTAGGTGGCTCATCCAAGCTACTCTTCTCCCAGCTGATCAGGAGAACAGGAAGAATCGCACTGTAGCCAAGATGTTTTCTTCTTTTTATCCGACAATACTCGAAGTAAGTTCTTCAATATTTTTTTTTAATCTGATCTGACTTATCTTCTGCTTTCAGTAGGCACACGATATGCATGACCTACAGGTCGGCTATCGAAAAGTTGCAGAGTTCTGTCGGACCTAGATGGACAAGGTGGCGGCCGCCAATGCTGAAAAGATGGCTGCCCTTGAACAACTCCAGGCGACGACCGAGCGGGAGGCAAAGCTTCAGGAGGAAGTCTCCTATCTGACCGTCGATCTTCAATCTTCTGGAGCCAAACTTGAGTTGGCTTGTCAGAACATCTTATCTCTTAAGTCACGAATCAAGAGTAAGAAGTACTTTATCTACCAGCTTCAATGAGAAAGGGATGGCTGCATCGACGAACTCAAAGCCAAACGTGGAAGATATCGGGCCACCCTGGAAAGGTTGGCACTAGCCGATGATGAGTCAGCTTCCGCAAGAGCTGATGCAGAGTTGGCGAGAGCGGAAGTAGAGTCGGCAAGGAAAGCTTTGAACCAAACTGTCGAGAACTTCAAAAACTCTAAAGAGTTTAAAGAAAAAATCCTCGAAGGTGGGTTTACTTCTTATTGGATCGGGTACAAAGACGATCGAGATACGATCAAAAAGCTGTACCCAAATTTGGACTTGAGCAGCATCATTCCTTCTGTCTTGGAAGATGAAGCTGTCAGAGAAGAAGCTACACCGATTGAAGATGTTGCACCGACTGCTGAAGACGGTGCACCGACTGCACCAGAAGATATTCTAGTCGTCGATGCTGCATCGGAGCAAGGAGATGGGGACGACGACTGGTGATCAGTGTAGTATTTTTATCTTCTTTTTGTAATCAAAAATTTTTGTAATCGGACTTCTGTTCAATTTTGTAATCTTTTTTTCAATTAATGAATGAAAGAAAATTTTTCTAAGTACCAACTTTTTCTTTTCTGTGTGTTGCAATGTCATAGTATTACTATTTAACTACCGAATATCTATCGGCAAGCTGAACGTACTTGTAGAATCTTCCGTTAGTTGAATATTAATAAACATATTTTATCTTTCAGGTATTTGGATAAATGGTGATAAGCTGAATATCCTTCGACCGACCGTAGTCAGATCAGTACGTCTGATTATTTAATTATCAGTGACAAATCGAATATCTTTCGATCGACCGTAGTCAAGTCGGTATAATTTTAATTTAACTTTTGTCATATTGGCATAGCATTCTGTTTAATTAAAACTAAGTCGACATAATAGTCGTTCGATTAGTGATGCTTAGTCGTTGATAGCACCAAAAATAATTCTACTCACTACGTAGGTAGGATGAGTCGAGATCATATCCGCAGGGACCTTGGGCTAAGTTGAGATTGTAAAATAAAAGAAAGAAGCATTGTTTTGATTTAGAAAATAAATTATCTTAAAATTGATACAATAAGAAAATAAAGAGCTCGGGAGTTTTGAATTAATTTTGTACTAGCAGAGTTATATCTCTCTTTTTTTTAATTAAATTGATGCGACTAATCTTAGAAAAAATATCTATCTTTCCTCGGCACGCCCCATACCCGTAGATCACGGTGCATCTCCGGAAAGTACTAGGTAAACAACTCTTCTTTCCTCGGCACGCCCCGTTTTCGTAGATCACGGTGCGTCTTCGGAAAGTAAAAATTGTTCCTAATATTAATCTAACATGAAAGCATAAATAAAAGCATATGAAAGAGAGCAAATAAAGAACTCATGACAATTTAAATAAAAAGCATATTTTTATTGCATATAAAGAAATACAAGAAAGTTTAGAACAATAAACCCGCTCTGTATCGTTACAAAGTTTCTTCTCCACTCCCGAGACTGCTAGCCTAGCTGCTTATGAAGTAGTCCCTTTCTTTTCCTCTATGCAAGGCTCTAGAAGAATTTCTGGGATGATCCTCAAATAGAAGTACAAGAGCCTTTTTATAGGTGTTAGGAGGGAGGAGTTTTACATGATTTTTCGATATGGGATTAAAGAAAAAAATACTAAAGACCGCGCGTCCGAATGCCGCACCCGCCTGCACGTCGTCTGCGCTCCGCCCATGCTGCACGTCACCTACGCATCGCCTGCGCGTCTGCTATCGCAATTCGTGCACCGCTGTGCCGCTCGCGCCTGCGCTTGCCCGCGCTGTGCCGCTCGCGCCCACACCCGCAATGCCGCGTTCACGAGGAAAGCACCCGTGAAACAAATTACAAAAGTTTTCCAATTACAAAAAGAAACTTTTGTTTCTTTACAATGACGCCTATATCCTTTTGGATTCCTTGCATAGTATCTTCATTTTCTATAATACCGTATGCATCCTTCTTTTATTTTAATTTTATTTTAAGTCCAATTTTTTTCAAACTTGAGTTTTTTTGATCTGCGAATCGGACTCTTTGTATCGGTGATCACCTTTCCTGTAAAACATAAAAAAAATATCAAATTTTTAATAAATAAAATAAATTAAATATAATTTTTTGCTTTAAAATACTTAAATTAAGTGTTTATCACACCCCCCAACTTGAATTTTGCTCATCCTCGAGTAAAATAGATATATCAGCATTGTGTACCGACTTGATTTTGAATAAAAAATTAGGTTAGGCATCCCAAACGGTAGGTGATACTTGGTTAGACCATTAAAGAGATACTTCATTGGATTATCAATTTGATCCAATTAGTGGCTGAGTATTAACTAAAGAAATTTCAAAAACTTTTCTTTCACCAACTCCCCACTTTACTCTTTAAATCCTCTAACTTAATGTGAGAAAGGTTTATTATCTTCTTGTAATTTAATCCCCTTATTATCTATTTTTTTTTATTTTTTTTATTTTTTTTTAACATTGCCCACCTTTTACGCGAACCACAACGCTTACCTAGGCGAAGGGATCCAGTTACTCAGTAGGAAATCAATATTTTTTTTTAATAAAAATAAAATTTTAAGAAAAATTTTTGCATACCTCGATCTTTCCACCCAATCTCTCATGAAGCAGATTCTTTATTGAGATCAGTAAGAAGAGGGTTGTAGAATCACCCTTAAATTTTGGTTTAGTCTAAACCCTGCCATTCATTGGATTTTTTTAATAATTTATTCCTCAGTATCTCTAAAATTATCTTGACCGTTAATCATTCATTGATTAGGATGCCTAATTGACTCTTAATCAAAATAAAATTCGGATACACAAAACTAATTATTTCTGACTATACTCGAAGATTTCATTAATTTTTTTCCCCCCCTAACTTAATCTACATTGTCCTTAATGGAGTAGGAAAGCAACGAAAATAAAAGGAGAGCGTGCACCTGGGATAATTTTACTTTGAAAGTTGAAGATAGCTTCATTGATTAATAGGCTTTTGTTCTAAATTTCTGCAGCTGCAGTAAAGTAAAAAGTAAAAAAAAAAATAAAATTGTTGGGTTGCCTCCCAACAAGCGCTAAGTTTTACGTCTTCAGCCAGACTGAATTGAGTATTATGGAGGTATTGGATCCACTAAATCAACATATTCAATTAATTCTCCATCACTAATTCCATCTATGTAAGGTTTCAATCGCTGACCGTTCACTTTAAAGGTGTTCCCTGTTTAGGATTTTTGAGTTCTATAGCTCCATGAGAAAATACCCGAGTTACAATGAAAGGTCCGTCCCAATGTGAGCGAAGTTTTCCAGAAAACAGACGCAACCTAGAATTGAAGAGCCAAACTTTTTGATTAGGCTCGAATGTTTTTCGTGCAATGAATTTATCGTGGTATGCTTTAGTTCGAGCCTTATAAATTCTGACACTCTCATACGCTTCATTGCGTAGCTCTTCAAGTTCATTTAGTTGAAGTCTCCTATTGAAACCTGCATTTTTCATATCAAAGTTAAATTGCTGTATGGCCCAAAATGTATGATGTTCCAATTCCACCGGCAGATGACAAGCTTTTTCGAATACAAGTCGATAAGGAGACATTTCTATAGGTGTTTTAAAAATAGTACGGTAAGTCCATAATGCATCATCCAAGCGTGCTGACCAGTCTTTTCTATCGGGTCTTACCATTTTTTCAAGAATATGCTTGATCTCTCTATTGGAGACCTCAACTTGACCACTTGTCTGGGGTGATAAGGTGTGGCAACTTTATGAGTTATTCCGTATTTTTTCATTAGCATGTCGAAGTGCTTATTTGTGAAGTGTGTACCCCCATCGCTAATTATGGCTCTTGGGTATCCAAATCGACTAAAGATGTTATGCTGAATGAACTTGATCACGACTTTGTGATCATTGGTTCGGGTTGCCATAGCCTCTACCCATTTTGATACGTAGTCCACTGCTACCAAAATATACTCGAATCCAAATGAGGAGGGAAAGGATCCCATGAAATCAATTCTCCAAACATCAAAAATTTCTACAACAAGAATAGGGGACAGGGGCATCATATCTTTTCTCGAAATATTTCCTGTTTGCTGGCATCGTAAGCAATTACGGCTAAATTCATGTGCATCTTTGAATAGTATCGGCCAATAAAATCCACTCTGCAACACCTTTGCTGCAGTTTTTCTTCCATTAAAATGTCCCCCACATGCTAACGAGTGGCAGAAAGTAAGAATACCTTGGACTTCACACTCGGGGACACAACGTCGGATTACTTGATCTGGGCAATATTTGAACAATTCTGGTTCTTCCCAGAAATAGTACTTTACTTGGGAGAAAAATCTATTTTTCTCTTGTTAGGTCCAGTGAGATGGGATTTGTCCCACTGCCAAGTAATTGACTATATGAGTGAACCAGGGAAGATCAGTGGAAGAGATTGAAAAGAGTTGTTCATCCGAAAACCTATCTTTAATCCTTTCTTTATTGTGTTCTACCAGGATCCTAGAAATATGATCTGCTACCAAGTTTTCGGAGCCATTTTTGTCTAAAATTTCTAAATCAAATTCTTGTAATAGAAGGATCCATCTAATCAGCCTAGGTTTTGTATCTTTTTTGGATAGCAGATGTTTCAGTGCTGCATGATCGGAGTATACTAGGATCTTGGAGCCCAAAAGGTATGATCTAAATTTATCTAGGGCAAACACAACAGCGAGTAACTCCTTTTCAGTCGTGGTGTGATTCAATTGAGCATCTGAAAGAGTTTTACTTGCATAATAAATTACATGAAGTTCTCGATTAAATCTTTGCCCAAGGATTGCCCCAATAGCATAATCAGAAGCATCACACATGATTTCAAATGGTAAGGTCCAATCCAGAGATTTTATGATTGGTGCAGTGGTTAAGGCAGTTTTGAGTTTATTATAAGCAGTTAGGCAATCTTCATTAAAATCAAAAGAATTTTCCTTGGCAAGCAAGTTGCACAAGGGTCGTGATATCTTGCTGAAATCCTTAATGAAGCGCCTATAGAAACCTGCATGGCCTAGAAATGATCGCACCTGTTTAACCGAGGTTGGGGGAGGCAATTTCAAGATTACTTCAACCTTTGCTTTATCTACTTCGATCCCTCGCTTGGATACAATATGTCCAAGCACAATTCCTTTACGAACCATAAAATGGCTCTTCTCCCAACTTAAAACCAAATTTGTCTCTATACATCGTTGAAGAACCTTGGTTAGGTTCTGAAGACAATCATCAAAGGTAGAGCCAAATACTGAAAAATCATCCATGAAGACTTCTAGAAATTTATCGACCATATCAGAACAGATGGCCAAAATGCACCGTTGAAAAGTGGCTGGTGCATTGCAAAGACCGAATGGCATACGTCTAAATGCAAATGTTCCATATGGGCATGTGAAAGTAGTCTTTTCTTGATCAGCAGAAAATATCGGGATCTGGTTATATCCTGAATATCCATCTAGAAAACAGAAGAAACTTTATCCTGCTAGCCGTTCTAAAATTTGGTTAATAAAAGGCAAAGGAAAATGATCTTTCCTAGTAACGGCATTCAGTTTTCGGTAGTCTACACATACTCGCCAACCAGTTGTTGCACGAGTAGGAATTAACTCACCCTTATCATTCTCTACTACGGTAATACCTGACTTCTTAGGTACTACCTGGGTTGGACTAACCCATTGGCTATCCGAAATTGGATAGATAATTCCAGTATCTAGCCATTTCACTACTTCCTTTTTCACGACTTCCCGCGTATTCGGATTCAATCTTCGTTGCATGTCCCTATATGGTTTTGCCTCAACCTCGCAGTGAATATGATGCATGCAAATAGAAGGATCTATACCCTTCAAATCGGCAATTGACCACCTTATAGCCTCTTTATGCTTTTTGAGTACCCCGACAAGTTTGTCTTCCTGGTCGTTGGTTAGGTCAGATGCAATGATCACTGGAAGGGTGTCATTGGATTCAAGAAATGAATATTTCAGCATGGCAGAAAGAGGCTTTAGCTCTAGAGTAGGTGGTGCTTCTAAGGATGGTACCAGAGGGCTTGATTGAATTGGTAATTGCTCGTACTTTACAGTCCAAGGGGGATTGGTGCTAAAATTGGGGGGTTCTAGCAAAGCATGTATTTCTTCAGTGTATCCATCAATATCAAAATTATCCATTCCAAAATGTGTTAGACATGCCTGTAAAGGATCTGAGTTGAGCAAGGCAGGAGCTTTATCTTCTATAACTTCCTCTAACAAGTTGATCTCATTATGGTCGTACACAGGTGGTCCCAAAGATGCATTGAAAATATTCAACCTTAGCTTCTTATTTCCGAAAGATACATCCATAACTCCGGTCCTACAATTTATACAAGCATTAGCGGTTGCTAAGTAGGGTCTACCTAGGATGATTGGTATTTGGTTGGGGTTGCTGCCAGATTCCATATCCAGCACAAGAAAATCAACAGGAAAGTAAAATTCATCTATTTTCACCAATACGTCTTCCAGCATTCCACGGGGTATCTTAATAGATCGGTCTGCTAGTTGTAAGGTCACTGTCGTGGGTTTTAACTCTCCAAATCCAAATAGGTCATATACAGAGCTCGGGAGAAGGTTGACACTTGCACCCAAGTCTAATAATGCCTTCTTAATCGTGAGGTCCCCTATGACACAAGAAATAATTGGGGTACCTGGATCTTTCAGTTTGGGTGGGGCAATTTGCTGAAAAACTGAGCTAGCCTGCTCAGTTAGGTGAACTTTTCTTGGTATTTGTCCCTTTGATTTTCGTTTCTGTGTACACAGGTCCTTTAGAAATTTAGCATAGGTTGGAACTTGCTTAATGGCATCGAGAAGAGGTAAGTTTATCTGAACCTGTTTAAACAGTTCCAACATTTCATTCATTTTTATACCCTTCTTATCAAGAGGCAGAGAGGATTCTAAAGCACTGGGAAATGGAGCTTTAGGTGCAGGTGCTGGGTTAATAGGTTCTTTCTTCTCTTCAAATTTCTTCTTTTCTGTTGTAGCTGAAATTGGTTGCTCTTGTTGTTGGATTACTTCAGATTGATTTAAGATTTTTTCACTTCTAAGGATCATAATCGATTTGGCATGTTCGAAAAAAATTTCAGGACCAATGGAGCTTTCAGCCATGTACTGTCCTTTTAGGTTATTAATAGGCTGACTGGGTAATTTGCCTTCTTCCCTCCTACTGAAAGCTATTGCTAGCTGACCTATCTGGGTCTCTAGCTTTGCTATTGATTGCATATGGGAGTGAAGGAGTTGGGTATTCATTTCTAGTCCTTTAAGTGCTTGCAGTACCTTTTCTTCGAAAGCCGAGCTATGAGTACTCGGAGTAGGTTGAGGAGGGTTCTGGTATTGTAGTTGGGATGGATGCCTATAAGTCGCATCCAGATAACCTGATCTTTGTTGCACTGGAGGAACCACTGGTTGTGATTTTCATGAGAAATTCGGATGGTTTCTCCATCCCAGATTGTACGTACTAGAATAGGGGTTGTTCTCTGATCTATGAATAGTTTGGGCTTGATGGACTTGTTCTTGTACATATTCAGAAAACTGTGGTGCAACCGGACAATCATTCACACAATGAGTGGGGCTCGAACACAATGCACATATATCTTGTATCTGACGGGATGGAGAAGGTGACTGTCCTATACTTAATAATCGATCTAACTTTTGAGACAATTCATCTACCTTATGATGGATATCTATGGCATTTCCTACTTCATATATTCCACCTCTCTTTGGGTTTAACATGGGTTTATCTCTAATAGAGGTAGACATATGATGTAATAAATTTTCACTTAAAATTTCAAACAGTTGCCATGCTTCATTCTCACTTTTCAGTATGAATGTCCCACCGCATGATGCATCGACCATTTGTCGATGTCTTTCAGATAGCCCGTCATAAAAATTTGGATTAACTGCCACTTGGGTACAGCATGGTGGAGATATTTTCTAATAAGGTCCTTTAATCTCTCTCATGTTTCATGAAAATTTCTCCATCTAATTGGAAAAAACTAGTTATGGCTTTCCTTATTTGATTAGTTTTTCCTATGAGAAAATATTTCTTGAGAAACTCTCCTTGCGGTTGGTCCCAGGTTGATATAGTCATGGAATCCAAAGTATGTAGCCAGTATTTGGCTTTGTCCTTAAGTGAGAAAGGAAATAATTTTAACCTAAGAGCATCATCGAAGAAGTTGTGAATTTTGACAGTTGAGCATATCTCAAGAAATTCTTCAAGATGTTTATAAGGATCCTCATTACTAAGTCCATAAAATAAAGGTAACATTTGGATTACACTGGACTTAAGTTCATATTGAGTGGCCTCCACAGGGGGCACTTGAATACATAGAGAGTAGGTATATGTGGAAGGAGTAAAGTACTCCTTCAATTGCCTGGGTGGATCATTCTCCTGATTTTGGTCCATATTTTTACGTCTGTTGGCTCTAAAGGTTCTTTCTATTTCTGGATCAAGAGGTTGGATTTCTGGTCGTAACGATCTACGGCCAAGCATACACCCTACAATTATACTTTAGAGCAAACACAGAAAATTTTAATTTTTATAATATATATATATATATATATATATATATATATATAATAAAGTGAGAAAAGAGTGAAGAAAATCTAAAGAGAAGAACCTAAGAATCTTAAATCTATGAAACGGGAGAAATTAGTTAATGTTTAGATATTAATTGCAATCAACTTAAACAAGCATAGACTCTCTATCCTAGGGTTAACCTAGATCTAGACAGCTCCTAACTTTCAAGACCGCCTTTGAGCACTCCAAGCTCAAGACTAACTAACTGACTCAGTCAGATAAGCGTAAGATGTGGGAGGTTCCCTGCTCGTTGCTTTTCTTAGACACCAACTGAGTTGGCCAGGTCAGTCAACAGAACCAATTGAAAACCACTTTCTTTAACCACTTGCCTTGGACACCGAGCAATTAACCAATCCGCACTCGGTTCAACTCTAGAGCTTTCTTGTCTTATTGAGCTCGAAATTCTTAGGGCTGACGTCTAGTTGATTTTAAAATTAAGGCTTGATTTAATGCAGAATGAAGGTTATAATTTTTGGACCAAGGAAGGGTGATCAAATCCCCACCTTATCTGGTTAATGGGTTATTGCCCTTAAGATTAATTATGGAGATACAATGCAAAGAAACAAGGTGTCCAATCAAGTTAGAAATTTTTATGTTACGCTATTTTAGTTAAGTGTTATGAAATGTCAGTGGCTTCTCTTTTTTTTTAAAAAAAGGGTTTATAGTTTTATCTTTTTATATATATTTTTTTTTAGTTTTTTTTTTAGTTTTGCAAGAAAATAAGTTTAAGTGATTAAGTCTAAAAAGCAATAAATCACTAGGCTATAAAAAGTAGCAAATTATTCTAAGTAGAAAAATTCCTAAGATTAAAAAGTAGTAAATTAGTTATGCAAGGTAATTATGTAATTATGCAAATAAGATTATCTAGCTAGAAAGCACTGAAAAAAATTTAAAGCGAGAAATAAAAACTAAAAAATATTTTTTTTTTCAATTTTTTAATTCAACCGTGCCAAGATCCCCGGCAACGGTGCCAAAATTTGATGCGTAGTCGTTGATAGCACCAAAAATAACTCTACTCACTACATAGGTAGGATGAGTCGAGATCGTATCCTCAGGGACCTTGGGCTAAGTTGAGATTGCAAAATAAAAGAAAGAAGCCTTATTTTGATTTAGAAAATAAATTATCTGAAAATTGATGTAATAAGAAAATAAAGAGCTCGGGAGTTTTGAATTAATTTTGTACTAGCAGAGTTGTATCTCTTTTTTTTAATTAAATTGATGTGATTAATCTTAAGAAAAATATCTATCTTTTTTCGGCACGCTCCGTACCCGTAGATCACGGTGCATCTCCGAAAAGTACTAGGTAAACAACTCTTCTTTCCTCGGCACGCCCCGTATCCGTAGATCACGGTACGTCTCCGGAAAGTAAAAATTATTCCTAATATTAATCTAACATGAAAGCATAAATAAAAGCATATGAAAGAGAGCAAATAAAGAACTCATGACAATTTAAATAAAAAGCATAATCTTTATTGCATATAAAGAAATACAAGAAAGTTTAGAACAATAAATCCGCTCTGTGTCGTTACAAAGTTTCTTCTCCACTCCTGAGACTGCTAGCCTAGCTGCTCATGAAGTAGTCCCTTTCTTTTCTCTATGCAAGGCTCTAGAAGAATTTCTGGGATGATCCTCAAATAGAAGTACAAGAGCCTTTTTATAGGTGTTAGGAGGGAGGAGTTTTACATGATTTTTCGATATGGACTAAAGAAAAAAAATACTAAAGACCGCGCGTCCGAATGTCGCACCCGCATCCGCGCCTGCCTGCACGTCGTCTGCGCTCCGCCCACGCTGCACATCACCTATGCGTCGCCTGCGCGTCTGCTGTCGCGATCCATGCACCGCTGTGCCACTCGCACCCGCGCTTGCCCGCGCTGTGCCGCTCGCGCCCACGCCCGCAATGCCGTGTTCACGAGGAAAGCACCCGTGAAACAAATTACAAAAGTTTCCCAATTACAAAAAGAAACTTTTGTTTCTTTAAAATGACGCCTATATCCTTTTAGATTCCTTGCATAGTATCTTCATTTTCTATAATACTGTATACATCCTTCTTTTATTTTAATTTCGTTTTAAGTCCAATTTTCTTCAAACTTGAGTCTTTTTGATCTGCGAATCGGACTCTTTGTATCGGTGATCACCTTTTCTGTAAAACATAAAAAAATATCAAATTTTTAATAAATAAAATAAATTAAATATAATTTTCTGTTTTAAAACACTTAAATTAAGTGTTTATCAACTAGGATCGGCTTTTACAGTGAAAAGCCAAGATATGGTTGGTATCGAGATATAGCCAGTATTTTAGCTTTTACAGGGAAAGCTGAAATATAGTCAATATATCAATTTTTACAATGAAAAATTAAAATACAGTCGATAGGAATTGACCATCCATTTATCAGTCTAAAATCACTTTATAGTTGGCTGAAGTTTTTGTGATTTTAAAATTCAATATTTCATTCTGAATACTGTACATATGAACAGCTTTATTGATAATACATCTTTAGGTTGTCAGCATTCCACGTTCGAAAAATAGCTACTCCCTCAAGGATTTCCAGTCGATATGCGCTCAGTCTAAGTGTTTCGATTATTCTGTAAGGCCCTTCCCAATTCGGAGATAACTTTCTCTGATCCAGAGGTCTTGAAACTTCAGCTTTTCTTAGGATCAGGTCTCCTGGAGGAAGATCTTTGGCTTGACTTTTGCATTATAATACTGGACTACTCTTTATCGATATACTATCATCCGAATTTAAGCTTGTTGTCGTACTTCAGGAAGTAGATCTAAATCAGCTCTCCAACATTCTGAATTGCTCGGTGATGTGCAAATCTTAAAATTTGTAAATAAAACCGCAAGCGCACAGTGTGCAGAGTAGCACGACCAGCGAGTACGGGTCGATCCCACAGAGACTTGGTTTAAAAATGATTTTCAAATCTATGCTCAAGCGAGCTTTAACGAAAATCGAAAATCGAAAGTTGTTTGCTAAAGACAATAAGACTAAGGATCTAGGGTTTTTTTTTGAATCCACTAGATCTAGATTAGAGAATTCTATCTAGAATTTTTCTTATTGATCCTAACGACTACTCCTCTTGTCTTTCCCAAGCATAGATTATGAAGGGACTAAGGCCCAACGATAACCCATCAAGATTCTTTACAGGGGAGTAGTAACTAGGATCCCTTAGGGTTTTCTCCTCCTATGCACTGAATCAAGCATGAACTATGAAGGGACTCTGACCCAACTGTAGTTTATCAAAAATTTTTGGCAAATGAGGAAGAAAAAGAAACCCTAAGAAAAAGAAAGAACCCTATGTAAAATCCCTACTCATGATCTAGCTTCATCGCAAACCCTAGAAGGGATGCTTAGCTAGACATGATCTAAATCTACTTGCAAAATTTAAATGCAAAAAAATAAACTATCCTAATTTCATAAATTAAACTATCCTAATTGCATAAATTTAAACTGCATAATTTAAACTAACCTAATTGCAAGAAATTAAATTGCATAAATTAAACTATCCTAATTGCAAGAAAAATAAATTGCATAGTGTAAAGAGATAAAATTACATAAAAATAAGATTTTATATAAAAAAAAATTTATTACAAAAACTTCAAAGCTCGAGGCTTGAGAAGAAAGCTAAAAACCCCACTATCTAGGGTTACAAGCTTGATCGAAAGGAAAGAATCCTTAAAACAAGGCCTTTGGGGGCTTTTTATAGGCATTTGGGGGTTATAAGATTTTCAAAACTTTAGATGTGGGACTAAGAGATTTTAGAGGGCTGTTAGGGGGGTTTAGGGGCTCAAATCTCGCTCAAAAAGCACTTAAATCCATCAAGAAACCCTAGAAATTTTTTCAGCCATCCAATCTTCATCTAAAGGACCCAATTCATCTAATAAATCAAGCCGGGAGCGATTCTGGGCCGTCGGATCATGATCTGGGTGAAGCGCTGCCGTTGGATCATGCTGCAGAGATGGGATCAGGTCGGATGCATCGCGGACCGTCCGATCAAGGTGCTGGAAGATTTCATCCGTTGGATCGCGCTGCAGAAGGATCCCGTGTTGTCCTAGTGTTTATTGATTCTTGCAATTGCCTTGATTACGGTTGGATCTTGACCGGCTGCGATGGTGGCCATCCGATGGCGCAAAAATGTAGAGCGTTGGATCTTGATCGGACCATCGAGTGATGTGAAGTTACCAAATTGCCCTTCGGACCTTCTTCTCTCTCCTCATGAGCCCTGGACCGCGTGCGTGGACCGGGCTCGCGATGCATTGCGGTGAGCCGAGACTCGCTGATTGACTAGTTTATGGTGCGCCGATGGGTCCATGGTCCAGGCGCCTGTTGCTGTGGACCAGGCGGCTAACCAGATCACCAAATCAGTTGATTTTTGACCAATTTTGACCTGATTTGACTCGGATTTGACCCAATTGAGTCTTCTTTCTTCATTCTTCAATTTCTGGGTCAATTTAACTCTATTTTGCATAAAATTTGCGCCGTTGGAATCCTCTTTCCTTGTTCTTTCTATTGATGACCTCTTCTTCTATAAAATATAATAACAAGTATCAATTTCCTAATAAAGTTAGATAATTTAGATATTAATTAATACTTTTTATGTCAATTTATGACATAAATCACACCCCCCAACTTAATCATTGCTAGTCCCTTAGCAATGTACCAAAATAAGATCATATTCCAAAAAGATCCTTCCTTTGCAAATTAATTTAAGATCGAAATTCAAGAAGTTTTCTAGTATTACTAAGTAATGAGCTTCGAATTAGAATCGGTAGTCAGTCTACTTAGGAGCTTTCTTAGAATACACTTAAAATTTTATAGCACTTGTGTGAGTGATAACTAACTTAGTATTTCATATTAACTTGTACAGGCCAATTGTATCATTTTTCATAACTTAGTTCGATTAATTTTCTATACACCTTAGATTAAACAAAGAACTAAGGTAGCTTTCACACTGTTTTTTTTTTTTTTTTTTTCTAAGCATCCTGGCCTTCCCACACTGTTTGATGCGAATCTGAACACTTGACTTAGGTGAAGAGACCTGCTTACTAGGCTTAGGGCAATCCAATTTACTCTGTATTTTGTATTTTATTTCAGGCAGGTAGCTCTTTTCTTAAATTCAAATTTCTTCAATTGGGGTGTAGAAAAAATTATCTAATTTAAATAATACTCAAATCTTAATTGGCCTTATAATTAACACCTACTTTACCTTGTTAGTGTGCATGTGCAATTGGAAGTGCTAATAGTCTTTAAATGACCTAGGCCACCAAGAGTCTAACCAGCTAATCCTCTCCGTGACTCACTACATTTATTAGCAAATACTTTCTAACTTACTCTTATTTCTTTTCTAGATTAATTTATTTCATTTTTTTTAATATATTAAATACAAGAAATAACTCATAGTGGAAGGAAAAGAAAATGATAACACCTAATTTTATTCAAGCTCTCCCCCCAACTTGACCGACATTGTCCCCAATTGAGTTTATCTAATTTATTTGTCCTAAGCAAACTGAAAATAAAGAAAGTATTAGAAATTAAATAAGCTGGGTTGCCTCCCAGAAGCGTTAAGTTTTATGTCTTCAGCCAGACCAAACCTCGAAGCAATTTAATCAGAATAAGTTGGTTCATAAAGAACCATGGCATCTTCAACAGTCTCGACAGGTAATTTCAAGAATGGTTTTAATCGTTGACTATTAACTTTAAAGATAACACCATTACTTGGATTTTCTATCTCAACAGCTCCGTGTGAAAAGACTTCCTTTACTAAAAATGGTCCTGTCCATCTAGACCTAAGCTTTTCTGGAAACAGATGTAATCTAGAGTTATATAAGAGCACCTTTTGTCCGATATTGAAAGTTTTTCTCATAATTGATTGATCATGAAATACTTTGGTTCGTTCCTTGTATATCTTTGCATTTTCATAGGCTTCATTTCTAAGTTCTTCTAATTCATTCAACTGAAGCTTCTTATGGTTTCCAGCGTCGTTCAAATTTGTATTTAGTTGTTTGATGGCCCACATGGCTTTGTGTTCTATCTCAATAGGCAAGTGACATGGTTTACCAAATATAATCCTATAAGGAGACATTCCTAGATTGGTCTTGAAAGCGGTTCGGTATGCCCAAAGTGCATCAATTAATTTCAAAGACCAATCCTTTCTATTGGCACTAACAGTTTTTTTCAGGATCTGTTTGATTTGTCGGTTTGACACTTCAACTTGCCCACTAGTTTGAGGATGATATGGTGTGGCCAATTTGTGGATGACATTATACTTTTTCATCAATGTTGCAAAAGGTCGGTTACAAAAATGGGTTCCCCGATCACTAATGATTGCCCTAGGAATACCGAAACGGGAGAGAATATTTTCTTTAAGAAACTTAATGACCATTTTGCTATCGGGTGTTCTACATGCAATTGCTTCTATCCATTTTGAAACATAATCAACTGCTACTAGAATATATTCATTTCTTAAGGAATTTGGAAATGGTCCCATGAAATCGATCCCCCAAACATCAAAAACTTCAACTACCAAGATTGGGTTGAGTGGCATCATGTGTCGCTTGGTGATTCGACCCATTTTCTGACATTGAGCACAACTTTTACAATATTCATGGGCATCCTTAAACAAATTGGGCCAATAAAAACACATTGGAGAACCTTAGCAGCAGTTTTTTTAGACGTGAAGTGACCCCCACATGCTTGATCATGACAAAAAGATAAAATATTTATGACTTCGTTATCTGGGATACACCTTCTAATAATTTGATCAGGACATTGTTTAAAAAGATAAGGATCATCTCAAATGAAATACTTCACTTGGGCAAAGAATTTATATTTATCCTGCTTAGTCCAATGAGAAGGTATCTTACCTATGGCTAAATAATTTACAATATCAGCAAACTAAGGTTCAGTAGACACAGACATGAGTTGCTCATCTGGGAAAGATTCATTGATGGGTGGTTCACTAGATGGTGCGACTGAAATTTGGGACAAATGATCTGCTACAACATTCTCAGTGCTTTTCTTGTCCCTAATTTCTAGGTCAAATTCTTGAAGGAGCAAAATCCATCTGATTAAGCGTGCCTTGGCATCCTTCTTTGCTAGGAGATATCTAATGGCTGAGTGATCGGTGTAAACAATGGTGTGGGTCCCAACCAAATAAGATCTAAATTTTTCTAAAGCAAAGACAACGGCAAGGAACTCCTTCTCAGTTGTGGTGTAGTTAAGCTGCGCATCATTTAAGGTTTTACTTGCATAATATATCATTCTAGGCAGCTTATTTATCCGTTGACCTAAGATTGCGCCCACAACATGATCGGACGCATCACACATTAATTCAAATGGTTCAGACCAGACAGGAGGATGAATGATTGGAGCTGATACAAGTACTTTTTTTTAAAAATTCAAAAGATTTCAAGCACTTATGAGTAAATTCAAATTTGGTATCCTTTGCCAAAAGATTAGTCAGTGGACGTGCTACTTTGCTAAAGTTGGCAATAAACCTTCTATAGAATCCAGCATGACCTAAAAATGAACGTATTTCTTTCACAGATTTAGGTGGTGGAAGACTTGCAATTAGATCTATTTTGGCCTTGTCCACCTCAATCCCCTTTTTAAAAATGACATGGCCAAGAACTATTCTCTGTTTGACCATAAACTGATATTTTTTTCAGTTGAGAACTAAGTGCTTCTCCTTACATCGTTCTAGAACTAATTGCAGGTGATTCAGACATTTGGAGAAGGTTAGGCCAAAAACAGAAAAGTCATCCATAAAAATTTCTAGAAATTGTTCTATCATATCTGAAAACATGCTGATCATGCATCTCTGGAAGGTTGCTGGTGCATTACATAGTCAAAGGGCATTCGTCTATAGGCAAAAGTACAAAATGGACAGGTGAATGTAGTCTTTTCTTGATCTTCAGCGGCTATGAGGATCTGGTTGTAACCGGAGTATCCATCAAGAAAATAGTAAAACTCTTGTCCGGCTAGTCTTTCCAATATTTGATCAATAAATGGCAAAGGAAAGTGATCTTTCCTTGTCGCAGCATTCAGCTTTCTATAGTCTATACAGACCCTCCATCCCGTTTGGGTCCTAGTTGGGATAAGTTCGTTTGCATCATTTTGGACCACTGTTACCCCAAATTTCTTGGGTACTACTTGAACTGGGCTTACCCAAGAGCTATCAGAAATAGGATAAATTATTTCATTATCTAAGAGTTTCAGAATCTCCTTTTTAACTACATCCTTCATAGCTGGATTAAGCCTTCTTTTGGCTTCTCTTGTTGGTTTAGCCTCTTCCTCTAAGTATATTCTATGTTAAACTATAGAAGGGCTTATTCCTTTGATATCTGCTATGGTCTAACCTATTGCTTCTTGATTTGCTTTTAGAACTAACACTAACTCCTCCTCTTGCTTGGGATCTAGGTCTGATGCAATAATTACAAGCGAAGTTTCTTTGGGTCCTAGATATGCATACTTGAGATGTTCTGGGAGGGGTTTCAGTTCTAAAATGGGTGCTTCCTCTATTGATGGTTTAGGTGATGATTTCACCATCTCAATGATTGGTTCAGTAGGAAGTGTCGATTTCTAATTAATCTGATTTTCTTTAAGTATTTCATTGACATCCTCAGACTCATGGATTAACCAGGGGTTAGACTCTAGGTCGACTTCATCATCACTAATGTCAATGGATTCATAAATACCATTTTGGACTACATTGACATCAGCATGAGAAGAGGATTTCTGTTCTAAGTTAAAAATATTAAGCTCAATGGTCATATTTCCAAAGGATAACTTCATTAGACCATTTCGACAATTGATTTCAGCATTGGCTGTAGCTAAGAATGGTCTTCCTAAAATGACAGATATATGTCCTTTAGGATTCGCAACTGGCTCGTCTCTAAAACAATAAAATCTACAGGAAAAATAAAATTTTCAACCTTTATCAAAACATCTTCGACCATTCCCTTAGGGATCCTGAGAGATCTATCGGCTAACTGTAATGTGATCCCAATAGGTTGAAGTTTTTCTAATCCTAGTTGCTCATACACCGAATATGGAAGGATATTCACACTAGCTCCTAGATCTAGCAAGGCTTTTTTATATTGGTTTCTCCAATAACACAAGAAATTGTTGGAGCTCCAGGGTCTTTATATTTAATTGGCACATGGCTAGATAGGTATGAACTGACACTTGCAGCCAAAAATGCTTTCGTTGGTACATTAGTGGTCCTTTTCCTAGTGCAAAGATCTTTTAAAAATTTGGCATAAGTTGGAACCTAATGGATTATATCTAAAAGAGAAATATTAACTTAGACTTGTTTAAATACCTCTAAAATTTTGTCTAAATATTCAGATTTATTGGATTTCAGTCTGTTTGGAAAAAGAGCTCTAGGACTTTTAAGTACTGGACTAGGTAAACTTTCAGTTTCTGGTGCTTGAGGTTGAAAGGTAGTAGTTTTAGAAGGTGACTCGGCAAATGAGTCCTCTATATCATCAAGTGCAACTACCTTATTGTCTATTTATTTTCCCGATCTTAAGGTATGAATGGCATTTACACCATTAACTTGGTTTCCTTGTTGGGGTCGTGGACCATTTTGGTTCCTAGGATTTGGCTCAGGTTGGCTAGGTAACCTATCATGTTCTCGTTCACTAATGGTCGAAGCCAGCTGACTTACTTGCATTTTCAGACGGGCTATAGCTTGGGTGTTATTATTTATGAGTTGACCCGTGGTTTGCATAAAGCTGGTATGTGTCTTCATCATGGCTTCTAGGCTTTTCTCTAAAAAGGTAATTTTCTTGTCATTATCATGGAAGCCTGGCGGGTTGTTCATCACTGGGTTGGACCTTAGATTTTGCTGATTGAAATTTGGATTGCCTACATTAGGATTCTGGGACCATGAGAAATTCGGGTGATTCCTCCAACCTGGATTATATGTGGGTGCATAAGGATTGTTCAATGGTCCTTGATAGGTGGCATTCACCTGTGCACACTCATTCGAGTAGGAACATTCTTCTAAGACATGGTCTGGTGCATTGCACCCTTTACACATGGGTGCAGATATTTGATTTACATTGGCTGGTCTCTGTAATTCTAAGGCTTCCAATCTACGTGTTAAAGTTGCAATCTTGGCCTCTGATGCTAGGGTTGGTTGAATTTGATGTATTCCTCCTCTTGAAGGTGTAGCTTTATCAGGTTCCCTAGTTGTTTCCCACTGTAAATTTTTCTCGGCTAGGTCTTCTAAGAATTGCCAAGCTTCAGTAGTTTCTTTGTCCATAAATTGGCCTTGGCACATGAACTCTAGCATGGTTCTTGAGTTTGAATCTAACCCCTCATAGATGATCTGGCATAGTCTCCAAGTTTCTATTCCATGGTGTGGGCATTGGGTCAAAAGATTCTTGAAACGATCAAAGTACTTCCAAAATGATTCACCGGCTAGTTGGTAAAATTGATTTATTTCATTCCTAATCCTAGCTGTTTTATGATGGAGGAAATACTTTTTTAAAAATATTCTCACAAAGCCCTCCCAGGTAGTGACAGAATAGTTTGGCAGACTATAAAGCCACTTCTTAGCATTATCCTTAAGGGCAAAGTTGATTAATCTAAGTTTGACCTCATCCTCTGTCAATTGCAGTTTCATGGTTGCACATACCTCCTCAAATTCTCTAATAAATATATAAGCATCCTCTAATCCTGTGAATTTTGGAAGCATATTTATGATTTGAGGTTTGATTTCAAAATTGTTAGCTGTGGGTTGTGGCAACCTGATACAAGATGGTTGGATGGAGCCAACTGGATAACACAAATCCTTAAGGGTCATGGGTTGGATTGGTTCAGCCATTGGAACAACAGGAATTGACTCAATTCTAACTAGACGACCCGACACTCTTCTCCACACACGAGGTGTACGGTTCTCAATGTTTATACAATTTTTTTTTATAAAATTTTTATGTATAAGAAAAAGAAAGAAAAGAGAAAAAGTTCTAAAGAAAAGATCCTAAGGAGTCCTAAATCTAAAGAAAAGTAACCAAATTAATTTAAATTTTAATAATTTTTTTTTATTTTTTAAATAAGTGAAACAATAAATTAAACTCAATCTATCCTAGGGTTAACCTAAATCTAGACAGCTCCTAACTGTTCCAAGATGACCCTTCAAGCCTTCCAAGTGGAGATTGGTCAACTAGTTAGCCAGGTAAGTATAAGAGGTGGGAGGTGTTGGGAATAGTATCCCAAAGCCAATCGTCAGCCTGTTGACGGTTGTGCTCCTTTTTGTATTAGTACATAAATTATAAATAAATAAAAGTTATTTTAGTATTTTTTCATCACAAATGTTTCATCTTCTAAAGAACTCCTGTGTTGTGGTGAAGTCCTTAGGACTATTTAGACTCGACAAAGGAGGATTTGTTGCTTAGTCCTTAAACATGTTCGCGACCAAATGATATGTTGTTACTAAGGACGACAACGTTTATCGAGCATAGGTCGTTGTGTGCCATATGGGTTGGTTGTCCTCATAACCAAAGAGTGTGGAGATACTGGTATGGCATACAGGTGAGATGTAATGGTACATCTGCACTGAACGTGACCAACTCCGGAGCTATTTCTGCTGTCAAGATTTACTCCGATGGGATATGGGTATAAATGTCCTCCGACCTGAGACCGCCACGGTGACTTGCAAGCAACTCACTGCACTTAGGCACTGGACTACCTGAATTTCTAATTCAGTGACAGAAGGGTGCTGGGTATAGTCAAGTACTTGACTTGTCGGTGCGTGTGTCAAGATGGGATTGACCACTCCAGTTTAGGAGCTGTGTACATCGTGTTTCAATTTAGCAAAACTTTGGTCAGGGTAGTCCTAATGAGGAGTCACAGGACTAATTGAGTTGAGCACGATTCGGATGATATCATCAGGGTTGACAGTTTAACCCTGAGTCGTCCTAAACACAGGGGTCAAAAGGGATGAATTATACGGTAACCATATTCACGTAGGTTCTGAATGTTGCGATTGCGATTATTCGATCTATCCGATCGTCGGGTACCATTGCTAGATGGTCACTTTGATTAATACAGGAATTTGTTCCTGTGCTACCAGTTTAGGTTCGAACCTGCGGGGTCACACACATTAGAGGTTCCTTTCTGATCTGATGGCTGATTATGAGTCTTATCTATCTGGGACTCTATGATTGAGAATTAGGATTCTCTAATCATGAGTTCCACACATTTTGGGTACCGGGGTCAAAATTTTGAATTTCAAATTTTGAATTTGAAATTTGAACTCTTTGATCAGGGTTTCATATCGATGGTCTCTGATGCCTGATTACCCATCGGATTTAGACTCAATATTTATGAGAGGTTTAATTAGTGATTTAATCACTAATTAACTTAATTTGATTGAGTAATTATTTTTGGATCAAGTCCAAATTGAATTGGATTCAGTTTGGATTGACCCGATTAGGTTAAATGTTGACCTAATCGCTAAAGTGGTTTAGTCCCTGATTTGATCAGGGGTTAGGTTTAGTTAATTCCTGATTTGATTAAGATTTTATTGAGTCTAATTAAGCCTAATTATGTTGGGTTTAATCTGGTCTAATTGTGCTTAACCTATTTTAAACTAGGTTGGCTCAATTTGAATCAAACCACCTTGTTTTAAATTCCCTGCGACACCCAACTTCCTTGCACCCATTTGAATTCACGAGAAGAAACTTCTCGTGAAATTTTTCTCATGCAAAACCCTTCCCCATGCCCTCATTTGTGTGCCATATGGATGGATAAAATAATTAGTTAGCCATTCAAATTCAAAGCATGTTTGAATTTGAATGGATAACTTATCACTTGCCCTTTCATCCTTATCCATTTTGTGCGCCACATTACTTACACGAGAAAAGGTTTCTCGTGAAACATTTTTTATGCACAAAGAGCCACGCCCCTTCTCTTCTCATGCCCAAAAGGATAGGGATAAGTTGGTTTTCGTTTGAATTCAAATTTGATTTGAATTCAAATGTGTAACCTCTTGTCTTTATCCTCTCACGCGGATAAGACATGTTCGACGTTGTTTTAAAAAGATGAGAAAGGTGGGACGTGCGTAGAAATTTTAGGAGAGAAACTTTGGAGCGTGAGGAAGGCTTCTGTGCAAGGTGAAGGTCCAAAACCTTTCGTGAGAAAAAGAAAGAAAAGAGAAAAAATTGGGCGCAGGGTTTTTGGTGTGTACCCTAGGGTTTCTACCTAGGGTTCGGGAAGTGAGATTGGTGTGCCACGAGTGTCGTGAGTCCACCAAATTTTAGGGAGAGATCCATCAGCCTCTCAAGCAACCATGCAGATAATCTGGAGCATCCGAGAAGTCGGCACACATCGATCGAAGGAGTTCGATCAACATCTGCCATCAAAAGGGTGAAATCATGAACTAGCATTCGTGAGGAGCTGATCAGATGGGAGCTTCGTGTGGACGATCCACAGAGGCTAGATATTTGTGTGGCTGTGATGTGACGATCAGAGTACCCCGACGGTGATCAGATTGCGGTGATCGACTACCCGCAAAAGGTGATGTGTTCTGAACACAGTACTGTAAAACGTTTACTGATTCAAATTTGAATTTCAAATTTAAATGCATGCTGTTGTATCATATTTAGATCCTAGTATAGGGTTAATTAGTATTAATTAATAAAATTAATTAATAATTTTACTGTAAAATAGTAATTTTAAAAAAATTTTAAAATTATCATTTTGCCCCTGCACTAAATTTTCGCTTCAAATGGTATCAGAGCATGGTTCTAGAATATGATATACATATGCATGCGTAGATTAAGGTGTGATCTATAAGTTTAAATTTAAAATTCAAAATTCAAAAAGATTTGAAATTTGAAATTTGAAATTTGTTAGAAGTTTCAAATTTGAAATTCAAAATTTGAAATTTGAAATTTGGTTGAAATCTCAAATTTGAAATTTGAAATTTGAAATTCGAAATTTGAAATTTGAAATTCAAAATTCGAAATTTAAAATTTGGTTGAAATCTCAAATTTGAAATTTGAAATTTGAAATTTGAAATTCAAAATTCAAAATTTAAAATTCAAAGATTGGAAATTCAAAATTTGGTTGAAATCTCAAATTTAAAATTTAAAATTTAAAATTTGAAATTTAAAATTTGAAATTTAAAATTTAAATTTTAAAATTGGTATATTTAGATATACTTGATCCAAGTAGCAAGTAATCTAATTGGGTTGGTTGCCATGACCGTCCGATCATAGGAGAAAAATAGGGTTTAAAGGCCCTCTCTTCCCATTCGATGGGGTCTCCTATGGCGGTAGGGGTGCCGATGCAATTATATCCCATGCCGATGAAGCAGCGAAAGGACTTAATTAAGAAATTTATCATGAATGTGTTAGATTAGATCTAAAAGAAAATTTATGATTTATTTTGAGTTATTTTCTGTTATGAAATGAGCAATAGAATTGCTGTTTATGAAATGTACTGACCCGTTTGTGAAATGAGTTAACACATTTGGTGAACAGAAAATAAAATCTTTCAAATTTGAAAATTATTTTCGAAATGCCAAACCCTGACCCATCAGCCCCAGTACTTAATTAAAATAATTAAGTGTTGTCTAGTAGGTCTAGAATTGTGAATTAAGATCTAAGACAATTGCATAAACTTGTGGGTCAATGGGTTAGATGAATTAGGTCCATAATTGGGTTAGACCTAAGGTTAGTTTAAAAAATGGACTAAATGGAGTAATTGGTCAAATCTAATCAAAAGTTGAATTAGATTAGGTCAAGGATACTCTAGACTCAACTTCAATAGTTGTAGTTGAATGTGTCCATATCTTTAACTAGACCAAGATTGACTTAATTCATGGCTACGCGGTGGAGCCCTATTTACTAAGTTGATCAAAATTAAAACTAATGAACCGGTTGGTGTCTAAAGTAAGTTTGGCAGTTTTGACCAGTGGTTCTTAAGCGGGAGCTACTCGCATTGATTCGATCATTGACGAGTTAATGGCAAATCCCCACCACTGATCTCACTTACCTGGCCAATCTGGTAAGTTAGATTTTGATTAGATCACTTGGTGATTAGAGCTCACCCATGTCATTAGGTAAATCTGTGTGACTGATTTAGGTGCTCCTAATGCCAGCTTTAATTAAATTTTTTTTTAATCTGACTTGGTGAAGTCAGTGGGAGGATTGAAATTGGCTGGATGATTTCTTCTCTACTATTCTTTAATAAAATCCTTAAAATTATTAGGTCCCTAAAATGATTAAGTTATAATGATAACTAAGTCATAGCCTCCCATTAAGTGAGTGATAATGAGTCCATTAATTCAATGATCATTGGAGGCCCAAAGGCCTGGTGCTCATTGGCTAATGGAATTATTATTCATAATATGATAATTTGATTGAGTCTTTCTGATGGTGGTTAGGTTGGCCGGCCAAAGTCGGGCCTGATCATTTATTGGTCCGATTCACTAAATTAAGTCATGTTAATGGTTGGACCTAACCAGATCTTTTCAGTAGAGGCCAAAGTCTACTGATTAGGTTCTGGGGCAAAATCAATTACTAGAAGTTGTTTAGAGAAACAACTGGTTAAGAACCTACCCATAGATGCACATGGGTTGACCAACCAAAGTTGGGCTCGTGTGTAGTCTGTGTGGATTCTAGTACCCATTAAGGAATTAAAGTAATTCCTCGAATTGGAGGATGAGGCTACCAGTTCGTAAAAATATTGGAAAAAACTTTAGACTAAAATCTAAGTCTTTAGTATTAATTTATGTACTAATAGAGGTCTCATTTTTCTTTAAGCAGCTATGGCCACTACCCTGTCGCTCCGGTCATTATTAGATAATGACAAGCTCATGGGATCCATTTTGATAGCTGGTATCGAAAATTGAAAATCGTCCTTGAGCATGAGCGGATCCTTTATGTAGTAACGGATCCAGCACCTGAGGAGCCAGCTCCGAACGCTAGTAAGGCGATCCGAGACACTTACTTGAAGTGGCTTAATGACTGCACCACCGTTCGATGTATTATGCTGGCAGCAATGAATGACGAGTTCAGCCGAAGGTTTGAGAACGCCCAGCCACAGGAGATGCTTCAAATATTGAATGACTCCTTTGGCACGCCTGACGACGTTGAAAGGCACAAAACTAGTTGTGCCATTTTCAATGCTCGGATGAGGGATGGGGCCTCAGTCACCGATCATGTACTGTACATGATCGAGATGATTGAGCGCCTAAGCAAATTTGGCTTTCCTCTGCACGAGCAGCTCGGTAAGGATGCGATCCTTAATTCTTTGCCCAAGTCATTCCTCCCATTCCTTACTCATTTTTGAATGACAAAGCCTGCAGTAAACTACCATGGATTGTTGGGGTTGCTGCAGAACTTTGAGAAGGATCACCAACTCTATAAGGAGTCGGTGAATGTAGTGGGAGGGTCTTCTTCTCGTCGTCAACCCTTTGGGAAGGGGAAGAAGAACAAGAAGAAGAAAAATAAGAAGGTGTAATCTCATGCTGGGACAGTAGCACGGGGTCAGACCAAGAAGCGCAAGCACGACCAGAGCCAGGCGGAGTGCTTCTTTTGCAAGAAGCACGGGCATTGGAAGAGGAACTGTCCTCAATACATTGCCTCCCTGGACCCGAACAGGCCAAAGAAGAAGTAAGGTAATTATATGATAACTCCTTACAACTTTTCGATTTGTGATACTACTGCCTGGGTATTGGATACCGGAAGCCCTTATCATATTTGTAATTCGATGCAGGGTCTGCAGGTCAGTAGGAGATTTGATGAAGGCGAGAGGTTCCTGAATGTTGGAGATGGAAGCAAAGTTTCAGTTCTAGCTTTAGGAATCATGAGTCTTGTAATCAATTCTCGTAATGTAATTCTGAGTGAATGTCACTATTGTCTAAGTTTTTTATTAAATATTATTTCTGTAGGCCTTTTGGCCATGTACGGTTATGATTTTTTAATAAAAGGAAATATTTGCAATATCATTTTGAATGGTGTTACAATATTTGTTGGACAATTAAATAATAAAATTTACTTACTATCACAGTCTGTTAATGTGGTTCAAAAATTCGATAAACGCTCTAGAATAGATAATGTGTCAGAAGTCTACCTTTGGCACTGTAGGCTAGGTCATATCAATAAGAACAGGATAAACAGGTTGGCTCAAGACGGAATTCTTGAAGTTAGTGATTGTGAATCACTTCCAACCTGTGAGTCCTATCTTCTTGGGAAGATGACCAAGTCACCTTTTACTGAAAAAGGTGAGCGAGCCAGTGAACTCTTAGGTCTGGTACATTCTGATGTATGTGGACCCATGAGCTCAAGTGCAAGAGATGGATTTTTCTACTTCATAACCTTCACAGACGACCTATCTAGGTATGGGTATGTCTATTTAATGAAGCATAAGTCAGAATCATTTGAAATGTTCAAACTATTCCGAAATGAGGTAGAAAAATAAACTGGGAAGTGTATTAAAACTCTTCGATCTGATCGAGGAGGTAAATACATTTCCAATGAGTTTCTGACGTATCTACGGGAGAATGGGATTCTCTCTCAGTGGACTCCTCCTGGAACACCACAGCATAATGGTGTGTCTGAAAGGAGGAATCGGATCCTGTTAGACATGGTTCGATCCATGATGGGGTTTGCTGGTCTGCCGATCTCCCTCTGGGGATATACGCTCGAACCGGCTTGTTACCTTCTAAATAGAGTTCCGAGTAAGTCTGTAGCCAAAACGCCATATGAGATATGGATAGGACGTAAGCCAGTACTCTCGCACCTTAGGGTTTGGGGGTGTCCGGTTTATGTTAAACGTTTAATTACAGACAAGCTTGGACCTAGGTCTGACAAGTGTAATTTTATAGGGTACCCAAAAGAGACCAAAGGGTATAATTTCTACCTTGCTGATGAGCAAAAGGTGTTTGTCAGCCTTAAGGCAATCTTTTTAGAAAAGGAGTTCCTTAGTGAAGGAACTGTTGCCTCTAAAGTCGAACTTGACGAAGTTCGACAGGTGGAAAAATCGACACATGTTACTGAACCTGAACCGGATTTGATTAGATCAGATCCGGAGCCCATTGATTATGCACCCTTAAGGCGGTCTGGTAGAGTACCACATCAACCGGACAGATACTATGGTTTCTTGGTCCGGGATGGTGATCCTGTCGAACTTGATGAAAACGATGAGGATCCGATCACCTACATGGATGTAATGCAGAGACCTGACTCTGAGAAATGGCTAGAGGCCATGAAATCCGAAATGGAGTCCATGAAGGTCAACGATGTGTGGACATTGGTTGACCCACCCGAAGGAGTAAAACCCATAGGGTGTAAGTGGGTCTTCAAAAGGAAGAGGGGCGCAGACGGAAAGGTGGAGACCTATAAAGCCCGTCTGGTTGCCAAGGGATATCGTCAACGTTATGGTAAAGACTATGACGAGATGTTTTCTCCTGTGGCAATGCTCAAATCCATTCGGATTATGCTTGCGATAGCTGCCCATTTGGACTATGAAATCTGGCAGATGGATGTGAAGACAGCTTTCCTAAACGGAGAGCTGGACGAAGAGGTGTATATGATACAACCTGAAGGGTTCACATCCACAGATGAGTCTAAGGTGTGCAAGCTACAGAGGTCCATTTATGGACTTAAGCAGGCATCTCGGAGTTGGAACATACGTTTTGATAGGACGATCAAAACGTATGGCTTCGTTAAGAACGGAGAAGAGCCCTGCATTTATAAGTGGGCTAATGGTCCAGTAGTAGTATTTCTTGTATTGTATGTGGATGACATTCTCTTAATCGGAATGATGTCCCTGCATTACAGAGAATAAAGATTTGGCTATCGTCACAGTTCTCCATGAAGGATCTGGGAGAAGCTTCCTACATCCTAGGGATGAAGATCTATAGGGATAGATCCAAAAAGTTGCTTGGCTTATCCCAGTCCACGTACATTGATACTATGCTGAAAAGGTTCAGCATGGAAAATTCCAAGAAAGGCTATCTACCGATAGGCCATGGAATTTCTCTCTCGAAGAGGGATTGTCCGACAACACCTCAAGAGAGAGAGCGTATGGGTAGGATTTCATATGCTTCGGCAGTGGGATCTATCATGTACGCCATGACATGTACACGATCAGATGTGGCATACTCACTAGGGGTAGTGAGTAGATACCAATCTGATCCAGGAGAGAATCACTGGAAGGTTGTTAAAACCATCCTGAAGTATTTAAGAAATACTAAGGACCAGTGGCTTATATATGGTGAATCGGACTTGAGACTTATAGGGTTTACAGACTCTAGTTTCCAGTCTGATCGCGATGATAGCAAGAGTGTGTCAGGATTTATTTTTACCCTTAATGGTGGAGCTGTCTGCTGGAAGAGTTCCAAGCAGCACACTGTGGCTGATTCAGTATGCGAGGCGGAGTATATTGCTGCATCAGATGCTGCCAAAGAAGCGGTGTGGCTGAGAAAATTCATCACCGAGCTCAGAGTTGCACCCTTCCTTGTTGGTCCAGTTCTGCTCTACTGCGACAGCTCTGGAGCCATTGCTCAGGCGAAGGAACCAAAGGCACACCAGCGGACGAAGCATATTCTGCGCCGCTACCATCTCATTCGGAAGATCGTAGATCGAGTGACGTCGACCTTCAGAAGATCGACGAGAAGGAGAACCTGACTGACCCATTCACTAAAGCCATTGTGGTGAAGGAGTTCAACGACTACAAGTCGAAGATGGGTATTAGATACTACACCGATAGGCTTTAGGCCAAGTGGGAGATTGTTGGGAATAGTGTCCCAAAGCCAATCGTCAGCCTGTTGACGGTTGTGCTCCTTTTTGTATTAGTACATAAATTATAAATAAATAAAAGTTATTTTGATATTTTTTCATCACAAATGTTTCATCTTCTAAAGAACTCCTGTGTTGTGGTGAAGTCCTTAGGACTATTTAGACTCGACAAAGGAGGATTTGTCGCTTAGTCCTTAAACATGTTCGCGACCAAATGATATGTTGTTACCAAGGACGACAATGTTTATCGAGCATAGGTCGTTGTGTGCCATATGGGTTGGTTGTCCTCATAACCAAAGAGTGTGGAGACACTGGTATGGCATACAGGTGAGATGTAATGGTACATCTGCACTGAATGTGACCAACTCCGGAGCTATTTCTGCTGTCAAGATTTGCTCCGATGGGATATGGGTATAAATGTCCCTCCGACCTGAGACCGCCACGGTGACTTGCAAGCAACTCACTGTACTTAGGCACTGGACTACCTGAATTTCTAATTCAGTGACGGAAGGTTGCTGGGTGTAGTCAAGTACTTGACTTGTCGGTGCGTGTGTCAAGATGGGATTGACCACTCCAGTTTAGGAGCTGTGTACAGTCGTGTTTCAATTTAGCAAAACCTTGGCCAGGGTAGTCCTAGTGAGGAGTCACAAGACTAATTGAGTTGAGCATGATTTGGATGATATCATCAGGGTTGACAGTTTAACCCTGAGTCGTCCTAAACACAGGGGTCAAAAGGGATGAATTATACAGTAACCATATTCACGTAGATTCTGA
This sequence comes from Elaeis guineensis, assembly GCF_000442705.2. Taxonomy (NCBI): domain Eukaryota; kingdom Viridiplantae; phylum Streptophyta; class Magnoliopsida; order Arecales; family Arecaceae; genus Elaeis; species Elaeis guineensis. Next base: position 18,247,436 of record NC_025997.2, read on the forward strand.
ATATTGCGATTGTGATTATTCGACCTATCCGATCATCGGGTACCATTACTAGATGGTCACTTCGATTAGTACAGGAATTGATTCCTGTGCTACCGGTTTAGGTTCGAACCTGCGGGGTCACACACATTAGAGGTTCTTTTCTGATCTGATGGCTGATTATGAGTCTTATCTATCTGGGACTCTATGATTGAGAATTAGGATTCTCTAATCATGAGTTCCACACATTTTGGGTACCGGGGTCAAAATTTTGAATTTCAAATTTTGAATTTGAAATTTGAACTCTTTGATCAGGGTTTCATATCGATGGTCTCTGATGCCTAATTGCCCATCGGATTTAGACTCAATATTTATGAGAGATTTAATTAGTAATTTAATCACTAATTAACTCAATTTGATTGAGTAATTATTTTTGGATCAAGTCCAAATTGAATTGGATTCAGTTTGGATTGACCCGATTAGGTTAAATGTTGACCTAATCGCTAAAGTGGTTTAGTCCCTGATTTGATCAGGGGTTAGGTTTAGTTAATTTCTGATTTGATTAAGATTTTATTGAGCCTAATTAAGCCTAATTATGTTGGGTTTAATCTGGTCTAATTGTGCTTAACCTATTTTAAACTAGGTTGGCTCAATTTGAATCAAACCACCTTGTTTTAAATTCCCTGCGACACCCAACTTCCTTGCACCCATTTGAATTCACGAGAAGAAACTTCTCATAAAATTTTTCTCATGCAAAACCCTTCCCCACACCCTCATTTGTGTGCCATATAGATGGATAAAATAATTAGTTAGCCATTCAAATTCAAAGCATGTTTGAATTTGAATGGATAACTTATCACTTGCCCTTTCATCCTTATCCATTTTGTGCGCCACATTACTTACACGAGAAAAGGTTTCTCATAAATATTTTTCATGCACAAAGAGCCATGCCCCTTCTCTTCTCATGCCCAAAAGGATAGGGATAAGTTGGTTTTCGTTTGAATTCAAATTTGATTTGAATTCAAATGTGTAACCTCTTGTCTTTATCCTCTCACGCGGATAAGACACGTTCGACGTTGTTTTAAAAAAAGGAGAAAGGTGGGACGTGCGTAGAAATTTTAGGAGAGAAACTTTGGGGCGTGAGGAAGGCTTCTGCACAAGGTCAAGGTCCAAAACCTTCCGAGAGGAAAAGAAAGAAAAGAGAGAAAATTGGGTGCAGGGTTTTTGGTGTGTACCCTAGGGTTTCTACCTAGGGTTCGGGAAGTGAGATTGGTGTGCCACGAGTGTCGTGAGTCCACCAAATTTTAGGAAGAGATCCATCAGCCTCTCAAGCAACTGTGCAGATGATCCAGAGTTTCTGAGAAGTCAGCACACATCGATCGAAGGAGTTCGATCAACATCTGCCATCAAAAGGGTGAAATCACGAACTAGCATTCGTGAGGAGCTGATCAGACGGGAGATTCGTGTGGACGATCCACAGAGGCCAGATATTTATGTGGCTACAACGTGATGATCAGAGCCCTCCGACGGTGATCAGATTGCGGTGATCGACTACCCGCAAAAGGTGATGTGTTCTGAACACAGTACTGTAAAACGTTTACTGATTCAAATTTGAATTTCAAATTTAAATGCATGCTGTTGTATCATATTTAGATCCTAGTGTAGGGTTAATTAGTATTAATTAATGAGATTAATTAATAATTCCACTATAAAATAGTAATTTTGAAAAAGTTTTAAAATTACCTTTTTGCCCCTGCACTAAATTTTTGCTTCAGGAGGTTCACTCATCGTTGCCTTTCTAGACACCAAACGAGTTGGCCAGGCCAGCAACTGAACCAATTTAACAAACCACCCTTAGGGACTTGCCTAGACACCAACTAATCAAACAACCCAAACTTGGTAGAACTCTTAGGGTTCCTTGTCCTATTGAGGTCGAATTCCTTAAGGTTGACGTCTAATTGATTTTAAGATTAAAGGTCTAGGTAATGCAATATGATGGAGATAATTTTTGGGCTAAGGAAGGGTAATGAAATCCCCACCTTATCTTGTTAATGGGTTGATGCCCTTAGATTAATTATGAAAATGCAAATGCAAATAAACAAGATGACCAAGAATGTAAAAATTTTAATTTAGAATTTTTTTTTTATTTTGATATTTTACTTCATGATTATGAAATGTCTTTTGTTTTGTTTTATTTTTATTTTTATTTTTTTTTTATGATTAAGTAAATTCAAATGTTTAGGTCTAAAAGGAAAAGTAATTAACTAAAAATAATAAAAGAGAAATTAGAAGCGTATCTGAGTTTTCCAGCAATCACCAACTAAATCTAGAAACCTAAAGAAAAAAGAAAGAGAGTTATAAAGCATGAAGAACAAATATTTGAAAACAATTTAAAACGTCAAATCCCCGACAACGGCGCCAAAAACTTGATGTGCAAATCTTAAAATTTGTAAATAAAACCGCAAGCGCACAGTGTGCAGAGTAGCACGACCAGCGAGTACGGGTCGATCCCACAGAGACTTGGTTTAAAAATAATTTTCAAATCTATGCTCAAGCGAGCTTTAACGAAAATCAAAAATCGAAAGTTGTTTGCTAAAGACAATAAGACTAAGGATCTAGGGTTTTTTTTTTAATCCACTAGATCTAGATTAGGGAATTCTACCTAGAATTTTTCTTATTGATCCTAATGACTACTCCTCTTGTCTTTTCCAAGCATAGATTATGAAGGGACTAAGGCCCAACGATAACCCATCAAGATTCTTTACAGGGGAGTAGTAACTAGGATCCCTTAGGGTTTTCTCCTCCTATGCACTGAATCAAGCATGAACTATGAAGGGACTCTGACCCAACTGTAGTTCATCAAAAATTTTTGACAAATGAAGAAGAAAAAGAAATCCTAAGAAAAAGAAAGAACCCTATGTAAAACCCCTACTCATGATCTAGCTTCATCGCAAACCCTAGAAGGGATGCTTAGCTAGACATGATCTAAATCTACTTACAAAATTTAAATGCAGAAAAATAAACTACCCAAATTTCATAAATTAAACTATCCTAATTGCATAAATTTAAACTGCATAATTTAAACTAACCTAATTGCAAAAAATTAAATTGCATAAATTAAACTATCCTAATTGCAAGAAAAATAAATTGCATAATGTAAAGAGATAAAATTGCATAAAAATAAGATTTTATATAAAAAAAAAAATTATTACAAAAACTTCAAAGCTCGAGGCTTAGAAAAAAGCTAAAAACCCCACTATCTAGGGTTACAAGCTTGATCGGAAGGAAAGAATCCTTAAAACAAGGGCCTTTGGGGGCTTTTTATAGGTATTTGAGGGTTATAAGGTTTTCAAAACTTTAGATGTGGGACTAAGAGATTTTAGAGGGTTGTTAGGGGGGTTTAGGGGCTCAAATCTCGTTTAAAAAGTACTTAAATCCATCAAGAAACCCTAAAATTGTTTCAGCCGTCCGATCTTCATCTAAAGGACCTAATTCATCTAATAAATCAAGCCGGGAGCGATTCTGGACCGTCGGATCATGATCTGGGTGAAACGCTGCCGTTGGATCGCGCTGCAGAGATGGGATCAGGTCGGATGCGTCGCGGACCATCCGATCAAGGCGCTGGAAGATTTCGTCCGTTGGATCACGCTGCAGAAGGATCCCGTGTTGTCCTAGTGTTTATTGATTCTTGCAATTGCCTTGATTACAGTTGGATCTTGACCGACTGCGATGGTGGCAGTCCGATGGCACAAAAATATGGAGCGTTGGATCTTGATCGGACCATCGAGTGATGTGAAGTTACCAGGTTGCCCTTCGGACCTTCTTCTCTCTCCTTATGAGCCCTGGACCGCGCACATGGACCGGGCTCGCGATGCGTTGCGGTGAGCCGAGACTCGCTGATTGGCTGGTTTATGGTGCGCCAATGGGTCCATGGTCCAGGCGCCTGTTGCTGTGGACCAGGCGGCTAACCAGATCACCAAATCAGTTGATTTTTGACCAATTTTGACTTGATTTGACTCGGGTTTGACTCAATTGAGTCTTCTTTCTTCATTCTTCAATTTTTGGATCAATTTAACTCCGTTTTGCATAAAATTTACGCCGTTGGAATCCTCTTTCCTTGTTCTTTCTATTGATGACCTCTTCTTCTGCAAAATATAATAACAAGTATCAATTTTTTAATAAAGTTAGATAATTTAGATATTAATTAATACTTTTTATGTTAATTTGTGACATAAATCACCCGGCTCACTGTATTGCTCAACTGTTGTTGATGGTAATTCGATCTCAAGTGAGATCATCGCTTCTGTTTCAAAAGCCAGATTGAATGACGATTCTTTTATTTGTATGCGAGGAGTCATTCGGTAAGTCCACAAGATCAGATATAATTTCTCCACTCAGAGGCCTTTAGCTTCATTTAGTCAGATTTTGAGTCTATGCAAAATTGTTCGGTTTGTTACCTCCACCTCTCTATTGGATTGTGGATGGCCGACTAATGTGAGTTTGTGCGTAATATAAAATTTTGTACAGAACTCTTTGAAATTTTGATTGTCGAATTGCTGATCATTGTCAGTAATAATTATGTGTGGTAGATCGAATCTGCATATGATTGATTTTTGAACGAAGTCTTTCATCTTACTCTCAGTGATTTGTGCCAGAAGTTCAGTTTCCACCTATTTGGTGAAGTAATCGACAATGACCACTATGAACTTTCTCTGACCAGATGTCGGAGGGAAATGATCAAGTATATCAATTATCCATTGTGCGAAGGGCCGTGGTGCAATAATTGATGTCAACTGACTTGCCAATTGGTGTTGTATATTTACATATTTCTGATATGGTTCACACCTTCGGACGAGTTCAGTTGCATTTTTTTTCATGGTGAGCCAATAATATCTTTATCGTAAGACCTTGTAAACTAGAGATTTATCTCTCAAGTGATTTTCACAAATTTCTTTATGAACTTCTCTGAGTGCATAGTCGGCATCTACCGGTCCCAAACACTTCAGTAAGAAAAGAGAGAATGATCTCTTATATAGTTGACCATTCATTAAAATGTATTATGAGGCTATCCATCTGAGTCGTTTGGCTTCTGAGGGCTCCGTAAGGAGAGTTCCATCTGTTAAATACTGGACAATCGATCCATCTAGCTTGGTTCATCAGTGATTTGTAGCACTTTCTCGACTTTATCAATACTTGGCTATTCAAGATATTCGATGAATGTCCGATCCAGCGAGTTGATAGAAGTGGTTGTGAGTCGCGAAAGTGCATCGGCTCGAGTATTTTCTGTCCTTAGAATATGAAAGATTTTAAAATATTTTAAGGTGGACATAAGATCTTTCACCTTCTGAAGATACTTCATCATAATGGGGTCTCGGGCTTCAAACTCGCCCTTAACCTGTCCAGTAATTAGTTGTGAGTCGGTGAAGATTTTCAGGCTGTCGATGTTAAGCTTCTTGGCAATTTTTAAGCTAGCTAAATGCTTCATATTCGATTTGGTTATTCGAAGCTTTAAAGTTGAATCGAAGAGCATATTCAGTAATAACCCCTTCAAAATTGGTGAGGATGAGACCAGCTCCACTACCTTATGCATTGGATGCTCCATCTATATGTAGCATCCATGCCGATGTCAAGTCGAGTTCGGGAGTCATGGCCTACTTTATTTTGTCATTAGCTTCATCTTCATGATTATTATCCGATATTGTACATTCAGTGACGAAGTCGGCCAAAACTTGTGCCTTCATTGATGGATGTGGACGATATTGTATATCAAATTCGTTAAGCTTTATTGTCTACTTTATCATTCGACCCGATATATCAGGTCAGTGTAAGATTGTCTTTAACGGCTGATCTGTCAAGACGACAATAGGGTGTGCTTGGAAGTATGGGCGAAGCCATTGCGATGATATGATTAGAGCGTAGATTATTTTTTTCGCTCTTGAATATCTCACTTTGGTATTGTAAAGCACCTTGCTAATATAATAGATCGATCGTTGAATTCGATTTTCATCCTCTTAGACAAGCACTGAACTTACTGCCTTCGTCAATGTCACCAAATAAAGATACAAAGTATCCCCGACCTTTGATTTTGTAAGCAGTGGTAGAGATGCAAGATATCTTTTTAAGTCTTCAAAAAACTGTCGGCACTCATCCGATTATGAGAAGTCTTTTGCTTGCCTTAAGATTTTGAAAAAGGACAAGCATCTTTCTGCCAATCTTGAGATAAATCGACTGTGTGACGATCCTTCCATTGAGTTGTTATATCTCTTTCTTGAAACTAGGATGCTTCATGTTGATGATAGTCTTTATTTTCTCAGGATTGGCTCAATTCCTCGTTGGGACATAAAAAATTTGAGAAACTTCTCAAAAGTTACTTTGAATACACACTTAGTCGGATTCAACTTCATCTAATGTCATTGAAGTGTGCTGAATGCTTTTTCCAGATCCCGAACATGATTAAGAGTTTGAAGATTTTTCACCAACATGTCGTATACATAAACCTCTATATTTCGTCTGATATGTGTCATGAAGATTTTATTGATTAGCTATTGGTAAGTGGCTCCGACATTTTTTAAATCAAAAGGCATTACTTTATAGTAGTAAATGCCTTTGTTGGTTACGAAGGCTGTGTACTCCTCATCTTCGAGTACCATTCGAATTTGATTGTAGCCTGTAAAAGCATCCATGAAGCTTAAGAGTCGGTGTCCTGAAGTCGCATCAACTAGTTGATTGATCTTTGGCAAAAAAAATTATCCTTCGAACAAGCTTCATTTAGATTGGTGTAGTCGATGCAGATTCTCCATTTTCTATGGACCTTTCTCACCATCACAATATTGGCGAGCCAATCAGGATAAGTAGCTTCTCTGATGAAGCCAGCTACGAGCAGCTTATTGACTTCTTCATCGATGATCTTTTGCCTTTTAGGAGCAAAAGATCTTTTCTTTTATCTCACCAGCTTAATCTTTGGGTCAATATTTAGCTGATGGGTTATTACTTTCGGAGGAATGCCTGGCATATCAGTAGTCGATCAAGCAAAAATATCGATATTTGCCCTGAGTAGATTTATTAGTTGTTGTCACTCCGAATCAGACAGCTGCGATCCAATTTGGATCGTCTTCTCAGAATCTTCTTCTTTTAATGGGATAGAGATCAGTTGTTCGGCTGGTTCACCCCTTTCTTCGTTCTCTCTTTGGTCCAATTTATCAATGGACAAAGAGTCTTCAGGTTGATTATTTTATGTGAAAATTAAGAAGCAGCGTCGGATAAGTTATTGATCTCCATACATCTCTCTGACTCTATTTCTCATCAAAAATCGGATTAGTAGGTGATAAGTCGAGACTACTGCTCTCAAAGCATTCGGTCCTGATCATCTGAGTATGACATTATAAGTCGAGGAAACTTGGACAATCATGAATGTCATGAGAACAGTATTCTATTGTAGTTCAGTTTCTGTGATTAATGGGAGAATGATTTCTCCCTCCACAGTGACTGCAGCTCCTGTGAAACTGACTAATGATGTCGAAACTCTTCTAAGTCGATCAGTCGGTAGTCGTATTTGAAAGAAAGTCGAGTAAAATAAAACATCCATCGAGTTTTCATTATCCATTAAATTTTTTTTATATCAAAATTAGCTATCATTGTCGAGACAACGACAGCATCATCATAAAAAGTTTGAATTCTCTGAACATCTTCTTCCAAAAAAGTTATTACATTATTGAGTCATCATTTCTTTACCGACTCTTCTTCGAAAGTTGTCCCTAGTTCTTCTGTCGCTCGAAGATCATGTTGATTACTTCCATCGTTGGTCAATTGTTGAGTATCTCCTCAGCTTGCGACTGAGATTGTTGGTTGGTGGGAGGTTGAGTTGGGCGATCACATCAGAATTTTTTAAGGTAGCTTCGTCTAATCAGAGCTTCTATCTCATCTCTGAGCTGGATACACTATTCGATATCGTGATCGTGATCATGATGGAACCGATAGTACTTCTTCCTATCTCGGTTCCTCGATGGTGCTTTCATTGGTGGGGGGTGTCGTAAGTACTCCTCTCCTTTGATCTCCATCAAGATCTATGCACGGGGAGCAGAGAGAGGAGTGTAGGAGTCATACCTGCCATAATTATTCGACTTCAGACTCCATCATCGAGGTGAAGCTCGCTTGTTGACAGTCGGCCTACTTGATTCGACCGGAGCTTCACTTTTTTTTTGTTTCTTTTTCTGATCTTTTCTGTCTGTTTGGTATCGGTCAAAAGCAGCTTCATCCATGTGAATGTACTTATACGTGCGCTATAAAAGTTCAACATACATCCGGGGGAGGGTTTTGTCTAGAGTAAGTAAATCTCGATCCCCTCAGATCCCTCTTCATGGTCGATATAGTCATGTCTTCATTGAGGTCCCTAATCTCAAGTGTGGTTGCATTGAAATAAGCCACAAAGTCTCTCAATGTCTCTATCTCACCTTGCTTGATTGAGAAAAGACTGTCGGATATTCGTGGTGGCCTTCGGCTAGTGTTGAAGTGGACCACGAAAGAATGCTCCAGTTGCTCGAGAAAATTAATGCTCCCCGATTGAAGCTCAAAATACCATGCTCGAGCAGCCTCCCGAAGAGTTGTTGGGAAGCCAATGCATAAGAGGACTTCGGTTGCCCTCTGGATCATCATAAGAGTTGTATAGCTCTCCAGATGATCGATCAGATCGATGGAGCCATCGTATGACTCCATCTGCGGCATCTTAAATCGAGAGAAAATTGGTTCATCCAAGATGCATCGAGAGAGAAGCTGGGCAGTGTAGAAGTCGTAGTTGTTGGAGGACTTCCAACCTTCCATCTGAAGTCGGGCGAGCTGATGATCGATTTCTTTGAACTTGTATTCATAGTCGTCAAGCCGTCGTTGGAAAACTCCAGGGGTGGAACCCCTTGAAGAGCTCGAAGAAGATGAAGCAGAAGGTGTCCGCGGCCGTTTTCCCTTCTTGATACTGTGTGCATGAGAAGGAGAGAGAGAATACCATGAATGATGAATGGCATGATGGGAGTGTCGAGAATGCAGTTGTTCATCTCGATGGGAGTGTCGAGATGGTCACTTCAGAGATGAGGAAGGTGAGCACCATGGAGGATGACGACTGTGCCTGGATGGCACTGACTAAGCCATCGGTTGCTCCACTGGCAGTGCTGCTGTTGCTGGGTTTGCTGCTGCTGGAGACTTTGAACCACCTCTGTCAAAATCTTCATTTGCTGCATAAGTGCAGCAATCTATACATGTGTGGTGACCACTGGATGCGAGGAACTGGGCTCTGCCACTGGAGGTGGAGGAGGAACATCTTCTTGATGGAAAGACTACCTCACCGATCCAATCGAATGTTGAGCTCTGATTTTTGGCATGATTGATCGTAGTTTTTCCCCTTTCAGGCACGTCAATCTATTATGGCCAATCCTTTGTCATCTATCGTCAGTGAAGAGCACCTGCAAGACAAAGTCCTCACAGACTAGAGTTGTGTTTGGCGGAAACCCTCCGATGTTTAAGTCAGAAAGGAGGTTGGTGAACAGCAAATAAAGAATGTTTAGAGCGACAGAGTCTTAGCTCAGAATTTTTATCCGTACTATTCATTTACCTTCCATTTATAGATTATTATGATATAACCATTAAGTATGTGGTCTCGCTTTTTATAATGCTAAATTATTGGGCCATAATCGTGGAGTTAGTAGACTGTTTATTTTTATTAATAGCCGTGACACGTAGTCGATAATCGTTCATAATAGTTAGAGTGTGTTGAGAAGGTATGCCAATTATATGTCGGTAATTTTGATAAGTCAATAATTTTGGAGATTTGAATAAGCATCGGTCGGTAACTCTGACTCTGATATGCCAATGATCTTCAATCGAAGATTAACTGAGTTCTGTTGTTGGTTGACAATAGTCGATTATTGATCGGTTAGTTGATTGTGAATCGGCGAAATGTGTTCATGTGATCGATATAGAATCAGAATTGGAGGTCGATTGATTTATCCCAACAAACCGCATGCACCATACGAAGAAGCCCAGCCCCTTGCAAATTCTTCTTTAAAATTCATGGGACCCACCTCACTTGTTTTTTTTTTTTTGCTTCAGCCTTCGTCGCCAACTTTCGGTGCTTCACATGGGTCCCATGCCCAAAAAATAATTGGTCTCATGCTCCCAACGCCAGCTGCACTTGGTCCAAAGGCCCAGCTACTTCTTTAATTCCCAATGGATCCCATCCTATTTAAATGCTCATGAGTGATAAAATTGGTTCCAGGCTTGATTTTAAACCCATTTTAGTTCTATTTTTTTTATCTCCTTTGATCTCTGTAAAATCTATGGATCAAATTTTTCATATTGATATATTTTTTTCTACAAAATACACAAAAAAATATCAATTTTAAAAAAATAAAGATAATTTATTCAATAAATTAATGCTTCTATGTGCAAATTTACACACTTATTACATTCTCCAACTTATTCATTGCTAGTCCCTTAGCAATGCAATATAGATTTTTTTTTTGAAATATTTCATTAATATTCTCCTTTACAAAAGTAGATCTAGGATTGAAAGTCAAAGAGATTGGCAAATATCACTAACTAAATATTAAATTTTAGAAGCAAATTTCATAGTTTAGTACAATCAGAAACTTCTTTAGAATATATCTAAAGATTTACAGCACTTTGTTTGTGATGACTAACTTAGCATTTGAGTGCTGGTTTGTAAAGGACAAATGTATCTTCACTTATCATCTTATTTTAGTTAATTTGCTATATACCTTCAAATAAAATTCATGAACTAAGGTAGTTTTTACACTGCCTTTTTTCTCTTTTCTTTTTTTGTTTAGTGCTGAGCATCCTGACCTTCCTTTCACCATTTTAACATAAATCTCCATACTTGACTTAGGTGCAGAGATTTGATTACTAAACTTAGGACAATCTACATATACTCTTTGTTTTGCACTTTTATTTTAGACAAATAACTCTTTCCTCAAATTCAAATTTTTGATTGGGGTGTATAGCAATCATCAATTTTAAATGATAATTGAATCTTTAGTTGACCTTACAATCAGTACCTATTTTATCTTGTCAGTGTATATGCATAATTAGAAGTACTAATAGCTTTTAGATAATCTAAGTAAGCTGCTAAAAGTCTGCCCAACTAATCTTCTTCTTGACTCGCTAAAGTCATTAGCAAATATTCTCTAACTCTTATTATTCTGTTTTGAGTCTATTTTGCTCAAGATTTTTTTTTTTAACACATGATTTATTCAAAAAAAATTATTTTTTTTTTAAATTTCAAAATTTTTTATGGGATATATTTTTCAATTTTTTTTAAAAATATTTTTAGAAGATTTTTTCTGCCCCTTAATTTAAATATCATTATCTCTAATGAAGGAGGAAAGAAAATGTAAGTAAGAAAGAAAAAGAAAGATGTCACTTGGAATATGTGTTCTATTTTGAAGGTGATCTAGTGTAATGTTGGCTTGAAAATTCGAAAATGGGTATCTCTATTTATTCAATAGAAAAGATATTAGTTTAAATAAATTGGGTTGCCTCCCAGAAATGCTAAGTTTAATGTCTTCAATCGGATAAAATATTACAAGCAAATTAATCGAGATAAGTTAGTTCATAGAGAACCATGGCTTCGTCAAAAGATTCTTTAGATAGTTCCAAGAATAGTTTTAATCTTTGATCATTAACTTTAAATACAGCACCATTGCTTAAATTTTTAATTTCTACAGCTCTATGTAGGAAGATTTCTTTAACTAAGAATAGTCCTATCCATCTAGATCTAAGCTTTTAAGGAAATAGGTGTAATCTAGAATTATACAAGAAAACTTTTTATCCAGGAGTAAAAGATTTTTTTATAATTGCTTGATCATAGAATACTTTGATTCGTTTCTTATACACCATAGTATTCTCGTAAGCTTCATTTCTAAGTTCTTCTAATTCATTAATTTAAAATTTTTTATGGTTTTTGACTACGTCCAAGTCCATGTTTAAATTTTTTATAGCCTACATGGCTTTGTGCTCTAGCTCAACAGGCAAGTGGCAAGATTTATCAAATACAATCCTATAGAAAGACATTCCTAGGTTGGTCTTAAAGGTGGATCGGTATGCCCATAGTACATCAATTAGTTTGAAGGATCAGTCCTTTCTATTGGCATTAATAGTTTTCTCCAAGATTTGTTTGATCTATCTGTTGGACACTTCTATTTGCCCACTAGTTTGAGGATGATAAGGTGTAGCCAACTTGTGGGTGCCATTATATTTTTTATTAATGTGGCAAAGGGTTCGTTGTAAAAGTATGTCCTCCGATCACTAATGATTACTTTAGAAGTGCCAAAATGGGAAAGAATATTTTTTTTCAAAAATTTTATAACCACTTTATGTTAGATGTGTGCCCTAGAAGTTAATCTTTACTGACACATACCTTTTCTTTAGGATATATTTTGTACTTGATGGCCAGTCTTTATAACCAATTATGTATTATATGTCCATGATTTGTCCTAAAAATTAACAAAGATGATTTTATATATTCTCAAAGTGCTGAGAATTTGAGACATACATCATTAGTGGTTAATTTTAAATGCTCCCGATCGAAGGATCATCATGGAGGACAGTGATCAATCCATTCAAAATCGATGCATGGATCACCTCCCTTTATGACAAATGAGTCTCGAGTCTGTGGTGTAGAGATACTGGAGTGAGAGTGCAGGTGGTTGATAGAGAACAACTTACACTGAGCGTGACCAACATGAGAAATCACTTGAATATCTACTCACTCGTTAGTGATCTTTCTTAATGCTGCAGTGGTATGACTGGTCCTTTGACTTACTGTGTATTGGCTATTCGCAGCAAGACTACTTAGTTTGACTGCACGTTTTCTTGATCCCTAGCCATTCGATCTTTACTGTGTATGTTGGTTATTATAGGTTCAGATTCATTATTTGGAGTAGGATGCACCTAGACGAAATCTATCAACTTTGATAGAAAATGAGAAGTTCTATGTGATTCGTAAGACTGAGTTCAGAAAATCTTTGACCAAAGTAAGTATGAATATGGAAAAGAGTTTTCACAGAATTCATAGGTGAACTCGAGTCGAGCCAATCTAGCATATGACTGACAATGGGGTTTGACGAGTTCTTCATGACCTCCTTCTAATCGAGACTCACGATAGAGAGATTATATCACACGATAACTGCACTTAGGAGTTTATTTTTTTGTTCTGCTGGGTTGCCACTACATGTTGCTAGACGTCATTAGTGGATCGTGAGAACTCACTAAGATCATTTTCGGATCAACGATTCTTGTTGAGGTGAGTTGGAATCATTTCTGCTCATTGAAAAGAGTTTCGATGATACTGTGATAGAGATTACAGTATGTCTCACTACCAAACAGAATAGAATCTGAGGGGTTACACACAAAAGGAGCATGATCTGATCAATGGCTTGGATCATATTCAAATTATCAATCCGATTGATAGTTTGAATATTAGAAACTGCTAATTTGTAAGCATTACAGTTTTGGCAGCTGCTAATTGTTAGTACAGAGACTTAATTGCAAATGTTATAATTTTATTGAGACTGATTAAATTATGAATTAAATTTTAATTAATTTAAATCAGATTTAATTTAATTAGAGTTGATTTATTTTAATTCTAATTGAGTTCAATTATCCAAATCAGATTTAAATTTCAAGCTTGATTGGATCAGGCTTAACAGCCTTTCGAATTCGGCTCGTTTCGGACTCGATTTGAACCCAATTGAGATCATAACCCACAAGTCTCAGGATCAAAATCTGGCTCTGATATCACTGTTAGAAAATTACTATGATTTCATATATGTAGTTTAAAAAATTTTTAAGCATCTAAGTAGTAGAAGTAAATCAATTAAAATATTTTTAATTAAACCACGTACCAGATCTAATCTAAAAATCATAGTTAGGATCTTGATACGAATATTCAACCATGATCTAAAATCTGAAAAAAAAATAGTTAAAAAAATAAATTGGAGATCAGATCTCCATACCTCAGATCATGCGGATATCTCGAATTCTGATCGTGGCTGCACACGCGTCCGACCTCTGCTGGTATCCACACGAAAATGCCTGATCAGAGCACTGAGATCATCGATGTGCTAGCATCTTGTAGACTTCGCTCCTCAGCCTTGGATCTAGATCTCTTTTTCTAGATCTCGAAAAAGAAGATCGCTGCGCGAACTCTTTCATGCAGATCTGACGGGATCTGAACCAGATCATCATGAAGAGAAGAAGAAGCCTTTTTCTTCTCTTCTTTTCTCTCTTTTTCTCTCTTAGATCTGATCACCATCAGATCTAGGCGTTGGGATGTAAGGAAGAAAGAGGAGGAAGAAGGAGTTGGGTGTTGAGAGGTTATTGTCCAAAAGAAATGAGCCGAATTCGAAAGACTCTCAAGCATGATCCAATTAAGCTTGAAATCCAAATCTGACTTAGATAATTGAACCCAATTAGCATTAAAATAAAATAAGTTTAATTAAATTAAATTTGATTTAAATTAATTAAGACTTAATTCATAATTTAATTAGTTCTAATAAAATTATAATATTTGCAATTAAGTCTCCGTGCTAACAATTAGCAGCTGTCAAAACTGTAACGCTTATAAATTAGCAGTTTCTAATATTCAAACTATCAATCTGATTGATAATTTGAATATGATCCAAGCCATTGATCAGGTCATGCTCTTTTTGTGTGTGACCCGTCAGATTTTATTCTGTCTGATTATAAGACATACCATGATCTCCATTACAGTATCATCGAAACTCTTTTCGATGGACTGAAATGATTCAAACTCACCTCAACAAGAATTGTTGATCCAAAAATGATCTTAGTGAGTTCTCATGATCCATCGGTAGTGTCTAGCAACATATAGTGGCAACCCAGTAGAACAGAAAAATGAATCCTTAAGTGTAGTTATCGTGTGATACAATCTCTCTATCGTGAGTCCCGACTAGATGAAGGTCATGAAGAACTCGTCAAATCCTATCGTCAGTCATATGCTAGATTGGTTTGACTCGAGTTCATCTGTGAATTTTATGAAAATATTTTTTCATATATTTATACTTACTCTGGTCAGAGATTTTCTGAACTCAGTCTTACGAATCGCATAAGACTTCTCCTTTTCTATCAAGGTCGATAGATTCTATCTAGGTGCATCTTACTCCAAGCAGCGAATCTGAACCTATAATAGCCAACATACATAGCAAGGACTCGAATGGTTAGGGATCAAGAGAACATGCAGTTAAACTAAGTAGTCTCACTGCGAATAACCAATACACTGCAGATCAAAAGATCAGTTACACCACTACAGCATTGAGAAAAATTACTGACGAGTGAGTAGACATCCAAATGGTTTCTCGTGTTGGTCATGCTCGGTGCAAGTTATTCTCTAACAACCACCTGCACTCTCATCCCAGTGTTTCTACACCACAGACTGGAGATTTATCTGTCTTAAAGGGAGATGATCCATGCATCGATCTTGAATGGATTGATCACTGTCCTCCATGACGATCCTTCAATCTGGAGCATTTAGAAATTAACCACTAATGATGTATGTCTCAAATTTTTAATACTTTGAGAATATATAAAATTATCTTTCTTAATTTCTAGGACAAATCATAAACATATATTACATGATTGGCTATAAAGACTGCCCATCAAGTATAAAACATGCTTTAGAGAAAAGGTATGTGTCAGCCAAGATTGACTTCTAAGGCACACATCTAACAAACTTTCACTTATACTAAAGTCAATCTGCTATATATCTGAGCCCCATCTTCTGAAGACAGGCTTCAATGTTTAGCTTGCTAAGTGACTCGGGCCTACCATATATCATATGGAGTCTACTTTCTGTACCTTGATGTATTTCTACTAGAGGTAATCGTGTATATCCCTGTTCTATGTGCATGGACTTCTGGTGAGACCTTGGCTCCTTAGCAAGGGTTATAGACCATTATCTTTGCAATACAATATCATAGCATCCAATGGTATGACATCCAGTTTTGCAACTATCATAAGAACAAGAATGCATCCTGCACATCTATAGCATATTTAGCTTCCATTGGTCGATTGCCTAAAACCCTTCCAACATATCAAACCAACATAACTCAAGAATACATGCTAATGTAGATATTCTACCATCAACATCAGTGTATCCTCCCACTCTTAGCTCTAACCCCTTTTCAAAGATGAAGAATAATCCCTTAGTACTTTTCAAATATTCAGAGATATTTTTCATAACAATCCAATGCTCTTAGTCTGGATTCGATTAATATCTGCTCGTGACTTTCAAGCAAGATATACCAAGTCAAGTACATAGCTTGGCATACACCTATGCCTAAGAGGATAACGGATCCCTCTTGAAAGTTTCAATGCTGAACCCTTTCAGCACCTCTTCTATGTACTTGTCTGTAAAAATAAATCCATAAAATTGATCCCCCATACATCAAAAATTTCAACCACCAAGATTGGGTTGAGAGGCATCATGTTTCTCTTGGTGATTCATCCCATTTGTTGGCATCGAGCACTTCTACGATAGTCGTGTGTATCCTTAAATAAATTGAGCCAATAGAATCCATATTGAAAGACTTTAGCAGCTATCTTCTTGGATGCAAAGTGACCACCACAAGCTTGATCATGACAGAAAGATAAAATACTTTTAACCTCATTGTCTGGGATACACCTTCTAATGATTTGATCAGAATATTGCTTAAAAAGGTATGGATCATTCCAAATGAAACACTTCACTTGGACAAAAAATTTATGTCTGTCCTAAGTGGTCCAGTGAGAAAGAACTCTACCAATGGCTAAATAGTTGACAATATCAGCATACCATAGTTCAATAGACACGGACATGAGCTGTTCATCAAAAAAAAATTCATTGATGGGTGGTTCACTAGATGGCGCAACTATGATTCAGGATAAGTGATCAGCTACTGCATTCTTTGTTTCTTTTTTATCTCTAATTTTTAGATCAAATTTTTGAAGGAGCAAGATCCATCGTATCAAGCGCGTCTTGATATTTTTTTTGTTAGGATATGTCTAATGGCTGAGTGGTCAATATAGACAATGGTGTGGGACTCAACCAAATAGGATTTAAATTTTTCTAGGACAAAAACAATGGCTAGGAACCCTTTTTCAGTGGTAGTATAATTAAGTTACGGATTATTTAAGATTTTGCTCATATAGTATATAACTCTATGCAGCTTATTAATTGTTTGACCTAAACTGCATCCATAGCATGATCGGATGCATCATACACGAGTTCAAAAAGTTCAGACCAGACAGGAGGATGATTGATAGAAGCTGAAACGAGTGCCTTTTTAAGAAATTCAAAAGACTCTAGGCACTCAGGAGTGAACTTAAACTTGATTTCTTTTACTAACAAGTTTGTTAATGGGTAAGTTACTTTGCTGAATTTGGTAATAAATCTTCTATAGAATCCAACATGTCCTAAAAATGAACGAATTTTTTTGACAGACTTGGATGGTGAAAGACTTGTAATCAGGTCTACTTTGGCTTTGTCCACTTTAATTTTTTTTTTAGAAACTACATGGTCAAGAACTATCCCTTCTCTAACTATGAATTGGCATTTTTTTCAGTTGAAAACTAAGTGCTTCTCCTTACATCTTTTTAGGACTAATCTTAAATGATCTAAACATTCAGAGAAGGTAAGGCCAAAGACAGAAAAATTATCCATAAAAATTTTTAAAAATTATTCAACTATATCAAAAAAAATGCTGATCGTGCATTTTTGAAAGGTTGCCAGTGCATTACATAACCCAAAAGGCATATGCTTATAAGCGAAAGTTCTAAATGGATAGGTGAATGTAGTCTTTTTCTAGTCCTCGGAGGCTATGAAGATCTGGTTATAACCAGAGTATCCATCAAGAAAATAATAAAACTCTTGTCTTACTAATTTCTCTAACATTTGATCAATAGACGATAATGAAAAGTGATCTTTTCTTATTGCAATATTTAGTTTTCTATAGTCTATACAGACCCTCCATCCCGTTTGGGTCCTACTTGAGATAAGTTCATTTGCTTCATTCTGGACCACCGTTATCCCAGACTTTTGGATACTACTTGTACAAGGCTTACCCATGAGCTATCAGAGATGGGATAGATAATTCTATTATCAAGTAACTTTAAATTTTCTTTTTGACTACATCTTTCATGGCTGGGTTAAGTCTTCTCTGAGCATCTCTAGTTGGTTTGACCTCTTCTTTTAGGTATATCCTATGTTGAACTATGGAAGGACTTATTCTCTTAATATCGGTCATGGTTCAGTTTATTGCTTCACGATTCTCTCTCAAAATTGCTAACAACTCTTCTTATTTAGGATTTAGGTTTGATGCGATAATTATAGGCAAGATTTTTGTTGAACCTAAATATGCATACTTAAGATGCTTGGGGAGGAATTTCAATTCTAATTTGGGTGCCTCCTCTATTGTTGGCTTGGGTGATGGTTTAACTATTTTCATGATTGGTTCAGTGAGAGGTTCTTGTCTCTGGCTAATCTTATTGTTTATAGAAATTTCATTGATGTCGTCAGATTAATTGATTGGCCAGAAACTAAACTTGAGGTCGATTTTCTCATCGCTAATAGCAATAGATTCATAAATTTTATCTTGAATTATATTTACATCAGCATGCTGGGTGGACTTCTATTCTAGATTGAATATATTTAGTTCAATGGTCATCTTCCTAAAAGATAGCTTTATAAGTCCATTCTGGCAGTTTATTTTAGTATTCGTAGTAGCTAAAAATGATCTTCCTAAAATAACTGAGTATGATCTTTTGGATTCATAACTGATTTGATCTCTAAAATAATGAAATCTATAAAGAAGATAAAATTACCAACTTTGATTAAAATATCCTCTACCATTCCCTTCGAGATCTTAAGAGATCTATCTGCTAATTGTAACGTAATCCTTGTTGGTTGAAGTTTTTCCAACTCTAGTTGCTTATTAACTAAAAAAGAAGAATATTTATACTAGCCCCTAAATCTAGCAAGACCTTTTCGATGTGGGTCTCTCCAATATCACATGACATTATCGAAGATTCTGGATCCTTATATTTTATCGGCACATGACTAGACAAGTACGAGCTTACACTTACTGCTAAAAATACTCTCTTAGGTATATTGATGATTTTTTTTTGGTACAAAGGTCTTTTAAAAATTTAGCATAGCTCAAAACTTGTTTAATCATGTCTAGAAAAGGGATATTCATCTGAACTTGCTTAAATACCTCTAATATTGTATCCAGATGTTTCGATTTTTTATTGGACCTTAGTCGATTTGAAAAAGGAGCTCTAAAAATTATGGGTTCTAAACTTGGTGTACTATCAGTTTCAGGAGCTTGAGTTTGTAAGATAGATTGTTCATAAGGTGACTCAGTAGGTGAGTTCTCTCTATCATCAGATATACCTTATTGTCCACTTCTTTTTCGGATCTTAAGATGTGATAGCATTCACATGGTTGACTTGGTTTCCTTGTTAGGGTCGTGGATCATTTTGATTTTTTGGGTTGGGCTCAGGTTGGCTAGGTAGCCTATCTCATTCTCGCTCACTCATGGTAGAGGCTAGTTGACTCACCTATATTTTCAAACGGGCTATGGCCTGGATGTTAGTATTTATGAGTAGGCCCATAGTTTGCATAAAATTGCTCAGTGTGGTATTGGTGTCAGCATTGGATTTGGCCAGGACTTCTAGGCTTTTCTCTAGAGAACTAAGTTTTTTATCATTATTATTGAAGCCTGGTGGGTTGTTTATCACAGGGTTAGGTCTTGAATTTTGCTGGTTGAAGCTAGGACCGCCTATATTTAGATTCTGTGATCATAAGAAGTTAGGATAATTTCTTCATCCTAGGTTATATGTGGGTGCATAGGGGTTGTTCACTGATTTCTGGTATGTGACATTTATCTGTGCACATCCAGTCTCTATTGGATTCATTAGGAAGGGACATTCCTCAAAGACATGGTTTGGTGCATTGCATATGGATGTAGAAACTTGGTTCACACTGACTGGTCTCTATAGCTCTAAGGCCTC
Source organism: Elaeis guineensis (assembly GCF_000442705.2). Taxonomy (NCBI): domain Eukaryota; kingdom Viridiplantae; phylum Streptophyta; class Magnoliopsida; order Arecales; family Arecaceae; genus Elaeis; species Elaeis guineensis. The sequence continues at coordinate 18,267,485 of NC_025997.2, forward strand.
TAACCTATGTGCTAAGGTTGCAATTTTGACCTCTACAATTAGGAAAGTCTGAATTTGGTGTATTCCACCTCTCGAGGATATCGGTCTATCGGTTCACTAGTTGTTTTTCATTGTAAATTTTTCTCGACTAGATCTTTTAGAAATGCAAAGCTTCAGTGGGTTCCTTGTACATAAATTGACTCTGGCACATGGACTCTAGCATGGTTCTAAAATTTGAATCTAGCCCTTCAAAAATTATCTGGCATAGCCTTTAAGTATCTATTCTATGGTGTGGGCATTGGGTCAATAGTTTCTTAAAATGATCGAAGTATTTTCAAAATGATTTGCCAGCTAGTTGGTAAAATTGGTTTATCTCATTCCTAATTCTAGCTGTTTTGTGATGGAGAAAGAATTTCTTTAGGAACACTCTTACAAAACCCTCCCAGATTGTGACAGATTAGTTTGGAAGACTATAGAGCCACTTTTTAGAATTATCCTTAAGGGCAAAATTGATCAGTCTTATCTTAACCTCGTCCTCTGACAGTTGTTGCAGTCTCATGGTTGCACAAACCTCTTCAAACTCTCTAATAAATATGTATGCATCCTCTAGTTCTGTGAATTTTGAAAGCATATTAATAATTTGAGGTTTAATTTTAAAGTTATTTGCAATGGATTGGGGTAACCTGATGCAAGAAGGTTGGACGGAACCGACTGGGTAACATAAATCCTTAAGGATTTGGGACTGATTAGGTTCTCTCATTATAGAAGTTGTTGGGTTTGAAACATGAATCAAATCAATTCTTACTAATCGACCCGACATCCTTCTCTGCCAAGGAAGTGGAGAAATCACTTTGTCTTCTTTTTTTTTTTTTTGAAAAGAGGAAAGAAGACGAAGAAGGAGAGTTCTAAGATAAAAGTCCTAAGAGAATCTTAGGCCTATAGATGATAGATGAGAGAATTTTAGTTAGATTTAATTTTTTTTTAAAAAAAGTTATCAAATAATCTATGACTCTATTTGGGGTTACCCTAATTCTAGACAGCTCTTAATTGCCAAAGCCATCTTAGAGTCCTTCAAGTCAGAAATCAACTAACCAACTAGCCAGGTAAGGGTAAGATCGATGGGAGGCTCTCCATACTTTTGCAATGGACCTAATTAGAGAACCACCTTTCTTCAGGCTCTTATCCCGGAACTCTTTTCTTAGACACTAGTCAACTAGCCGATCCAAATCCGATCCAACTCTTCCGGATGCCTTGTCCTAGTTGTTAGATGTGTGCCTTAGATGCCAGATTGGCTGATACATTCCTGTACAAATGTAAGGACAAATTTGTAATTTTGATTATAAATGAATAAAAAGATTATTTTACTATCACATTGTGTACATTACGTCTGTGATACATCCTTTGAGTTAGTAGGAATGTTAATTCATATTTCAAGAGTTGAAAATTTAAGGCATGAATTTATATAACTAACTCATAAACAGGTCCTGACCAAAGGATCATCACGAGGATGGTGATTGATCCGGAAGGTTGGTGTACGATCGCTTTCTTAGGATAGATGAGTCTTGAGTATACGGTGTGGAGACATCGAAATGAGAGTACAGGTATTCGTTGAGAATGAGAGTACTGAGCGTGACCACCTCGAGCAGTCATAAGGAAGTCTACTTTCTCGTCGATGACTAACTCGATGCTGCAGCTGTGTATCTAGTTCTTTGACCTGAGGTGCATCGACAGTTTACCTTGAGTGTGTTATAGTTTGACTACACCATAACTCGATCTCCTAATCATTCAAAATCTTGAGGTATATGTTGGCTGTAGCATATTCATTGTAAGAACCAGATTGCACCAAGATGGGATCTATCAACCTCGGTAGATAAGAGGAGTAGTCCTATGATGATCAAAAGATTGAGTCCTTAAGCCCATGGTCATGGCAGAGTGAAATAATGAAAAAGAGTTTTTCATTAAGGTTTCACATCAGACTTGGATCGATCGATTGATTCATATGACTGATGTTGGGTTTGACGAGTTCACCTAAATCCTAATTCAGTCGGGAATCATGATAGAAGAACTCAATCACACAGGTAGCTGCACTGAGAGATTCGTCTTCATTTCTGATGGGTTGCCACCATATACTGCTAGATATCACTGATGAATTTTGGGAGCAATTAGAATGATCTTGATGATCGATCATTCTAATTGTCTGAATCAGAAGAGTTCTGGTCCATCGAAAAGAGTTTCGATGATGTCGATGATGAGATCACGACATGTCTCATTACTATACGAAAATGAACCTAACTGAGTCACACAAATAAGAGTTAGGGTCTGGATGTCATCAATTGAGCTGGCCCATTTCAATTGATTTGGATTAGATCCAATTAGGTTCAAAGAAATCGTGCTAGCACACGATTGAGCCTAACTTTCTCCTCGTGCAATCTTTTTCATCTCGACTGAGCCAAATATGATTTGACTCACCCAGAGAATCTTGAGAAAGTTTCTCTCAGTCTGACTGGAGCCAGTTCAGTTCAAAAAATTCTTGTCTTAATTTATGAGATGAATTTAAGACAACACCTGCTAATTCCTGTCACCTGCCATTTCTGTTTTAGGACATCGATCAAATGTTGACATATGGATCTTAAACTGAAGGCCACTTGGCAAGAGGTTATTGGAGAGTTTTTATGGAGTGTCCACCTGCTAAATTAGGCCTCAAAGTGGGCACCAAGATTAGATTGGATGTGCACCCCAAGTGGATAAGGATAGAGTCTCATGAGATGAGGACTCTGATCCCTTGATCAACTTGGACTGTGGGGCGCCAATCTCACTGTGCTTATCCAGTGTTGGCACCAATAGTAGTGGAAATTGAGGAAATTCTTATCTGATATGATCAGATGATATCACTCTACCAATCAAAATTTTTTCAAAATTAATTAGAATTTTTTGATTGATCGAATGATGTGGCACTGCATGGCACAGCAGGGTCTATTTAAACCCTGTCTGCGCCTAGGTTTTAGAGAATCTGCTCAATACCCAAGAAAAATGAGATTCCCCTCTACTTCTCTATATCCCCTTTGCTCCTCTCTCTCCTCTCTTCATGTCCAAGAAGTTGAACGTCCATCTGGTGCTTGTCCAAGGCGTGGTGGCTTCCTGATCAAAAGGCTGCAGGGATTTGTCGAGAAGCTGCTGCTCCAACTTAAGAAGATCTTTTGAAGATCTTCCAGATCAAATCCAGATTTGATTTTTGAAGCAGAGATTCACAAGGAGAAGATGATCCAGATCTTGCTCGAGTGAATATTGATAGAAGCCAGATGACTGCATGGCTATTTTTGAATCTCGGGCATTGCTGCGATCATCTACAAGGTAATCTAGTTACCCTAGAGGTATTTCTCTAATCCTCAAGTTTTAAATTTAATTTTAGATTAAATATCAGATAATAAGAATCAGATCTAATAGATCTTAGATCTGAAATAAAGTAAGATAATTTTTTTTAAAAAATATTCTGTCCCAGATCTTATTAGATCTAGAAGATCCTACAAGGAAAAAGGCGATTTTTTCTTCAACTAGTATCAAAGCCAGGTTCATGGCTCTATTTCAGATCTAATTTAGATATAATTTTTATTTTTATTTATCTGATATTAATAAATTTTAGATGTCAAATCAGATATGATTGGATCTGAAATTAAAAAATTTAAAATTAAATCTAAGCAGATCTAACATGTATGAGATGCATGACTAGACTAGGAATAGTTTAAACTATGAATAGTCTTGAAGTTTTATGTTTTAATGTGATTAAAATATAAATTAAATCTAATTTATTCTCTAATTTTTTGATGTTATAAATATTATATTCAAATCAAAAAATAGAAAATAAAATTTAATTAATTCATAAGATTGATCTGCTGCATGCCTAGACTAGTTGTAGAATTATTCTAGTAACTGTCTAGAATAGATTTTATATTGAATAGTTCAATTTAAATCTTATTTTTCAGATGTTACATGTGATGTATCAGATCTGAAAGCATGCTAATTAGATCAGATTTTAATACATGAGATGTATGCAAAGCATGTATAAGTTAGATCTAAAATTATATATGTGATATGTAACTTAGATCTAACTAGTTTTGTAGTTAAATCAATATTTCTGATTAAGGTATTCCTCATGGCCGTCCGGTCATAAGAATAAAGTAAGATTTAAGACCCTCTCCTCCCATTCAATAGGATGTTCTTATGGCATGTAGGGGTGCTGCGCGTTCATCCTTAATCAAAAATCAAACTTATTTTTTTGCAAAACCTTAGATCCTGAAATCTTAGAATTTATTTTACATATTTTATTTATGAATCCAAAACTTAATTAATGAATTAAGCTTATAAAATTAAATTAGATCTAAAATTAAGAATTTCAGATCTAAATCATTTTCATAAAATTGGGTTCGGGCTTGGGTAGCTCAATTAGGTCTAGCGGTTGATCAAACCAAATCAAAAATTGGTTAGATGGGATCATGAAAGCTAATAATTGACCAGCCTCATAGGATTAAGTCTAGATCAAGGTCGAATCACATTTAGATGTGACTCAATCAAGTTAAGACCTAATTTGGCTCAGTGGTTAGAGCCTGGATTGTAGGCTAACCCAATGGTTCTGGTTCGACAATTTGGTGTCTAAGGTAAGTTGGACAGATGCGACTGACTAATTTTTAATTGGGAGCTACTCGACTCGAATACATTCTTGTCAAGTTAATGGCATATCCCTCCCACCGATCTCACTTACCTGGCCATATGTGTCGATCCAGTTCTAATTTGAGGTGGCTAACAATTCGAGCTAACCCATGTCACTAGGTTAGTCATAATTGTTATGACTATATCAAGTCAAGTTTAATGAGACCTAAATCAAATCTTTCTAAAAAAATATTAAGTCTAAGGTCTTCCACCATTGTGGATGTGTGGGTCCTTTCCGAGATTGATTGTTCTCGACTGGTTACAGTGGCTCAGTTGCACCAGAAAGACGCAATCATATCCATTAGGCATTGGATGCTATGGATTAGAGGATGGGTTGTGCTCAATATTCCAGATACGGTGAGGGATTCAATCAGGAATCTAGTTCGTGCAAATGGTGGGTCTGACTTAACTAAGGATTGGAGCAATATTTTGGGCACGATGAGCTTCATGAATTAGAGATCAAGTTTTGGGTGCACCATGATTAGAGAATTATTGGACAAGAGTTGTCCACTCATCAGTTGATCCATCACCAATAACTATTAGGTGAGGTGATGAGCCAGTCGGTGAGATCGCATCACCCACTAGAAATCACTAATTATGGAGATTTTCACATCTCTACCTAGGGGTGTAGAGATCTGAAAAAATAATGGAAGATTAATTTGTTTAAAAATGAAAGCCTTAAACAAATTGATTAAGTCTGATTACAAAATCTAACTAGAAACTCTTGACTCTCTACAGGAAACATGTCGCGTCCAACCCCCTGACCAAAATACTAGACACCCACAGATTGATTGGACCCAACTTTAAGGACTGGTTGAGAAACTATAAAATTATTCTGGGTTTCGAGAAACTGACTCATGTCTTGGATCAGGACCCACCTACCATACTAGTACGTCCGACTGCTGAACAGAGAGCGTCTCTGAAAAAGTGGACGGATAACGATAACAAAGCCAGGTACTACATGTTGGGTGCAATGTCTGATGACTTGCAGCGCCAGCATGAGAATATTATGACTACTCCCCAAATATTGGCTCACCTATAAGAGTTGTTTGGTGAACAAAGTCGTGCAGCCAAGTATCAAGTCTACCAAAGGCTTTTTAAAGCTAAAATACGTGATGGGCAGTCAGTCCAAGATCATTGTTTGACAATGATCAAGGACCTTGAAGAGCTTGAGAAGCTCGATATCATCTTAGACAAGGATTTTCATATTGATGTGATCCTTCAGTCTTTGTCTGATGCATATGGTCAGTTCATCATGAACTTTCATATGCATAAGATGCAGTGTACTTTGGCTGAGTTAATGAACATATTGGTTGTGGCTAAGTTTTCTTTGAAGAGTTCAAAAGGCTCAATCCTTACTGTGGAGCGGACTTCTTCCAAGAGAAAGTCTTTTGGAAAAAAAAAATCTGCAAAGAAGCCGAAGGTGGATGGAAAAAAGAAGAAGACAGAATCGAAGAAGAAGGCTGCTGAAAAGAAAAAATATTTTCACTACAATTCAGATGGCCATTGAAAATGAAACTGTCCTCAGTACCTGGCCACCCTGAAGAACAAGAAGGATGGTCCTTCTAGAGGTATGCTCGTTATAGAAGTTAATCTTACGATTTTCTCTGCATCCAGTTGGGTACTTGACTCTGATTCTAGTGCTCATTTGTGCACTTCTATGCAGGGTCTTGAGGAGAGCAGGAGGCTGAGGGATGGGGATATGATCCTACGCATCAAAAATAGAGCAAGAGTTGCTGCTGTGGTCGTGGGAACCTACCCTCTGCGATTATCGTTAGGATTAGATTTAGTTCGTAGAGACTGTTATTATGTGCCTGCAGCAAGCAGGAATTTGATTTCTGTTTCATGTTTAGCACAAGAAGGCTATGTGATTAGCTTTCATAAGGACCATTGTAACATATTTTATGAAAATAATAAAGTTGCAAATAGTTTTCTTATTAATGGTCTCTATCAGCTACATATTGATATATCTGTATTTCATGTCGAGCAAAATGTGAATGCCATAGGAATTAAAAGGCCTAGAGATAGTCTAAATGATAGGTATCAGTGGCACCTAAGGCTAGGTCATATAGCGGAAGATAGGGTTAACAAATTGAAAAAATTCAGGCTATTGAGTCCTTTGACTTCCAAGTCATATCCAGTTTGTGAATTATGCCTTCAAGGCAAAATGACCAAGCTCCCTTTTGTGGGACATGGAGAAAGGGCCACAGACCTACTTGCCCTAGTACATACGGATGTGTGCGGCCCATCTGATGTGCCGGCTAGAGGCAACTATATCTACTTTATTACCTTTATCGATGATATGTCAAGGTACAGGTATGTGTTTCTAATGAAACACAAGTCTGACGCATTTGAAAAGTTTAAAGAATTCAGACATGAGGTAGAAAAATAAACAGGAAAGCCCATTAAGGTTCTTCGATCAGATCGAGGAGATGAATACTTTAGTCGGAAGTTTCTAGACTATCTTAAGGATAATGGCATAGTCTCTCAATGGACTCCACTTGGAGCCACAACTCAACAGGATTTCAGAACGGAGAAATCGGACCCTATTAGATATGGTCCGTTCCATGATGAGCTTCACGGACCTCCTTGAGTTTTTTTGAGGATATTGTCTCATGACAGCAATATATGTATTGAATAGGGTTCCCTTTAAAATTATTCCTACCACACCGTATGAGATATGGCATGGTAAGAAGCCAAATCTGAGTCATCTCAGAATTTGGAGTTGTTCGGCTCATGTCAAGAGATAGGAGACGGACAAGCTAGAGTTCAGATCTTTTAGAGCTCGGTTCATAGGATATCCTAAAGAGTCATTAGGATACTATTTCTATATTCCGGAAGATCACAATATGATTGTGAATCGATATGCTATTTTTTTAAAAAAATAATTTATTCAAGATAGTGGCATCGGAAGAATAATTAAGCTCAAGGAGAATGTCTCCCAAGAGCAACGAGCAAAAAAATCTAAGGAACCCAATCAATTAGAACCAGTCCTAACATAATCTCTTCCACCTCGTAGATCGACTAGGATTTTTCATCCTCCTGAAAGGTACTTAGGTACTATACAAGAGGATGTAGAGAAAATATTCCTCACGAAAAATGAGGCTCATGGTGATGACCCCAAGACCTATAACGAGGCGATATCAGATATCGACTCTGAGAAATGGTTAGAGACAATGAGATCAGAAATTGATTCGATGCACTCAAACCAAGTCTGGACCTTGGTAGATCCACCTGAAGGTATTGTACCTATTAGGTGTAAATGGATCTTTAAGAGAAAGATAGGTGCAGATGGGAATGTAGAGACATTCAAGGCTAGGCTCATAGCGAAAGGTTATAGTCAGCGCAAAGGCATTGACTATTAGGATACCTTCTCGCCCATAGCCATACTAAAATCCATCCACACATTGCTTGCTGTTGCAGCCTATTTCGATTATGAAATATGACAGGTGGATGTGAAAATGGTATTCTTAAATGGATATCTTGAGGAAGATATCTATATGGAACAACCACTTGATTTCACATCCAGTGATGATGATCACAAGGTCTGCAAGCTGTAAAGGTCCATTTATGGACTTAAGCAAGTATCTCGGAGCTGGAATACTTGTTTCAATGATGTGATCAAAATATTTGGTTTTATCAAGAACAAAGAGGAACCATGTGTATTCAAGAAGGTCAGTGGGAGCGCAGTTGTCTTCCTCGTACTGTACGTAGATGACATCCTCCTAATTGAGAATGATATTTCCATGTTGATCTCAGTCAAAATATGGTTGTCTAAGGAGTTCTGTACGAAAGATCTAGGAGAGGCATCCTTTATACTGGGTATTAAGGTCTATAGAGATAGACCAAATAGGATGCTGGGACTTTCACAGAAGATGTACATAGAGGAGGTGTTAAAAAGGTTTAGCATAAAAAACTCCAAAAGATGTTTAGTACCTTTTAGACATGGCATTCATCTCTCCAAGAAGATGTGCCCTAGCACACCTGAGGAGATTGAACGCATGAGCAAGATCCCTTATGCTTCCGCAATAGGGAGCCTCATGTATGCCATGCTATATACACGACCTGATATAGCCCATGCTGTGAGTGTCATAAGCAGATATCAGTCGAATCCAGACGAAGAGTACTGGACTTCTGTGAAATGTATCCTTAAGTACTTGAGAAAGACTAAGGATATGTTTCTAATCTTTGGGAATGGAGAACTCCAGGTTTAGAGATTTACAGACTCAGACTTTATGTCTGATATAGATGATCGAAAGTCGACATCTGGGAGTCTGTTCATTTATAATGATGGTGCAGTTAGCTGGAAGAGTTCCAAGCAGACGGTGATTGCTAATTCTACCATGGAGGCAGAGTATATTATTGCATCGGAAGCTGCGAAGGAGGCATTTTGGTACAAGAAGTTTACCGCAGAGCTTGGAGTGATGTCATCGGATGCCATCCCTCTTTACTGCGACAATAATGATGCCATAGCTCTAGCTAAGGAGCCAAAGTCTCACCAGAAGTCCAAGCATATCGAGCAGCGATTCCATCTGATCCGTGATTACCTCGAAAAAGGTTATGTCGAGGTTAAGAGAGTCGACTCCACAGACAATGTGGCAGACCCACTGACAAAGCCATTAGGCCAGCAGAAGATCGAAGCCCACCTTGAGAAGATGGAACTTAGATATGTAGCCACTTGGTATTAGGTCTAGTGAGAGTTTGTTAGATGTGTGCCCTAGATGCCAGATTGACCGATACATTCCTATATAAATGTAAGAATAAATTTATAATTTTGACTATAAATGAATAAAAGGATTATTCTACTATCACATTGTATACATTATGTCTGTGATACATCCTTTGAGTTAGTAGGAATGTTAGTTCATATTTTCAAGAGTTGAAAATTTAAGGTATGAATTTACGTAACTAACTCATAAACAGCTCCTGACCAATAGGATCATCATGAGAATGGTGATCGATCCGGAAGGTTGGTGTACGATCGCTTCCTTAGGATAGATGAATCTTGAGTCTACGGTATAGAGACACCGAAATGAGAGTACAGGTATTTGTTGAAAATGAGAGTACTGAGCGTGACCACCTCGAGCAATCATAAGGAAGTCTACCTTCTCATCGATGACTAGCTCGATGCTGCAGCTGTGTGTCTAGTTCTTTGATCTGAGGTGCATCGACAGTTCATCTTGAGTATGTTATAGTTTGACTACACTATAACTCGATCTCCTAGCCATTCAGAATCCTGAGGTGTATGTTGGCTGTAGCATATTCATTATAGGAACCAGATTGCACCAAAATGAGATCTATCAACCTCGGTAGATAAGAGGAGTAGTCCTATGATGATCGAAAGATTGAGTCCTTAAGCCCATGGCCATGGCAGAGTGAAATAATGAAAAAGAGTTTTCCATTAAGGTTTCTCATCGAACTTGGATCGATCGATTGATTCATATGACTGATGTTGGGTTTGACAAGTTTATCTTAATCCTAATTTAGTCGGGACTCATGATAGAAGAACTCAATCATACATGTAACTGCACCGAAAAATTCATCTTCATTTCTGATGGGTTGCCACCATATATTGCTAGATGTCACTGATGGATTTTGAGAGCAATTAGAATGATCTTGATGATCGATCATTCTAATTGTCTGAATCAGAAGAGTTCTGGTCCATCGAAAGGAGTTTCGATGATGTCGATGATGAGATCACGACATGTCTCATTACCATACGAAAATGAACCTAACTGGATCACACAAACAAGAGTTAGGGTCTGGATGTCATCAATTGAGCTAGCCTAGTTTGATTGATTTGGATTAGATCCAATTAGGTTCAAGAAAATCATGCTAGCACACGATTGAGCCTAACTTTCTCCTCGTACAATCTTTTTCATTTTGACTGAGCCAAATGTGATTTGACTCATCTAGAGAACCTTGAGAAGGTTTCTCTCAGTCTGACTAGAGTCAGTTTAGCTCAGAAAAATCTTGTCTTAATTTATGAGATGAATTTAAGACAACACCTGCTAATTCCTGTCACCTGCCATTTCTGGTTTAGGACATCGGTCAAACATTGACTTATGGATCTTAAACTGAAGGCCACTTGGCAAGAGATTATTGGAGAGTTTTTGTGGAGTGTCCACCTGCTAAATTAGGCCTTAAAATAAGTGCCAAGATCAGATTGGGCGTGCGCCCCAAGTGGATAAGGATAGAGTCCCATGAGATGAGGACTCTGATCCCTTGATCAACTTGGACTGTGGGGCGCCAATCTCACTGTGCTTACCAGTGTTGGCGCCAACAGTGGTGGAAATTAAGGAGATTTTTATCTGATATGATAAGATGATATCACTCCATCAATCAAAATTTTTTCAGAATTAATTAAAATTTTTTGATTGGTCGAATGATGTAGCATTGCATGGCGCAGCAGGGTCTATTTAAACCCTGTATGTGCCTAGATTTTAGAGAATCTACTCAATACCCAGGAAAAATGAGATTCTCCTCCACTTCTCCATGTCCCATCTGCTCCTCTCTCTCTCCTCTTCACGTCCAAGAAGTTGGACGTCCATCTGGTGCTTGTCCAAGGCGTGGTGGCTTCCTGATCAAAAGGCTGTAGGGATTTGTCGAGAAGCTGCTGCTCCAACTTAAGAAGATCTTTTGAATATCTTTCAGATCAGATCCAGATCTAATTTTTGGAGCAGAGATTCGCAAGAAGAAGACGATCCAGATCCTGCTCGAGTGGATACCGGTAGAAGTCAGGCGACTGCGTGGCTATTTTTGAACCTCGGGCATTGCTGCGATCATCTACAGGGTAATCTAGTTACCCTAGAGTTATTTCTCTAATCCTCAAGTTTTAGATTTAATTTTAGATTAAATATCAGATAATAAGAATCAGATCTAATAGACCTTAGATCTGAAATAAAGTAGGATAAATTTTTTTTTAAAATATTCCATTCCAGATCTCATTAGATCTGGAAGATCCTACAAGAAAAAAGGCGGTTTTTCCTTCACTAGTGAGCTCAAATATCCCTAGGATCAGCGTCTAATTGATTTAATTTTCAGACCTAGATTAATATAAATGAAGGCTGTGGTTTGTGGACCAAGGAAGGATGATCAAATCCCTGCCCTTAAGATACATTATGGAAATGAGATGCAACAAACCAAGATGTCCAAGCTTCGTGATTAGCACATAATTAAGATTAAATTAAATTAATTTATTTCTCTTTTTTTTAATTATATGGTTAGGTCTCTAATTTTTTAAATTTTTTAATCTTTTTTTGAAATATATATATATATATTTTTAAAGATTCTAAGTCAACTCAACCTTTTCATGCCCTAGGATAATCATGCAACATAACTTCCAGTTATGCTAAGGCAACCTTATGTCAGGACAATCAAGATTGATAAGAAGAATAAAAATAAAATAACTAAGATCAAAATAATACGTCAAAAGAAAAGAAATAGGTTAAAATACGGCCTGACTTCCGGTACTCACCAACTTTAAAGTAATGCAAGATAAGGAAAATAGAAAAGTAAGATTACAGCTAAACAGAAAAGCGTGAAGAGCGAGAACTTAAAACATAATTTAAACACATCAATTTTTCAGCAACGGCGTCAAAAACTTAATATGTTTTAAATTTATCGCAAGCACATAGTGTGCAATGTAGCATATCCAATGAGTATGGATCGATTCCATGAGGAATTAGATTTTTAAAGCATATCAAATATTTGTTTAGACGGATTTTAGAGAAAAAAAAATTATTTGTTGGATTACTAATTATCAAAATAATAAATAAATTAATTATAAAAATAAACGATTCATAATATTTACATCACGTCTAAATTTTGAATATTTTTTTTATCCAGCAGTTATGCCTCTGTATCCTAAAACTAGTTATGCTAGCTTCATATCTTGTATAATTCTAAATTTTGGGACAGGTGATTAGAGCATGGATGAGCTTCCGGTTTCCCTCCCTTTCTTTCAAAAGTTAATTGAATTCTTTGAGCCAAGTTGGTCCTCGGCTAAATTGATGTTCCGGACCGAACTTGCCACAAGCCAACTAAAACTCAAACCTCTCTCTCTCTCTCTCTCTCTCTCTCTCTCTCTCAAAAGTTTAAAATAAATAAATAAAAGTCTTACCCAAAAAAAAATTTTTAAAAAAAAAGAAAAAAACTAAGCCAAGTTCCTTGGACTTGAACTCAAACCTGACTCAACCTCGAGCCGACTTAGATTCGAGCCCTAGGCTTTTCGGCAAAATTGGCCCAAATTATGTAATTTTTTGATCTTTTCTTCGAATATAACGCCTCCGCGTTTCCCCTTCTTTCCTTATCGAGGAAAACCCTAAACGCCCCACCCTCCCTCGACGGAACCCTAGCTTCGGATCGTCGTCGAAGGAGGAGATGGCGAACCGGACGGATCCGGCGGCGAAGAGCATACACGGGACGAACCCGCAGAACCTGGTGGAGAAGATCCTGCGGTCGAAGATTTACCAGAACACCTATTGGAAGGAGCAGTGCTTCGGTCTCACCGCGGAGACGCTGGTGGACAAGGCCATGGAGCTCGACCATCTTGGCGGCACCTACGGTGGCAGCCGCAAGCCCACCCCTTTCATGTGCCTCGTCATGAAGATGCTCCAGATCCAGCCCGAGAAGGACATAGTCGTCGAGTTCATCAAGAACGAGGACTACAAGTACCGCATTTCCTCGCCTTTTCCGATTTCTTTTCGGTTTTTCTCCTTCGAAAACTACCGAAAGATCCGATTTTTAATCGATTCGTTGCAGGTATGTTCGAGTTCTCGGGGCTTTCTACATGCGCCTCACCGGGTCGGTCACCGATGTGTATCAGTATCTGGAGCCGCTCTACAACGACTACCGCAAGCTTCGCCGGAAGCTACCTGATGGAAGTAAGACGCAATTTTTTTTTTTTTTTTTTTTGTTTCGATTTAGAAAAAAATGGGAGATTTTGCATAAGAATGGCATGCGAAAGTTACGAGTCTGTTTCTTTTGTAACGTTTTTTCTTCAATATTATGGCATATTGATTGAATTTTGTTTTTCAGAGTTTTGCTTGACTCATGTGGATGAAGTCATTGACGAGCTGCTCACAAGAGATTACTCCTGTGATATTGCTCTCCCACGGGTTCAGAAGAGGTAGCCATTTTCTGACCTTGATTTATGAGATTTATATTGCTTTTCATCCCTTGTTTATTGTTTATGATTTTATTACAAGTTATTAAGTTATGTGCCATTTGATGGAAGCGAGCAAGAATATGTTTAATTACTCTTTCCATGCAGAGTCAAATCATGAGTAAATTAGGTCAACATGCAATTTATCCCCTTTAGACCTGTATTAGCTGGCCCACTGCATCCGTCCCAGCAAACTGAGCTTCTCTATTGGGCTTGCGTTGTCATCGTGTAAGGTTGTCTTACATATTTGGTGGTATATATTTGTTGGAATATTTCTCCAGTTTCATTTTGAAATTAATTCTTATATGCTATCCAAGTTATGATAACTTGTGTACATAAATTGCACTGTGATATAGTACTTGAGGAACTTAGCTGATTTACTTTTTCTGTGTGTATGGTGGACATGAATGTTCTCTCATACATGAGATAATTGCAGAAGACTGTTCCCCATATATTTTAGGTTTAATGCAGGGATGGTCTCAAAACTTGATCAGGGAATGTAATTGTCGTCATAGATTTATCCAAGATTTTCTATGTTTATTTCTTTTTTCTTTCTTGATTTACCTTGATGGCTGATGTCAACTGCTGATGTATGAGCTTCTTTCTGTTCCCATATATTGCTCACCATCAAATCAGCAGGCCGAATATTGACCATTAAGCCATGACAGATGGATTCTACATTTTCATTATTAAAATACAACATTGATTATAAGAAATGATGCATTATCTTGGATAGGTATTTTTAGTTCTCAAGTCTGCTAAGAATATATGCGGTGTTGCTCTTCAGTCACCTGTAGAGTAGAATATGAACTTTATATCCTAGCTTTGTATGTACAGGTGGACTCTTGAAGCTTCTGGGATATTAGAACCCAGAAGAAGTGCTTTAGAAGAAGATTTTGAAGAGGAAGAAGAAAAGGAAGAGGATGAGCAAGCTATGGATGCCTATGAAGCTGATGCTCATGAAAAGGTTAACATTTCAGTCTTTTTCATAAAGTGATCTATTGTATTTTTTAGAACAATCCATTTCTTAAAATTACATATGGTCTCTTCTAGGATTACTATCATGGACGGAGTCCCACTAGGGAAAGAGATAGGGACAGAAAACGGGACAGCTATAGATATCACAGGTATTTATGCCAACTGAATATGTTTATATTCGGTGCATCATCTTCATTCACTGTTTTTGGCTTCTATACTTCCAGCGGTCATATTTTGATATATTTATGTGATGCAGAATATATATGTTTTACTTTCTCGCCTAGAAGACGTTATAGATGTATTAAGTTGTTTTCGCAGATACTATTTTTAAAATTTCAGGTTTTGTGCATAGTCCCCATTCTCAGTTTTTCATTTCTTGTTTTCACTATGCAGTGTCATATCTTTTACATGGTCAACATTCCTCATAATTTTCTTTAAGTCTGCAGGATGAGAGCATTACCAGTTGTGGTTGTCCGCTTTTAATGCTTAACTGGTAGTAACTGGTTGCATTTAGTTGCACATTTGTTATCCTTTTGGAAAATGCATTGCTGAATGTTAGAGTGAATCATACTACTGTGGGTTTAACTCAAATGCTACCATGTCAACTCAGTCTTTTTGTGTTTTTTTTTGGGACTGCAGTTTGTGAGACTTTCATTGTTTTTGATCTAGAACATCCCAGCCTTGGGTTAAACTAGGCTGATGTCTCAAGTAAATAGCACTTGAACTTTTAATCCCAGTGACTGTGATGCATTAATTACACATAAAGACTTAAATGAAGTGCATTGTTGATATCCTTCTTTTTACCAAAGCCAATGGAACTGCATAAGTATTATAGTTTGGTAGAGCAAGGTTTGGAACTAAGCATAGTTCTATAGTTATGCATGGTTGAATTAGAGATGCATTAAGTTAAGATTAATTGGATTTTTTTCTCCTTTTGGACATCCTGAACTTCTGTGATTTATACTTTATTTAGAAAAAAAAAACTTAGCAGCGAAATCTTGGGTTTATTATCATACTTATATTGGCGAAGTCACTCTATTATCTTGTGACAATTTTTAAAAGTGTAAAACAATACACTAATAGCCGAACCCACGTAGTTGGGAAAAAGCTAGATGTTTATGGTTATGATAAAAGAATAGTCTAGTAATGGAAGTATATGATTAGAAAGAATACAAGGTCACTGAGAATGTTGGTCTATCTGCATATCTAAACTTTTATAATGATATGCATGTGGGAAAGTCTGTTTACAATGTGCATGCATTAGAGGCCTGCCCTTTATTATATTTTTGTCTATTGCTAGAAACCGTGTTCTTTTCCCATGGGCTATGGCCTGCGTATTTTGTCTTCTTTGCCATGGCACCTTACCGTGATATAATTCACCACATTGTTCTATCAAAACATGTCTTGTTACCAGAAATTGGATGTTACAAGCATGTCTGTGTGTCTGTATGGGATTCTAATTCTTGGTTCCTTAAAATCGCTTCTGGTTATAGACATGTACATGTCCTAATTTGTGTCCATCTAGTGAAATTCGAATTGCAAAAAAAAAGAAAAAAAAAAAAGAAAAAAAAAAAAAGAAAAAGGTGATTGCTAGCCATGGTAAGACAAGCATGTTGGCATTATAGACAAGAGGAGTAAGCTTTGAATTCAAAACCTTTAGGTCTGACCATAAGAAACTTGAAATGTGTATTCTGTATATCTGCAGTTCTTTCACAGCTGATAATCTAACTAGACTTGTGCCTGAGTTTCTGTTTTCAGTTCCATGCTGGCAATGAACAAGATTACTAATATTACAGTCCGCAGCTTATTGGAATCCATTTTATGTGATTAGGAACAATTTATCAGTTTGGTCTTAATAGTTTTGTTTCTGTTATTTGTTCCATAAGCATACTGGAAGCATTTATTGTAACACTTAATTTATAAGACAGTACTAATTACTGCCATGGCATTTCATTTTCAAGAGCCATTGGTAGATTGAACTGCTTCCTACAATGACTCATGACAACTCTGCCAGGTTTCTCTGCACTGATAGTGTGCAGTGAGAAGTATGATGGGTTGAACAAGTCAGATAAGAGTAGGCATCAAGTTGTTTTAGTAGGAAACTTAGAAGTCTGACCTACAGAAAGGTTTTTCCTCCTGTTAGATTGAGCTTCATAAGCAGTAACAGAATTTCTAAATCTTTTTTTCTTGGATTTTTCTCTGACTTTCAGTTTTATCAGTGTTGGAATCTCTAATTGCTTATTGATTTCTATCACAAACGTATCTGAAAGTCATTGCCACATACAAGGGGGTTTCTGCCTTCATTTTTCCGAGTTATGTAAGTAGATATCTTATTGAGATCTGTGTCATACGATTACAGCCATTCTAATGATCAAGATGCATGTACTTCAAACTGTCCCTTTTTGAGTTGGCTACCTTGCCATAATGTTGGATCACCTTAACAATTTCCAATATTTGATCCTTAACTTGCAATGAAATATCATCCCTTCCATTTTTATCTTCTAAACAATGTGGAAAAAGGCTTTTCATTCACCTTTTTATATTCTATCCCCACTCTAAGAGTTGTAAATTTTGAAAGTCATGGCCCTTAATAGTTTGTCATTGCTGATCATGCTTGAGAAGTGCATGGCTTCAGAAAGGTCATTCATCTAAGCACATGTATTTTGTTATTATCTTCAACTGTACTGAAATCTCACCTGAAGCTTGACTCAACTGTATTGGTAGTCAGTCTTGACTATACCCTGTTATGATTTTTCTTGCTGCCTAAGTTTGCATTTTTTTTTTTGGAAAAATTTATCAGTCTGCTCTTAATAATCTTGTTTCCATAGTTTGTTCCATTAAACATACTGGAAGCATTTATTGTAACACTTAATTTGTAATACAAAACTAATGACTTCCATAGGATATCAGCTTGAAGAGCCATTGGTAGATTGAACTGCTTCTTAGAATGATTCATGACAACTCTGTCAGGTTTCTCTGTACTGATAGTGTGCAGTGAGAGTTATGATGGGTTGAACAATTAACATAAGAGTATTCATTAAGTTTTCCTAGGAGAAAACATATACGGTTTTCCTCCTGTTAGATTTAGCTTCTTAAGCAGTAACAGAATTTGCTTATCAAAAAAGCAGGAACAGAATTTCCGAATCTTTGTTCTTTTGCATTTTTTCCTCAGCTCTCAGTTTTCTTAGTATTGGTAATCTCTAAATGCTAGCGGATTTCTATCACAAACACATGTGAAAGTCATTTCCAGATACAGGGGCGCTTTGCTTTCTTTCTTTCTTTCTTTTTTTTCCAGGTTACAGGAGGGTTTTTGTTTTCAATCTTTAATATTCATGTGTAGATAGATTTCTTGCTGAGATCTGTATTGTACAATGAGTGCAATCATTCTAATGATCAAGATGCAGGTATTCAAAGTGTCCCTTTTCTTGAGCTGGCTACCTTGCCATGATGCCGGATCACCTGAACAATTTCCTTTATCTAATCCTTAACTCACAGTGAAATGTCATCTCTTCCATTTTTATCTTCTAAGCAATGTGGAAAAAAGCTTTTCATTTAGCTTGTTATGTTCAATCCCACTCTTAAGAATTGTAAATTTTAAAAGTCATGACGGCTGTAATAGTTTCTCATTGCTGATTATGCTTGAAAAGTGCATGGCTTCGGAAATATCATCTATCCAAGTGTATACATTTTGTTAGTATTCTCTTAAGTGTAACAAAATCACAAGTAAAGCTCGACTCAAATATATACTGTTGGTAGACCAACTACATCCTGTTGTGATTATCATGCTGTCCAAGTTCACATATTTTGCTATTGTTTCTGTGTATAGGGAAGTCTAGTTGGAGTCAACTATTTATTGCTATTCAGTCTTCATGATATCTGTTAAGTTGCTTACAAATGCATTGTTCAATACACAGGATGCATATGTCCTGAGCAATAATACTCTTCACAGACATAAAGCATGCATTAGCGCGTGCACACATCCATTCATCTTGCTAGTATATTTCTAGTATGGGAGGACAGTGGAGTCAAGAAATGGGAAAGTGGCATTTATTCTGTGGAAACTTTTAAGATGGACCAGCATGTGGCTTCTAAAAATTTTAGGTGTAGGATAGGTTTTAAAAGATTTGAGCCTAGATTAGATGATAATATGCCCTCTTCACGAAATTGTTTAACAGTTTAAGTTGCATTCTTAATCTAGATTCTTAAAAGTTTTGGTATGACCAACAGATCACTATAAATTTGAACATTAGAGGATGTTTGGCTTATAGAATCATGGAAATCCCAACCTGAGGAGAATTTCACCCTTGGACTCATCGGTGTCCAGTAAGTTTAGCATAGTTTGAATCATTAAGGGAGAAAATCGATTGTGGTCATTATGGAATTGAAAAGTTGGGAAATATGGCCGTTATTATGTAGTGTCAGGATAGCTGTAACCAACTTCTTTTAGGTTCTTATAGAGGATTATATTCAAAAGATAGGTGGAGATATTACCATTGCAAGTCCAAAGGTAATGGACTTCTATGTATTACATATGTTTATGATCGTGTTTTTCAAGTTCATGTATAGGAGCTGGAGAAATTTTCATAGATAAGTGGTATTGCATTACTTCAGAATGGCACTTCACTGGTTCTAGTTAATGCTCGTGCAACTGTGCATGCTCTCTGTAAACTACTTTGTGAAGAATTTGGCATGGCTTCTGAAAGGATTATATCAGTAGTTGAAGCATTATGCATCTTACTTTGAATATACCTTTTATCTTTATAGTATGTTTTTGTTCTTTCCAAGGTGCCAAAACTCTCAATTATGTTAGTTTTCCTGAGTATGGCGATCACAGTAAGTTATAGAACTTTTTTTTGGAGGGAGAAAATTTAACCTTGCTTTTTCTTTGACAGGGACAGAGACTATGATCGGGACTATGGAAGAGGACGTGAAAGAGATCGAGATAGGGACAGAGAACACGGTAGAGATAGGGATAGAGAAAGAGATAGGGACAGGGACAGAGACCGCTATCGTCCAAGAGATGAGAAAGATTATGGTCGAGAGAGGGAGCGAGAGAGGGATAGGGATGGCAGAGAGCGGGAGAGAAGAGATCGAGACCGTGGACGGCGTAGGAGTCGTTCAAGGAGCAGGAGTAGAGATCGCCGAGAACGAGACCGTGAAGATGGTGATTACCGTAAGAGGCGTGCTCGTGGCAGTGCAAGCCCTCGGAGGCGGCCTGAGGAGGATGGTGGTGCTCGGGAGGAGCCCAGGAAGAAGAAGGAAAAGAAAGAGAAAAAGAGTGATGGAACTGATCACCCAGATCCAGAGATTGCAGAGGCCAATAGACTTCGTGCTTCACTTGGGCTGGCACCTCTGAAGCTGTGAACAAATTAGCATTGTGTATAGTCATGTGGAAGAATGACTCGAGAATTTTAACAGTTTGATCCTGGCGATTAAGTTTCCAGTCTGCACAACTGCACAATGGCATCTTCCTCTCTGTAGATTTTGAAAAAAAAAAAGGAACTACATGATGCTTTGATGTAATGAAGTCTAGTTTTTTTCCCCCGTCGTTCTTATCTCAGCACTTTTTACCAATGTCATGGTTGGGTTTTGACCTCCATTGATGGATTGGAACCCTTATGTCTTCAGGGGGATAAAGGAGACCTTGGATTGAAGAATGACATAAATCATCATCTGTCTCTATTTCTATAATATTTTAATTTACCTTTTTATACCTTCTTCGGTGAGTGGATCAATTGCTGGAACATTCATAGATAATCTGAAGACTATCTTAGTCTGGATCTCTGGATTCGTCGATATCTTCCACATAAATTCAGAGGAAAAGTTGAACTTAGTGCTGGAAAAGTGGCCATGCGAAGTCCTGTGGGACATAGATTGATTTAGTCTCAAGTTTTTCATTCTGAATGAATATGCAGGGTGGATGTTTATGGATGCCCTGGAGGTGGCTCAACTACATGAGGTTTTATGCCAGTGTTGTTATGCTCTTTTCCAACTTTGTTGCTCCAAAAAAAAAATTAGCAAGAAAGTAGCTTATTACAGACAGCAGATTCACGGGCAGGGCTGTAAATGATCCTCCAAAACTAACTTGACATGGATCTAACTAAATTTTTGATAATCTTTCATCACATCAAACTTGGGTTCTATATGTAGGATCTGATGTCGTATCAGCTTGGACTTGGATCTAGCTACATTCGGATTTGAAAATCCGATAATCCGGATACATATGCACAAACTATGTATGTAGCATGCATAAATATATGAATATAAACTATGAGTTGTGTTAATTTTTTTTTCTTTATGTTTAAACCGTACTCTTTTTTCTTCATGCATTCCCCCTTAATTCTCACCTTACTGCTGCTTCTGTGCCAAAACCCCAACACTTATATTTTTATTCTTTTCTCTAGAACTAATCATGGATTTCCTATATCATGCTTCTTTTCTACTGCAGTTGCAGCATTCCCTATATTTGGAGGACTATTGTGATAGGAATAGTTTTAATTTTGAAAATTATTAACTCCTAGGTAGTTAGCCCACTATAATAATGTGTTGAATCTGTATATTAATAAATAAATAAATAAATAAAAGCACTTGAACCCGAATTCAAATGTGTTAGTTGAATTTGGATGCGAGTTCAGAAACTGCTCATTATGATGGATCCAAACACAAATTGGAGCAGGGTTTTTTTATAAGTTCAGATGTGGATACAACATAAATCCGATAAGTTCACAGCCCTTATCAAAGCATAACATTTTGTAATTTTTTGAGGAAATCTAGTCTTGTAATCTAAACCCCGACTAAGCTGTGGAGTAGCCGGGATTACCTATTGTTGGTCACTCCATTTGGAAGTCCCAACGGCTGCTCTCTAGCCCCCAATATGAAGTTCCAAAGGTAAAAACCGGGGTTGGCTTGGACTTGGTGCTTTTTGCGTGCCAAAGGCCTTCGATGGAGAGGTAAATTAACCCTTCGGCCAATTTATGAAGTCTGCATGTATTATTTAAATGTGGCTCTGGCCTTGGACTCCGAGATGGTTCAGGTAAAGCATGTTAGTGGTTACTCGAGCTATTTGATAAGGCGACATGGTGAAGATGGTTGTAAGTTTATAGCTTAACATAAGTGCTTTTAAGATAAAGCCCAAGCAATAGTGGAGTCAGAATAGAAGAACCTAGGAAAGGATATCACTTTTGAGGCACAAAGGAATGATGTGAAACCCATAAGCTAAACAGAACCAAACATAAACTACCACCAAAAAAAAAAAAAAAAAGAAAAGAAAAGAAAAACAGAAATATAAACTACCACCAAAAAAACAAAAAAAAAAGAGAAAAACAGAAATATAAAGAAGAAAAACAGAAATATAATATATTGAGGTTCTATTAGCATTAACATAAGAGAACTCTAAAATAATTATACTATCACTAACATCCCCTCACCAAATCAGTCAAGTAACAAGTAGTTACTTATTCGAAGAAGACCAGATCGAATTATAGAACAAACTAGCTACGAAAAATAAGATTACAGAACGACAGACAAACACTGCTAAAATGACCTTGCTTCTTTTGAAGTCCAATTGAATACTGGAGCTTCGGCCGCTGCTTCCATCAATTCATGCAGAGAGAACCCCTCAGCCATGGCCTCGTCTCCATCCAAATTCATATGAACATCTGTTGCATCCTTTGCTGCCACTTGCCTTTCCCCAGAGTCTTCGAGTTCCAACACCCTACACCTCCTCCCCATTAGGATATTCTTTTTCCACAGCTCTACTTCACCTCCACTGACTCTCTGCTTCACTACTTGCTTCACTCTCAGATTCATCTTCCCTGCCCACCGCATCTGCGACGCAGCTAAGAGCAGAATTCTTTTCTTCAAATCCATCCACAACATCGAGCCTTGCGACAAGCCGATGGCACCTGACATTTTGCCCATGAAAATGAAAAGAACAAGGGGACTAGACACTGAGAACCTCTCCAATAACCTGAGAACAAAGTATGGATTGTCCCTTCTGCATGTTATTGTCTTCTTGTTGTTGCCATCATGATCATCACATAAACGGAAGTCATCCCCCTGGATCTGCTCACTGCTGTTCTCCACTGCATTGTCTGCTTCGGCCTTAAGGATGTCACTGCCAATGGATCTTCTCAAGCTCGTCGATTGATCACCATAGATAGAAGAAGATTCAGATTTGGTGATCTCCAATTCAAACAACTCATCATCATCTTCATGGATGATATCTTTGACATTGGAAGGAGTAGACCTCGGCAACTGGTGATCATATCTTGCAGACGATTCAGAAATGTCCCATTTCATCTCCTTCTCACCTTCCACAGATGACAATTTTGGTGCATCATTCCAACTCATCAAAGATTCAAGAGAATCTCGTCTGACCTTCTTGCCACCATTTTCATTACTCTTTTCCATCATGTTAGCCTCTTTCTCGATGAACAGCATCCTGCTGAGCACCGACAACGGTGAGATGGACGAGACCGGCGAGGACTTCTCAGAAGGGCTCTTCTGGCTTGCAACTGATTCCATGCCATCTCCTTCATTATTGTTGACGCTACTGCTGCTCAAACTATCTTGGCTCAGCGAGGGAGAGCAGGTCTCCGATCTTCTGGACTTGACCACCCGGAAGAATGGCCAGTTCGGTGAGACCGCTACCTTCTCTGCATTGCCATCTTTGGTTCCATGTCTTCGTCTCACCTTGGTGAAGTTTGGCAATCTGAAAAACTTAAATGTGGGCTTCGTGAAGGTGAAGAGAGGAGCATTGGAGGTTGGGGAGATGACCTCTCCTACGCTGGACGTTGAGACGGCGATGTAGTAAGACGTAGAGAGCCTCAGAGGGAGTTGAACATCTCCCATTGTGTTTTTTTTTTTTTTTTCCTTCTCACCTATCTGAATCAGAGATAGGAGATTGAGAGCTTTTGAAATGGGGGGAGAGAAAGCAAACAAAGAGAGTGTTAAGGTGGTGGGACTCTTTTTCGTTGGGCTAAGGTTTGAGGCAGTTTAAAGCTGATAGAGTCGTCGGTTGGGAGGATTCTGAGAGATCTTCTGGATGAGAAGCCATGAAGTAAAAAATATTAACTCTCCTTGCTGCCGTGGCTCGTTCCACCATTTTAAATTCAGAAAATGTTGAGCCATGATACTTGGCGGACTTTGAGCTTCCTCTGATTTGAAAAGTTTCTTAAGTTTAAGATGAAACCACTTTTTAGGGAGCTAAAATTTTTAAATAGATGAAGTAAAAAAAGTAAATTTCAGTTCCACTTTTCCAGGAACTCGTTTAAATTTTTTAACAATCCTTTTGGTTTTAGAAGTCAAGTTTTTGAGGTTATTTGCTGACTTCTCGTAGCTAACCACAATCTAAATTCTCAAAAAATTAAGCTGCAACTAGATGTCGGGTAAGCCTATATATCTCTGAAAGCCTCGAAATTTTAGGGCCCCCATATATAGAATCACAGAACATACTCTGGTGATCCTTCTAGCTGCCGTTCATTGAGGTTTCAGGTGTGAAGAGGATGGGCTTCTTCCCTGCAAACATTGCATGAAGGATATAAACAAGCAATCCTAGCAAAAGGATATCAAGTAAGCGCAAGATGGATCTCTGTATTGATGCTAGCTTTTGATACATACTTCAATATAGATGGAGGATGGATATTCATATTAATGCTAATACATACAATTCAATCTACTGGTTCTAACATTTGGATGGCTAAAACAGGAATGGAATAAACTCATGGCATATACAAAAGAAATTCAGACGTTTTTGCAGTAATTCAATACCATGTCAAGTTCCAGCATCCTCAAACAAAGGTAGGACTTTACTTGTTTACGCTGCAATCTCCAGCCCGTATCTTGTTTTAGGAGTAGGCTTGTTATTTTCATGGCCATTTTATGGGCAACAGCAAACCAAAGGCAAATTGGCAAAGCCATGATTCTTGTGCTGTTGCTGTCTCCTTATGCATGGATACAAATTTGAAATAAATTAATTGCAAAACATTGAAACGTACAAGGGAATCCAATTAGGAAAATCACTTGAACGTACGCAACCAAGGAATCCATAACAATTTACTAAAATAATATTGTCTTGTAGGACAATGAAACCACCATTACTTTGTATGACGACCAAGGGAAAATAATTATACCTGAAGAAGTATCTAAAAATGGAGTCTACAACAGTCCAGGTACCAAAAGTATGATAAAAATGAGGCATGAAATCCCTTCTTCTATGCTAACCGATACAAATCTAGAAACCTTGCACAACATGATAACAGAGTACCCGGTAAGGAAACCTTATATTCAGCAAAGGATCCTCTGTAAGTATCCTATTTTGATTAAAACATTGTAGAAACAGTTGAAAAATAATAATCAAATTCACTGTTTATACTCAAAATTTGGTATGATCTTAAAAATGAATAAAAGGAAGATGCAAAGCACAACCTACAGGGTCACCAGTATTGACTATTGAGAAAAGTGATAAGATTCTGAAAACTGCAGTCCCCCAGCCTCCTGTGCTGCTTCAAATGCTATGTAAAGCTCAAGCACAGCCATAAGGATAATAATTTGTTATTTTTATTTGGATCTCTTAATTCATTTTTCATCTCTATCATGAACATGATTTGATATGTGAAGTTTGTCTGACTAAAATAATTGACCATCCCCACTCACTCCCTTTTTTTAACTTTGAACCTGCCTCTTAGTATTTGAAGGCGTACCTATTTGACCTGCTTGGCACCTTTCTAGCTGTTCTTCTGCGAGCCCTAGGGATCCAAGAATCCTCATCAAATCAACTTTGTGGGTGACCTTGGAAATCCTATGCATCCACCACTCTTCCATTCTAACCTTCCCAAGGTAACAGTTCCAAGAAACATGCTGAAAAGCCAAGCAATACAGATCTTATGTGTTTCCTCATTAATATTTCTGCTAGTGTCTAAAATCATTATTAAACTAAATTTCTTTCTTACATGGTTTGATATTTATTAATGACAGTAATCTAAGCAAGACACAAAATTTTACACAAAAACTTGGGGCCAATCCATATTGTGCCGTGACATAAGAGACACATCATGCCACAAGGCTGCCGAATACCAAATACTGACATGGTACATAGGCATCAAGTACCACCATGTTGCTGAATATTGATCTATTAAATACTCCAGTATAGTCCATTTAGACTTATATTAATGAATCATACATGCATCCCTTTGACACATGTTCAAATCCACATTTAATAGTGAATACAAAAAATTGTTCTAAATTTTAAAAAAAGAAATCATAACAATAATACCAAGCCTTGTCCTAATTACTTGGGATTCGTTTTATATATCCTCACATGTTAGCTTAGGTCTTCCCTAATTCATCTAGACCCTTCAACACAGATTCAAGCACTTCTTTATACCAAGGGCTCCTCAAGTTATCACGCATTTACATAAAATAGGTGAAATATGTAAATAGTACTTTGGCATTGGATGGCCTTCTCCTTATCCTGGATCCTAATCGCATAATATGCCAATTAATGTTAACTAAAATGCATGCAAATATTTTAAACAAGACATGTCTACTTCCCACATTAAATTAATTAAAAATCAACTAGTTTCCAGAAGAATAGGTTTACCTAGAACAACCCAATGTGCTCTTGGCACAGGTTCCATACATATATTGTACCAACCCCACTTGACATGGTCAACATATGCAACATTCCATCCTTCAACCATGATAGTCCTTGGCAACCCCTCCCTTAGAAACAAATCCAAAAAATCATTAAACAGCAAGAAGAAATAGACAGAGCATGGGCAGATGAGAATGATCTGTAATTATTCAGCAGTTTATCGGGTGCCATGACCTAAACACATTGCTCATCCAAGTTACATAACAAAAGTACCAAGGGCCAATAACACCTCACATCCATGTGAAATGGCTAGGTGTCAACATATAATAGCATCCCTAGTCCAAGGAACAGGTATTCAAGGATTACTCATCTAAGTTGTGTATCAACCAGACATGCAACTCAGCAATTAATAAGCAACACAATTAGCTTCGGCAATTTGGGACTTCACAAACTTGGTGGATCAATAATGGTTAAAAAAAAAAATGTAAAACCCTGACTACTGTAAACTTGAAGGGGTCAGGTTTAGACTATCAAATCTATAAATTCTTCCAACAGTTTTGCCATTTTTTTCACTACATGTCCAGACGATGCAAATTATTGGCACCATGCATGTCTCATTATTTTGATTCTACAACACGTCTACCACATTGAAACACCTTGATTGCATTGAGCTTAAAAGTAAAAGCTATACTGAAATTAACCAATGGCCATGTCACTTCTACACAAACATCCCCTGCTTGGCACGTGCAAACTTGAATCCTTGGAAAAGTTTAACATTCTCAATTTCATCATCCTCAAAATTCTCTCTAAACTAAACATCATCACTAAGGAGAAAAAACCTAGGCTTTGTATGCTCAAACTTTACTGAAAATTTACTATATAACCTTTCCAAGTTTAGAAAGAAAGCATGAAGATAGCACCCCTAGATAGACTACCTGAACAAATTACTTTAATTTCATTAAGCACAAATGCTTCAAAAGAGAAGAGACGGTCACTGTATATCCTTTCAAAGCCAATCTAATGGTTTCCTATTTTCCACGTAACATGTAACTTATTGAGCCTTCAAGCATGTCAACATATATCTCGCAACTAGCAACTGAAAAAATGCAGCAACTGAATTCAGTTAGCATTTCCAGCGGTTAGAATAATCATCCTGCCATTTTGTCTTTCAAAGTGTTTTTGAGCTTTCATGTCGAGCATATGTTGTCAAACTCCATTGGGCTTCCAATAATAAACTATTGTAGACAATTAATCATGTTATCTTGCAATTTTACATCACATTTAATAAATACCTGCCATCATTAGATGTACAATTTGCCTCAGGCACTCATCTGAACATAAGCATTGTCTGACGAGAAAGTCAACACAGCAAAACAACTCAAGCTTTTGTAAAAAAAAATTCCTCTAATTGCTCTTCTTCTAGTTATTTTAATTCAAAATTGCTTGAGTAATATATCAAAAAAGTATGCCTCATACACCATTTGCATAAGCTCTAGCCCATTCCTTGAACCTTGCACCACATAAGCTACTCCCTTTGCACCCTGATCGATTAGCTATCTTTTCTCTTTAAAATAACTCAAAATCCAATAACCATGGGTCTCCTTCATAGCCTCAATCAGTAAGTATCCATAAACACCCAAGCCATGGTCTCCTGAAAAGGTATGCCCCACATAATCCTCAGTCTTTCACAACAAAACAGTACATTAATTTCTTCATACCACAAAAGCCTTAATGCTTCAATTAAGGTGGGGCCAACTCAACTTTGTGTCTACCATCAAAACCAATCATCACTGTTAAGTATAAATTCAAACAACTAAACTAACCCAACACTAGGTTAAATCCTGATCTAGAATACAAGCAAGCAAATAATAGAGAATACCATAAGAAATTAAGGGAGAGAGAACATGCAAAAATCTGCACTGTCCAGGATACACTCATGGAAAGAGAATCATGTACTTTTCTCAATAAATGAGAGAAAACAAGGCCTACTAAATAAGCTTTCACATTCAATATGTCCCCAACTAATCTTAAACTGAATTTCCCAGGACAAAATTATCTAAAATCAAACTCAGACAGACCCCAAATCCAAAATCAAGTTTCATGATAGGTTACAATCCACTTGTATCTCTTATGTCTTCAATATTAAAAATCAGTTACCAACAAAAATCACCATGCTAGCTCAAACGACAATGATTGTTTTTGCAAATGGGTGGCAAATGATTCACACTGAAAGAACATTTAAAAAAATAAAAATAATAAAATTGAAGAACACAGTACAAGGAGATATAATCAGCTCCCTTATCAAGGTTATAAGGAAAACCGAAAGAGTCCAACAGCAATCAAGCAAAACAAGCATGGTTTCTTAAATTGAATATCCACTAACATGATGCTTTCTTTTCTGGGGAGAGGAGGTAGGAACGTAAGCAACATTCCTTTTGGAGACAATAAGAAGATATGCATGTTGAGGCTAATATCATTCAAAAATACCACTTCTGTTCCAGCATAAACGTTAGATATGATGCAGAACATATAGTGCTGATTTTATTTCCCCTTTCTATGAAAACTGTTACTGGTATTGAGTGATAGGACATGGTTAAGCATGTTATTACAGAAGAAGACAAAAGAAAGCCTGCAGTTAGGAGTGCTGGTGTGAAAGGTCTAAGATACCTGGTTGGTGTTCCTGGAAAGATAAACCTCAAACCACAATGCAAAAAGAGCAACACAATTCTACTTAAGGAAATAAAAACTTCTATGAGGAAGGCATTGAGTCGTGAATTTGTGGAGAAGGTATTGGGTCATCAAATGTGCAGATGTTGTGAGAATTAAGAATCTTTTTATAAGTTACTGTACAAAAAACAAAACATGGTTTGGAAAAGTTGAATTTGTATAAGAAGGGCAAATACAAAGAAAACAAAAAGTCAACGTGTTTTTAGTTTTATCAACTGTATTCACAAGATATTCTCATACAGATTGGGAACAAGAATGTAACTAGATACAATTTTTAACTAGGTCACCATCCAGACATGAGCAGAGATTTGAAGCCCCCCTTGAGGAGAGGATGCTTATTTTATGCGTTTAATATTTTTTTTAAAAAAATAATAAAACAGGCCAGATCCATGTGTCTAGAGATGCGAACTGCATAGCACTCTCACTTTTGAAGTGTATAGACAACAGCATGAGAAGTGTCATTTGTAGTTTGTGGATCCATAAAAGCTCAAGAAAGCAAAAGACCATAGTGCCTTTCAATAAATGTGATAAGCCAGCTCCACATAATTGTAGCTCAAAACAATGGAAGAATCTCCAAGCACACGACTTGATACAAGTTGCCATTAATTGACAAAACTAACATTTTCATCCATGAAACAAGCAAGCAAAATCAAATGACAGATGTCTTGAGAACCCCCAAAATTGATGAGCAACATTTTCCCATCCACAAGTCAGGTGGTTCCTTCTCACATAAAGGCACAAAAAGGGCTTTGTCAACCAAACAAGACAAAACTTGGCTTGAATACAACAAAATGCAATGAACAAAGGCATCAGAACAATCCGCCAGGAAAATGTATAACATAATAACTTTCATCTGAACTTGTTCAACAACCTAGTTTTATCCAGCCGGCATCACTTCCCACAGTAATGGAAAATGCTGAATCAAAAGAAGCTATTGGAACACAGCCGTCTAGAAATCTTAAGCAATAAGAAACAGCATAGAATCCGGTGCTCTTCCACTTTGCAACTCAAACAAATATTTCGGACAAAAGTTGCTACCTTTGAGTAAAACTTGTCAGATTCATAATAAAATGCCAAAAGAACAATAAGAAATCCATAAAAGGGAGACTTTGGATTATTATCTATATCCTTAAATGCACGCCTAACAGACTTGTCTTAACATAAGCACCCAGCATACATAGATCCCGTTCAACTTGCAACGAGAACACATATTTCTGATAAAAATTGATGCTTTGACTAAAAGAACAGTAAGAATCCATGAAAAAGGTAATATATTTGAATTACTACCCCGACCCCTGCATGCATACATTAGACAAGTGTCTGCAAAACAAAACACAAAGAACCACAATAACATCATATTATCATTACATCTATAACCCAAGCCTCCTCCGATCACAGATTTTTAGATAAAAATTTACCTAGAAAGCAAAAAGAAGAAACAAAAGAACAAAACAATTTTACTCTCAAGATCCGGTGACAGCAGCATCAGCGAGCTTGACGCCGGCTTTGAACACCGGGTGCAGCAGCCCGAGCTCATCCTTGACATCGAGCGGATTGCTCGTCTCATTCCTGATCCTCTTCACCCTCCGGCTGGCGAGCGATTTATGGGTGAATCCGTACATCTGGAGGATCTGGTTGTCGCCGAAGTTGAACGCGCGGTCCATCTGCTTGAGGCAGCGCTCGACAGGGTAGTCCCCGAACTTGCCACAGGGCTTGCAGCCGACGAAGTGAGTGACAAGCGGCCACCGGTGGTCCCCGAGCCCCGGGTGATAATTCTCGATCATCTCCTCATAGCGGTCGACGAGGATCCCCCAGTAGCCATGGAGGTAGTAAGCGCTCTCGAGATAGACCTTGTCGCCCCAGCGGTCGCGCTGCGTGACAAGGAGGTAGACCATGGCGGACTGGTCATCAGCCTCAAACACGGGGCGGTCCTTGAGGAAGGAGGTGAGGACCTTACCGGCCTCGGTGCGGACCTTCCCCTTGGGGCCCATGGGAGCCCAGGCGTCAAGGAGGTCGAGAGACCACTGGCAGTTTCGGAGGAGGAAGCTGCCGGTGTTGAGGCCGATCCAGTTCTTGTCGTCGTAGACCATCTCGTTCCAGCCGTGCATAACGAGATTGAAGGGGGCGTAGCGGTCCCAGGGGAGCTCGAAGGCCATGTCGGTGAACATGGCATCCGAGTCCATCCACCACAGGAACTCGACCTCGGGGTGGGCGAGGAGGAGGGAGCGGATCAGGGGGAGCTTGGCCCAGAAGCCAGCCATCTCGGCGTCGAGGAGGGCGAGGTTGTAGAAGATCTCGATGCCGTGGACGCGGCAGTAGTCGATCTTGTTCTTGATGGACTTGAGGAGGTAGTGGTCGCCGACGGGGTTCTCGCAGGGCTTGGGGGAGGAGCCGGTCACGAGGAGGACGCGGGGCTTGTTGGGGCCCCAGAAGTTGGGGGATTCCGGGTGGCGGCGGAGCCAGGCTGCCCGCTGCTCGTCCCAGTCGGAGATCTTGGGGCCCAGTGTGTAGGGAATGTTAGGATCCTGCGGCGGATCGTCGCCGCCCTCGTCGGCGATGAAGGGTTTGGTGGCGCCCGCGGTGGCAGAGGAGGATGAGGTATGGTCGGCTTGCTGTTCGACGAGGGCGCGGTGGGGGAGGGAGCGGTGGGAGAGGAGGTGGTGGCGGATCTCGTTGAAGTCCTGCTCGGGAGTGCCGAATTTGCCGGCGCCGATGGTACCGCGTAGGACGATGACGGTGAGGAAGAGGCAAAGGAGGGTGAGCTTCCCCCGCTGGAGGGCTCGCTGGATCTGGCGGACCCGCCGCTCCCCCAAGCACCGGACCAACATTTCCCCCCACTCTCCCCCCTATTCTTTTATTATCCTCCTAACCTCTATTCCCTCTTCTTCCTTCCAATCTCTTTCTCACGACCGGTCCCTTCTTCTCTGGGACGGAAACGAAAAAAAGAGCGAATAAGAATGCTGGTATGAGATTAAAAATAAGGAAGGGAAGAGAAGTGGGAATGGTATAAGTTGCACGTTGTGGCTGTGAATTTATTCTCGTTGCCTCGGGAGGGATAAGAGGTGGAATAGGTCGGGGAGACACAAAGAGACAGCGAGAAAGAGAGACAAGGATAGGTTATGGCCTTGTGGGCGTGAGAAAAAATAATGGTGCCAGATATAGTGAAAGATAAGGGTTGAGGGGCCGGGGGGGGGGGGTGTGTGAGAAGGTAATACTGGTGCGAGTTACGGTGGGTGGGAGGGAGGGAGGAGGAGATGGGGAGAGAGAGAGAGAGAGAGAGGTGTGAGAAGGTAATAAGGTGCCAGTGCAGTGGGCGAGGAAAGAGAGAGAGAAGGGGGAGCCGGGATGCTTCGCTGGGAGAAGGATGTCGGAAAGGGGAATTTTTGCTGCAGGCCGGAGCGGAGAGGGTCCACGTGATCTGCATCTCGTTGCGGTGCGATTGGAGGGCAGATACAGTGTAGGATATGAAAGGATTCGCCTTAATTGATGGATGGATTTGATTTGGCACACTAAATTTCTATTGGCCGATGGAGATCGAGATGGAGAGTATGAGGGGGTGGTGCCATTGTAAATTCTAGCTTCACATATTCTGTGAGGATCCTTGTTGGGTTATCCTTCATCTTAATCACCCTAATGGCCAATCTCTAACATACCTCTTTTAGCTTTGACAGGTGCGGAGCCAATAGAAAACACCATTCATTTTTTTTGGAACACATCTCTTATGTCAATATTCGTTAGAAAACTAATGTTGTTTAGTAATGTCGCAGAAGCTGTGATTGTCAAAATATGTGGGTATCCTGCCTCATCGTGGATGGAACTCGGGTTTATGGGTTCATGTATGTACGTGGTTGTCATGTAACGTGGGGACCTAGTGCCACAATCAATTAAGAATATAACTCGCTCCATTGTACTTGCTAATTAAAAACTCAAATGATAGATTAGAAGTCGGTGTTCTTGTTCAATTGGAACAAGTGCAATTAAACACGCGGTGGGCAAGGAGTGCACCAATATTGTGAGGTCGTGCATTTAGAACTTAACTAGGAATGCATAATATATATCATTTTGAAATTTAACAATATTACAATACAGATCCATATAAAGTTTGCATTCATCTAAAGTTATTGCTACGTGCCAGATATCTAATTAGTGAATAAGAGGCTTATAAAAGGCTATTCGCCGATCGAGTTATAGCCCAAGTGGAACATGGCTTTATTTTTATGTAATGGATCTAGATTCGAAACGCACGTGTAACGATTAAATGAAGGAGCGGATGCCCCATTCCCTATATCCTGATCAATCGCATAAAAATACTATCTGATCCACTTGATGGTTCGATTGGTATCAAAGTGACATACTCACATGAGAAAAAAAATCCCTTCAATCCGGATGAAGAGAATTGGTCACTTTAAGTATCCTGTAGTGGAGTCTTGTGATTCGAATGAGTCAACCATAATGTGAAAGTCATTGCTGTAGTTTGTTTAAAATAATAATATGCTAATTGCTCGTATAAAGGTTTAATGGAAAATGATTATGTCGGTAAATGTTGTTTTGCAGTAAGATAGTGCTGTCATAAGGGAGTAGATGTCTTAAAAAAATCATTCCAAGAGATAATATTTTTATTTATTTTATGCAATGATACCATATTATGATATATTTTTTCACTGATATATGGTCTTTCTTTGAAAAAAATTAAGGTGGTATTTGGTGCATTACATAGGTAATGTTACTATAGTAATATGATTGCACAGAGAATGTGATTACCTGATAAAATTACAGAAAATTCTATATTACAGTGTTTGGTATGTACAGTAATATTATTGTAAAATTACAGAAAATTCTACGTTGCAGTATTTAATATATAATTTAGATTACATGGAATATAAGAAAATTTTTTCAAAGTATTTCTATCCTTGTTTATTGATTATTGTCTATTTTTTAAAGAGACAACTTAATTTTGAGACCAACCATTTTTTGTGACATCACCATTTTGTTTTCTTTCTATTTTCACTAACTGGGACTATCCATAATTTATTTTAATTTATTTTGATAAAAATATTTTATTTTTAAAATTATCTTGTTGCAAGATTGCAGGATTATCAGATTACATGTATTCACATAGCACTTCTTCTTAGATAATCAGATTATTTTTTTTGATAATACTGTATTATATATAATACAGTAATACAGTTATAATATTATCTATAAAAATAATAAAATAAATAATATAATTTAATTATTTTTTATAAAATTATATATAATTTTATTAGGATTATATGCTACCAAATAGTAATGTTAAATCAAAGCTGAAGTCGGCACGTTAAAATGATTATTTTCTTACAGCGATAAATAACGGGTCCTGGGCTTGGAATAAAACCGTCACCATGGAACCTTCACCGCTAGTCCAGTGCTATGGTAAGTCTAATCCCACTGCAAGTTTGTCAACGAAAACCGAAGTCCAGAGTTGGCATGTGCTGCGTGCCAGCTGGAACAAAAAGCTACGATGACATCACCACCGTTAAATGGAAGGCGGAGGTCCAATCGTGAAACCGAAAGGATCTTTCTGAGTGGGCTTCCATCACTGTTTGTCAAGTCCCATCAGGAACCGTCCACGTAATGTCCGACTCTTTTGAATCTTCCGTACATTTGATTAGATTGTTAAACGACAGGTGACAATAAGTCATCAACCACAGGAATTTGACCAATTATTATTAAATATTAATTAAAAGGAAAGGAGGACGGCAGGAGATTTGTTGGACCCGTTCTGATATTTACATAACTAAACCTTGCGTCCATTGCACGCTTACCGAACGATTTACGAGGAAAGACGAGTCAGAAAACAAATAGTAGGGGTGAAATTATAAAGACGCCCATATTCCCTGGCCCTTTTTCCGCCGCGGTCACGGAGATTCGAGCTCGGAAAAAAGCAACGGCGTTTTAGAAATTCGCACTTGGACTAAAACGCACCACGTGGAAAAGTTCTCGGTCACCGCTCATCATTGAAATAAATAAATAAAATAATAAAATGATCAGCTAAATAATCATAACCAATCATGAATTCTTTTTCATCCAAAATTTACAACCTAATTTGCATAATAAATAATTTTTTTCAGTAATAGATGATATGTTATTTTTTTGTTGGATGACTTAAAATTTATATAATAAATAGTTCTAACCAACGATTACTCCACCATTTATTGTTAGGGGATTGTAGCTGGCTGCCACACCAGCGTCGCTTTAGCCCAAAGAAAAATTTGATGCAAATTATTGTTGCCATCCAACATGGATGGGAAACAGTTGTAAAATCCAAACATATCTAGCGGTGGGACACCAAGTGCATTGAGAGTGCGCGATATGGGATTTTGACAAGGGTGCAAATAAGAAGGTTTGTGCTTCCTTAGCATAACTAGTTTGTATCCTGCACTAGGCAGCGGATTTTCATTTATACAAAAAAAAAGTTTCGAAGTATTGCTTCAACTCTGTAGACAAAATTTATTTATTAAAATTAAATAAAAAAATAAAATAAAATATTATTTAGTTTATTATTGTATAGGCTAAAAAAATATAAATGACATGACATACAAATGATTTTCTACATCATGAATAGTAATTTTTTCATTAAATATTTAAAAAATCTATGGTATAAAATGGATAGTAAAAAAATATTATCGAATTGTGTTAGGAGATTTTTTAGACTACTTCGGTGGAAGAGATCATGCTCAAAATATAAATTTAAATACAAATATAATACAGATAGTCATTGTCCATGGTCAATATTCTTAAATATTACAATAAATTTCATCTTTAATATAATTTATCTATTAATGATATACTTAAAAAATAATTAAAAAATTATTCTTCAATATCGATATTTGTAATATTTTTATCCATGTAATTATGATCATCGATTTCAATTTTATCAAAGGAGTGATTTCTCGTGTAGAATAATTTTGCAAAAAATATAAATTAAATTTACTTTTGAAATTATAATTAATTATCAAATTAAATTTTAATGACATATTATACATATCTTATTAAAATAATATAAAATTAATTAGATTTAAATCAATATCAAAAAATTTAAATTCAATTTCAATCAGCATAATAATATCTATAAACAAATGATTACTTCGGCTAACAAAATATGATTAAAGAACATAAATACAGATGATCTAAAATAACAAAATCAATTTTTGATAGAAATATCAATTTCTATATGTGGCTCAACTCCAAATATTTATTAGATTTTTTAGAATAAAAAAATCTCTTTTTCCTGCATATATTATTTTATTTTTTAAAAATATAATTTATAGATTTAACAAAGAATTTTCCGTAAATAAAACTGATAGGAGGACTTTTTGAAATAAGAAAATATACAGGGGCTTTTCTGCAAAAATATGATTTTTTTTTATTTTTTATCCTCTCTTTATTCTCTAATTTCGTTCCTTCCAAATTCTTCTTATTTTCATCTTTTGACTTAACCTCTCTTCTCCTCTTTCTCCCTCCTCCGACCGTCGGAATCGAGTGACGCCAACCTCCCTCGTCGATGCCAGATCTCTCTCTCCAAAAACATGATCTTTTTATTTTTTTCCTTCCTTTTTTTCTTTATTTCGCTCCCTCTTTTTTCTTCATTTAAATCCTTCTCATCTCCTCTTTCTTTCTTTGTCCTAATCTTCTCCTCCTCCTACCTTTGCCCTATCCCTCTCTCCTCCCTCCCTTTACTCTTCTGATTCTTCTTTCTCTTCTCCATAAAAAATCTAGCCTACCTTCTCTGCCCTTCTTCTTCACCAAAATAGAGATCTACCCAAGCTTGATGCCATTAATGTCCGAAGCAGGTGGATTGCATTCCACAGTTGCCAGCAGTCACAGGTAAGCCATCCTCTATCTTTTTTTTTCTAAATTATCGCTTCTCTTCTTTTTCTAATTTCTTTTTTTGGGGCTATTTATGTCTTTTTTTCTTTAATTCTCTCAAATTTCCTCCCATTCATGTTTCACCACTGATAAGTTAAAATTTTTCTTCCTTTTCTGTCTATATCTGTTGACTCTCCTCCCCTATTTCTCCTATCAGTTTTAACCTTTTTCTCTTCCTTCATTCCTTCCATTTTTCTCTTTCCCCCGGTTCTATCCTGCTCATGTGCGAGCACAATTTTTTTCTCCTTAATTTTTTTATCCATCCACCCCTCGCTATTTCCCCATTTCTCCAACAATCTTCACACCCCTAATCCCAACCAGAAACTCCAACCCTATCTCCCACCCCTTCCATTGTTGGTCGGTGGTTTAGCCCAAAAAATCTATTAATCCAAGTCCACAACATCCTAAGTCAAGCACAAAACTCTCTAGCCCAAACATTCCTAGATTAACCCTAGTCTAAACCTATCCAAGTCTAAGCCCAAGCACAAGCCCAAGCCCAAACTTTCATAAGCCAAGTCAAAGCCCAAACCAAAACATATCTAGATCAGACCTTCAACCTGGCCCATATCCCGTCCTAATCCATAGAGCTGACTCTGAGCCTATATCTAGTCCAAGCCCATATATATTTGGATCAAATCCAGGATCAAAAATTTTCAAACTAAGCCAAGGCCGAAGCCCATTCCTCAAGCCACCCCATACTAGGCCCCAACCTAACCATGGGCTTTCACCCATGGACTTGTCCCTAGGCCCAAAAATCCCAAGTCCAATCCTAAACTTTTGTAGGCCAAGTTAAAGCCCAAGCCCAAATCTATCCAGATCGGACCTTCAACCTCACCCATATCCTGGCCCTAACCCATGCAGTTGACTCTGAGCCCATATCCAACCCAAGCCTGCATATATTTGGATCAAACCCAAGACAAAACTTTTTCAAATCAAGCCGAAGCCCAAGCCCACTAGTCCTTAGCCTGCCCCATACCAGGCCCGACCTAACCATAGGCTTTAACCCATGGACCTGCCCCTAGGCCCCAAAAAAAGTTTGGACGTGCCTTGGCCCACTCTTATTTTTTTTTTAATTTTTTCACTCATCCAATCAACTTTCCTTTTTGCATCTTTTTGCAGCACTCTACTCTCTGTTCCTGATCATCCAATGCAATGATCTGTGAGCCTTTAATCCTCTAATCTTAAGTTTTTGGGTACTGCAAGGCTACTGTATTGTAGTAGCAATCATGTTTTTCTTTTCTTTCAATCTTTTAATCCTACGTTTCTGGATACTGAAAGACTGTTGCACAGCAGTAGCAATCGTACTTTTCTTTTCTTTTTTTTTACAATATAAGAAGGCTATTGCATGCAGCAGCAATCGTTCCTAGACCCTTTTTTTTTTCTTACTGTCATATTTCTTATGTGATGTTCAAAACTCTATAAAACTGATGGGGGAATAAAAACAAATTTGATAAATTTGTTATTGCATGGGAAAAAAATTTGCCTGATTTAAGCTTTGGCTGATTTGAACTAATGGCAACTTCCTTCCTCAATCGACACTTTACTACTCTGTACCTAATAGCAAACCAAAGTATCTCATCAGTCTTCAAAAATACTAGAAAAAAACCTCACCAAGAAATGTAAACCAGATGAACCTTGAACTTTCAAGGTGAGTAATGGAGATATCGATTCTCAGAATTTCTTTAAAAAATCAGTCTCAGCATATCTTCTCCCATCTACAATTAAACTAAAAAGATCCTCTTCTATCTAATCCAAACTCTCCACCATTCTTCTCGCCGTGCACAGCCGACCTCTTCCGTAGCCTCTACGCCCTGGATTATAGCTTTTTTTTTATTTTTCTCTTTTTTTCCATCTATTATGATATTGTGGAACAGCACATGGACACATCATCGAGTTTGCTCACTTGCATCATCCCTTCGTTTAATATCCTGCCAAAGCTACTCTAAATAGGTAATCAAATCTATCCTATTTATTTTTTCTCTAATTTTCGAGACAACATAGTATAGATCATACTGGATCCATACTGTTCATCCCTTCTGCCTAGTCGTTCTCTATTTTTTTTCCTTTTTTTTAAGCCTATTAGTAAGAGAATGACATGTGACTTTGCTTGGTGTAATGTGGCATGCAGAGGAGATGTGGCAGACAGAGATGACATGGCATCAGGAGGTGACATGTGGCTTTTGCTTGTGTCTACGTGGCATCTACGCAGAGGTGATGTGGCACCAGAAGGCGACGTGTGGCTGTCCTTGGGTTGACAGAGCGCCTACTTAAGTAATAGTTGGAAGTGAAACCATAGAGCTGCTCACGTGGCATGTTGGGCCTGCTTAGTTGGAGGTAATGTGGTGAGCTGCCATGTAGCATGTTGGGAAAGTAGTGGGTTGCACTTTAATGTATAGTATATATCTACCGTATCTAGCCATGTTAAATGCTCACTACACCTTGGGCTCCCACATATTTTCCCCATATAGCATATACCAGGTGGTTAACTCTCCTAAAATTTACATTTATTATGCTTACATCAATAATTTATAAAGCCTACCATTATAATTGATTAAATTAATAATATTAATGAAACCATTTATCCCATATAAAAAAATCAAAATTGCTCTTAACTGGAAAGAAGGATGCATAATTTTTCTTATGTTCCTGAGTGGCTGGAGACTGTTCCATCACTTAAGATTATTTTGGTTATTTTTATTTTTATTTTTATTTACTTTTGTTTCTCATTTAAGATTAACGATTTCATCAACGTTCTATTAAATTATGGATTACAATGTTGGTTAAAATAATGTAGATTTTCAAACTATTACATGTAAGTATAATCTATCCTTAATTTCAAAAGAATTTTTGTGATTTATTCAAAAAAATATATAGCATATATCAGATTAAAGAATTGTATTCTTTTGGAACACAATATATTTGATAGTTATATTAATTTGAGGATATGAATATCTGTTCTTGTTGGGGGATACCCACCGACCGACCGACCGACTGTCGGAGGGGCCGACCGGCTGGCAGCCCGACCGACCGACCGACTGTCGGAGGGCCCGACCGGCTGGCAGCCCGACCGACCGACCGACCGACTATCGGAGGGCCCGACGGACGGCTCTGACTGGCCGATCGTAAGTCGGACGACAGGCCGACGGACGCCATCAGCGGCTAACCACGGCCATTCCACGGTCTATTCCCGACCGACTGAACCCAGAGGTCCGGTAGCCGACCCACTTGAAGCTCGCCGACTGACGGAGGAGTCCGACGCCACTCTGCTGGCCACCGACCTTGGGTCGGCCGACTCCACCAACCGCCGTACGGCCGCCAGACGTTGTCAGCTCTGACACGGACATGCGGCACGGTTACCTAGGGGCATTGTCCCGCCGAGAGCCGGGTCAACCCTGGTGATTAGACGGCTACACGGCGACATGATGTTTTCACGGCGGCTCTGACAGCCTACAGTGAGTTGACAGTTCCTCACTTGTCCGCGCCATTAATGACGGCGCCATACCGTGCTCCACTATATATACCGGGGAAGGCAACAGTGCAAGGGATCGATTCGCCCGTCTCTTCCACATACGCAGGCTCGCTCCTCTCTCTCTCTCTCTCCCTCTCAGAGCTCTCTGTCTGCATTTCACTGTTGCCCAGTCACCTCTCTGACTTGACCGTCGGAGGGTCCCCGCCGGAGCCGCCTCCGGTCAGTGCGGACTTCATTTTGCAGGTGCACGCTTCCCGGCGATCGGGCGACGAGGCGATTGGCCGCAACAGATTGGCGCGCCAGGTAGGGGTCAACATGACAAAGACAAGAGCTCAACGATCGAGAATCACTGGGTCGGCAAGGCGTTCTTCCCGTCGGGAAGAGGCCTCTCCACCACCACCGGCGGCGGAGCCTAGCTCTCCGCGCCCTGCAGTGACTACGGAGGCGCAGATTGCGGCCATTGTACGGCAGATGACCGTACTGACCGACGCAGTCAAAAGCCTCCAGCAACAACCGGCGGCCCGACCTATGCCTTCTAGGAGCAGCCGCCGACGGTCGCGCCGACCCCTGCCGCCTCCAGGCGAGCACTCCCAACAGCGCTCCCACGGGGAGGAGGAGGATCGATTTCGGCGCGACGACCGACGGTCCCAGCGGCCCTCTCCTTCCCCGTTGGAACGGGCGAGGAAGGAAAAGCGGCCGCGCACACCGTCGGCCTCTCCTTCAGAGTCTTCCGGAGGCTCCACTCCTGGGGTCTCCCAGTATCGACGAGCGGACGACTACGAGCGACAGTTCGAGGAGATCGACCGCCGACTCGCCCAACTACAGATGGACGGCCAGAAGTCTTCGAACGACGTCGACTTCCAGACCGCCCAACCTCTCTCCCGACTGGTCCTCGACGAGCCGATTCCCAGTCGGTTCAAGATGCCGCACGTGGAGCCCTACGACGGCTCCACCGACCCAGTCGACCACCTCGAGAGCTACAAAGCTCTCATGACGATTCAAGGGGCAACCGACGCTCTTTTCTGCATCGGCTTCCCCGCGACGCTCCGCAAGGCTGCCAGGGCTTGGTACTCCGGTCTTCGATCGGGCAGTATCCATTCCTTTGCACAGCTCGAGCACTCGTTCGTGGCCCATTTCAGCACTAGCTGAAAGCCGCCGCGAACGTCGGATAGCCTTTTCTCCCTCAAGCAGGGGGAAAACGAAACGCTCCGACACTTCGTGGCGCGATTCAACGCGGCCACGCTCGAGGTCCGGGACCTCAACGAAGACATGGCGGTCTCAGCCATGAAGAGGGGCCTGAGGTCGTCCCGATTTACTTATTCTCTGGACAAGACCCTCCCCCGAACATACGCCGAGCTACTGGAGCGCGCATACAAGTATATGCGCGCGGACGAAGGAGCGTCCGACCGACGCCTGGTCGAGCCCAGGGGTCCGAAGGAGAAGCGAAGAAAAGGTCGGGAGCCCGCCGAACCAAGCAGGCCCCCGGCCGGTAGTCGGCTTTCTCCACCCCGACAGATCCAAAAATCACCCCGCCGACAGACTCCGAGGTCGGTGCGTCCCAGGTATGACTCCTATACTCCTCTCTCCGCTCCCCGTGCGCAGATCTTGATGGAGATCGAAGGGAAAGAATACCTGCGACGGCCTCCGCCTCTGAAGGCAAAGGGCCTCGACCATCGGAAGTACTGCCGGTTCCATCGGAGCCACGGCCACGACACTGAGCGATGCATCCAGTTGAAGGATGAGATCGAAAATCTCATCCGCCGGGGGTATCTCGGCAAGTTTCGAAAGGGTCCGCCGACCCGACCGACTGCCGATCGACGCCCCCAGCCGACTGAAGAAGCACCGACTAACCAGCCGACGGTCGGGGTCATCAACATGATTTCCAAGCGGCTGGGATCGGGACGTCTACAGGGGGGAGCCGACGAAAAAGCCACGACCGAACGACGTAATCACCTTCGCGGAAGACGACGTTCGGGGCATCCAGACTCCCCACGACGACGCTGTTGTTGTGTCGGCGACGATAGCCAATTATGATGTAAAACGAATTTTTGTTGACAATGGAAGTTCGACAAATGTTTTGTTTTACTCGACCTTCTCCCGAATGCGACTACCGACGGATCGACTTAGTGGGGTCTCCACGCCCTTGATCGGCTTTGCCGGAGACACCGTCACGACAGAAGGAGAAATCACCCTGCCCGTGACGGTCGGTACCGAACCACGGCAAAGCACGGTCTCCCTCATTTTTGCGGTCGTCCAAGTTCCTTCGGCCTACAACGCCATACTCGGGCGACCCGGACTGAACGCCCTCAGGGCGATCGTCTCGACGTACCATCTCCTTGTTCGATTCCCGACCAAAAACGGAGTCGGGGAGATGCGCGGAGATCAACAGCTCGCCCGACGATGCTTTCAAATCTCCGCCCAAAGCGACGAGACAAAGGATCCCCTGACAATTGACAAACTGGATCAACGGGAGGAGGAAGAGCGGGGTTCGCCGGCCGAGCAGCTCGAGGCGATCCCGATAGGAGAAAATCCCGACAGAAAAGTTTGGATCGGGTCTCATTTGCCCGACACCGAGCGACATCGACTGGCGGAATTGCTGACGGCCAATGCCGACGTATTCGCATGGTCGGCAGCAGATATGTCGGGCATCCCTCCGGAAACAATGACTCACCGACTCAACATCGACCCGACGATGAAACCGGTGAGGCAGAAGAAAAGGTCCTTCGCCCCAGAAAGGCAGAAGGCCATCGACGAGGAAGTGGACAAGCTGCTCGAGGCGGGCTTCATTCGGGAATCCACGTACCCCGATTGGCTCGCCAATGTCGTCATGGTCAAGAAAGCCAACGGGAAGTGGAGGATCTGCATCGACTACACCGACCTCAACCGAGCGTGCCCGAAGGATAGCTTTCCGCTCCCGAAGATCGACCAGCTGGTGGATGCGACGTCCGGATTTCGACTGCTCAGCTTCATGGACGCCTTCGCCGGGTACAATCAGATCCGGATGGCGTCTGAAGACGAGGAGCACACCGCGTTCGTGACCCCCAAGGGCCTCTACTGCTATCGGGTGATGCCCTTTGGATTGAAGAATGCCGGCGCCACCTACCAGCGACTCGTCAACAAGGTCTTCAAAGACCAGATCGGGCGTAACATGGAGGTGTACGTGGACGACATGCTGGTAAAGAGCACGCAGATCCCGGACCATGTTCAGGATCTCGAGGAGACCTTCCGCACCCTTCGACGACACCGAATGAAGCTCAATCCGACCAAATGCGCCTTCGGGGTGACCTCGGGGAAGTTCCTCGGATTCCTCATTTCTCAGAGAGGGATCGAGGCCAACCCTGAGAAGATAAAGGCGATCCTCGACATGCGTCATCCGAACACCAAGAAGGAGGTCCAACAACTGAACGGGAGAATCGTCGCTCTTAGCCGATTCATTTCCCGATCAGCTGAAAGGTGCCTCCCGTTCTTCAAAACCCTGCGCCAGGCGAACGGTTTCTCTTGGTCGGATGAATGTGAACAGGCCTTTGAAGACCTGAAGAGGTACTTGGCTTCCCCGCCGCTGCTCGTAAAGTCGCAGATCGGGGAGACCTTGTATCTCTACTTGGCCACATCTTCTGAGGCGATCAGTTCGGTGCTCGTTCGGGGAAAACGAGTGCCGAACCCATCAGCCCATCTACTACATCAGCAAAGTGCTCCACGGTGCCGAAGCCAGATACTCGGAGACGAAAAAGATGGTCTTCGCCCTGACCGTCTCCGCGCAACGGCTCCGACCATACTTTCAGGCCCACGCCATCGTGGTACTCACCAACCAGCCCCTGAGGGCCGTACTGCGCCGACCCGACACATCCGGACGACTCGCTAAGTGGGCGGTGAAGCTTAGCGAGTTCGACATTCAGTACCGACCAAGGCCTGCCTTGAAGGCTCAGGTCTTGGCCGACTTCATCGCCGAATGCCCGACGACCGACAATAGGTCGGGAGCTGAAGGCCCGGGACGAGATTCGGTCTCTG
Organism: Elaeis guineensis; assembly: GCF_000442705.2. Classification (NCBI taxonomy): domain Eukaryota; kingdom Viridiplantae; phylum Streptophyta; class Magnoliopsida; order Arecales; family Arecaceae; genus Elaeis; species Elaeis guineensis. The sequence continues at coordinate 18,312,020 of NC_025997.2, forward strand.
AGCGGGACCCGATCTCCACCTGGGTACTTCACATCGACGGAGCCTCCAACGCTCAGGGAAGCGGGGCCGGGCTCCTGCTCACGAACTCGGATGGGGTAGTCACCGAATACGCCCTCCGGTTCGACTTCAAGGCCTCCAACAATCAAGCCGAATACGAGGCGCTCCTCGCGGGCTTGAGGATGGCGAAGGAATTGGGCGTCGACAGCCTCCGGGCATTCTCCGACTCTCAGCTGATCGTGGGGCAGGTCAAGGGCGACTTCGAGGCGCGAGATCCGACCATGATCAAGTATCTTCAGAAGGTAAAGGATCTCGTGGCCCGCCTCGAGTATTTTGAGATCTCCCACATCCCCAGGACGGAGAACGCCCGTGCCGATGCTCTCTCCAGATTGGCAACGTCGGCCTATGATTCTTTGGGTCGGACGTTTGTCGAAAACCTCCAGCAGCCGAGCATCGATCGGGTCGAAGAAGTGCAGCAGCTAACGTCCGAACCAAGTTGGATGGACCCGATCGTCCGGTACCTGTCCGACGGGACCAGTCCCAAAGATCCCGCGGAGGCCAAGCGACTCCGATGGTCGGCGTCACAATATGTGATCATGGACGGCCGACTCTACAAGAGGTCGTTCTCCCTCCCTCTGCTCAGGTGTTTGGGACCGACCGACGCCGACTACGCTCTCCGAGAGGTTCACGAAGGAATTTGTGGGAATCACTTGGGGGGCAAGTCCTTAGCCTTCAAGGTCTTACGACAGGGCTACTACTGGCCGACCATGAGGAAGGATGCGGCAGAGTTGGTCCGAAGGTGCGAGCCATGCCAGAAGTATGCCAATATTCAGCACCAACCGGCCAGCCAAATCGCTCCCATTGTCGCTCCATGGCCCTTCGCTCAGTGGGGAGTCGATATTCTCGGCCCTTTCCCACCGGCGTCGGGCCAAGGAAGTTCATCGTTGTCGCCATCGACTACTTCACGAAGTGGGTCGAGGCCGAGCCCTTGGCGCAGATCACCGAGCGGAAGATGGAGGACTTCGTCCAAAAGTCCATCATCTTCAGGTTCGGATTGCCGCACACCATCATCACCGACAACGGACGGCAATTCGACAACCAAGACTTCAAGGACTTCTGCGCCAGGTTCCACATCCGTCATCGACTAACTTCAGTCGGGCACCCACAGTCCAATGGTGAGGTTGAGGTGACGAACCGAACCTTGCTCCATGGACTCAAGACCCGACTGAACGAAGCCAAGGGCCTCTGGGTCGACGAGCTGGGCTCCGTCCTGTGGGCTTACCGAACGACCCCCCGTGTCCCGACCGGAGAGTCGCCGTTCAGTTTGGCCTACGGGACAGAAGCCATGATCCCGCTCGAGATTGGCCTGCCATCTTCAAGGGTCGAGCAGTACCACGAGCCGGACAACTCCGAAAGCCGGAGAGCCGACCTAGATCTTCTCCCCGAACTGCGAGATGAGGCTCAAATTCGAATGGCCTCCTACCGACAGAGGGTCGCCCCGGTACTACAACGTCAAGGTCAGACCAAAGCTCTTTAAACCTGGCGACCTAGTCTTGAGGAAGGCGGAGGTGTCGAAGCCCTTGGACCAAGGGAAGTTGGCTCCCAACTGGGAAGGACCCTACAAGGTTGCTGACACCTTCGGGCCGAGGGCCTACCGACTGGAGACCCTTGAGGGGAAACCCATTCCCCGGACTTGGAATGCCGACAACTTGAAGCTGTATTACCAGTGAATTCTGTAATTCAATCGTTGGAATACAAGTTCGGTTTGAAAAATCGGAGTTCTAACCCTTCGACTACTGATCGGCGCTCAGCCCCGACGCATCGACGCGGACCTGGCACCGACGACACATCGGTCCCTTACACGGACCGATGCATCTACGATGACGGGAGTTTATACTCCTTCTACGGTCGAATTTTCGGGCATATCCATCGGCCGACTGATCGATCGGGCCCGACCGAAGAAAGGCTAAAAGCCCACGCGCTGTTGCCGCGACATTCCGACCAGGCTACGGCGGTCGAGGGATATTCGGCTTACCACCGTCTATCATATGACGCGACCTTAGTCGCACCCACTACTCGCCGACCGACCTGCGGCCGGCTGAACGACACTCGGTTGCCACCCCCTGTCGAAGGACATGAGAACCCGACGCAAGAGCTTGGGGATCCGACTCACTATCGCTCCCCCGACACTGCGCCGGTCGATGTTCGACTGAACGCATCTACGGAAGTCCGACTACCGAACCTTTACCAGGTTCGGTCGGCTCCCGACTTAACAGATGCGCCCGAATAGCGACTACAATTATTGAAAACCGACCTAAAGTCGGGATACAAGCTACTTCGGAACTGTGCGAGCCGGTTAGGCTTACCGACTTACCCGAGTTAGCGACTTCTCTAAGTTGGTGACTTGGGTTCGACATTACAGCGATAAGAAACATTACAAACAAGAAGGAAAAGAGAAGACAATTTCATTCATTGATTAAAAGAATTACAAAGTCGGGCCGAAGCCGATTATATATATTTTCAAGAAAAAACAAAAGGAAGACAGTCGGCTGGACCGGTCATTCGTCCTGGATAATCTCTTCGACCGACGGAGGATCGGGAAGAATCGGCGTCTCGACCATAAGCGGCGCTGGGTCGGCGGCAGAAGGATGTCCTTCAGTCGGCAAGGGACCTCCGGTCGGCTCCTGCTCCGGAACGGCTTCCTCCGTTGGGATGATGCCTACCGACAGATGGTCGGCCTCCTCTTCGGTTCCCTCCTCTTCGGCGAGTAGCGGCGCGACTCGGCTGACGTCCACCTCCGGGTACAAGGTATGGACGGCATCCCGACCGTCCTCAAACCCGACCCTGTAGGAGGCGAAGCCCGACTCGAGCATCTCCTCCTTGTACTGGTCGGAGGCCCGGAAGTCTTCAACCGCACGATCGGCCGACTCCCTCGCCGACCGTACTTCGTCTTCAGTATGGGCCAGCTCCTCCCTCGCCAACTCCGCCTCGGCCCTGGCAATTTCGGCATCGATTTGGACGATGGACAAGTCCTCTTCGGTTTCCGCGAGCTTCCCCAGGCTGACCCGAAGTTGCTCGCGTTCCCCTTGGAGTTCGGAGGTGGCACTGTCCCGTTCGCGTCGAAGACGACGCACGACCCGACCTTTGTGCTTGGCCCTCCTTCTTGGCCGACTTTAGTTCGGCCATAAGCCGGGAGACCTCGTCCGTCAACTTGGCCTCCCGGTCGACCGACTCCTGCAGTTGGTCGACCAGCCTCCCTCTCTCGGCCTCGGCCGCTGCCGACCTTTCCTTGAAGGCTGCCCCGAACGTCGCCGAACCTTCGGTATCCGGCCTCCAACTCGGACATGGTGAAGATCAACTGCCGACGGAAAAAAGCTTTGTCAGAATTATGTGGCAGGCGAAAATTCTTCTAAGGAAAAAGGTGACGCGAAGCTTACCTCCACCATCGACGGGTAGAACCGCGACAGCATCTCGGTCACCTGCCGAGATCGCAACGACTGAACGTCGGTAGGGAGGAGGATCCCCTGGCACAACCTCCTCGCAAGGTTGTGGTCGGCCAAGGCCGATGCACCCTCGGGGTAGTATGCGCTGGGGGCATTGATCTCTCCTCCTCCGAGGGCTCCATCGGGGCTTTCCCCCGATCAGCTGCCCCGACCGACGGGGCTGCAGCGATGGGACGCTGGATTCGACCCGCGCCCCCCGTTGCGCCGGCGGACGCCTCCGGACGATGTTCCGCTTCCCGAACGACGTCCGGCTCCGCCCGCGGCGGCGAAACCGCCGACACTCCTTCGGCCACTTCCTCGGCCGGCCTCTCCTCGACTCGCCTTCCTCCACTCGGACAGTCGGAGCCGCGAGGGCTATGATTGGCTCCGACCCCTCGGTCGCCGACGCTTCCACGGTCGGCGGGACTGGGGCTGATCTCTTGGAAGGGCGCGAAGGGCCAGCCCCCGACGCTGGCCTTTCCTCGCGGCGGCAAACTGACGAATTTCGGCGTCGGTCGGCCTCATCCTCGGCGGTGTCCCTGCAAACCGACCAATGTCAAAGGCCGGACCGAAACTACCCTAAAGCCGAACAAAAAGAAAAGCTGGGGGAATCGGGCGATACCTATTCGGGGGACCAGACTCAGGCCGGCATCATAGAGAGCTTGCTCGGTAACAAGCTCCCTCTGCTTCGGGACCAACATGTCTTTGAGTCGGTGGAAGTCCTCCGGATCGTCCACGTCGACCCGACTGTTGTCGTTGGCCTCAGTTCGGGGTACACCCCAGCGAGAAGGAAAGCCCAAGAGGAGGAAGAGGAAACAAAGAAAAACTGGTTCTTCCATCCATGAATGGACGATGGAAGACCGGTTATGAAGGCAAGACCCTTCCGGGGGTTGAAGAGCCACCACCCTCGGGCCTTGGGGTGGGGTCGGAGCACGAAGAAGGCCCGGAAGAGGGAAACGCGGGGGTTGGTCGCAAGAGCTGACACAACAGCGCGAAAGAAATGATTAGCCGGACAGAGTTCGGCGCCAGTTGCGCCGGACAGAGTCCGTAGTAATCAAGCAGATTCCGGACGAACTCCGGAATCGGAAGTCGAAGACCCGCACGAAGGTCCTCAACATACAGCCCCAGGTCGCCGGGCGGAGGGTTGTTGACCCGACCGCCGGCCCCTGGAGCATAGAGCCGAAACTGCTCCGGGATGCGATAGTGCTCCCGAAGCTGATCGACGTTCGGCCCCGAAAGCGAGGAGGCCTCATCTTCCGGAGCGATCGGGTGTCGTCGGTCGGGTTCCCCGACCGAGCTCCTGAGTCGGTTTCCTGGTCATTGTGCAGGAACCGAAAGAAGGAAAGAAGAGAAGAAAGCAAGAAGGGGAAGGAGGACCACGAACCCGATGGACCCTCCGGAAGTAGAGAGAGCTCTGCCCGCGACGACCGAGAAATCGCCCGGACAGAGTTTCCCCAGCAAATGGCAAATGTGGGTCAGGGTCCGGGAGGTCCTATATATATAGGGCCGACCGACGGCCGAGATGCTCCCGCGCCGACCGAGTCCTCCAGATGCGCGACGCGTGGCGCCCGCCGGTTGGCTAAGGATTCGGCGCGCTTCGCCCCGGGACGCCCGCACCGCCTGCATTAAATGCCGGAGCGGGCGCCGGCCAACCACCTTGACACGCGGCGCGCGGGGGTTGGCTCCGCCGTCGGCCGCCTGCCCGGTCCGCGTTCCCGATGGGACGCCTCATCCACGATCGGCGCCGAATATCCGATCGACTGATGCGGTATCGTCCGGCACCCGATCTTCTGGCACCGACGTGACGGCTGACAACGACAAGACGTGGCGTCTGACACCTGACGCCGCGCGACTTCCGGCATCGACTAGACGTTCGGATCACTGGGATTCGTGAGATGTCTGACAACGGATCAGCCGGCGTACGGTCGGATCTGCACATGCGACAAATCCACTCCCAGTCGTCCGCCTTGCTACCCGAATGAAGGCATCGACCAGCTCTCCACCCGACTTGGGAGTGGAGGGGGGCAACTGTTGGGGGATACCCACCGACCGACCGACCGTCTGTCGGAGGGCCCGACCGTCTGGCAGCCCGACCGACCGACTATCGGAGGGCCCGACCTGGCAGCCCGGCCGACTAACCGACGACCCGACGGACGACTCTGCCTGGCCGATCATAAGTCGGGCGACAGGCCGACGGACGCCATCAGCGGCTAACTGCGGCCATTCCACGGTCCATTCCCGACCGACTAAACCCAGAGGTCCGTTAGCCGACCCACATGAAGCTCGCCGACCGACGGAGGAGTCCGACGCCACTCTGCTGGCCACCGACCCTGGGTCGGCCGACTCCACCAACCGCCGTACGGCCGCCAGACGTTGTCAGCTCTGACACGGACATGCGGCACGGTCACCTAGGGCGTTGTCCCGCCGAGAACCGGGTCAACCCTGGTGATTAGACGGCTACACGGCGACGTGACATTTTCACGGCGGCTCTGACAGCCTACAGTGAGTTGACAGTTCCTCACTTGTCCGCGCCATTAATGTGGCGCCATACCGTGCTCCACTATATATACCGGGGAGGGCAACAGTGCAAGGGATCGATCCGCCCGTCTCTCCCACATACGCAGGCTCGCCCCTCTCTCTCTCTCTTCCCTCTCAGAGCTCTCTGTCTGCATTTCACTGTTGCCCAGTCACCTCTCTGACTTGACCGTCGGAGGGTCCCCACCGGAGCCGCCCCGGTCAGTGCGGACTTCCTTTTGCAGGTGCACGCTTCCCGGTGATCGGGCGACGAGGCGATTGGCCGCAACAAGTCCAATTGATGTTAAAATGCTAATTTTATAGTGTACACCAATGAAATCATGTAGCCATTCTCTGGCCGATCCCATCAAATTCAACAAAGAAATCATGAAAAGTTTCTATTGAGAGAGAAAAGAGGAACTCACAAGGAGCTGCTTCAGCATTCACGATCCACCATTCGCTAAACGTTCTTCCTCAAATAGGGGAGGAGAAGGGGTGGGTTGAGGCGCTGGAGAAGCTAATAGCACAAGGAGGATCATGGTTAGGGGGTGAGCATGAAGAGGGTTTCCACGGAGACAAGAATGGAGATTTTGAGCACAAATACAAAGAGGTAGTTGGGAATTGTTTTTTTTTTTTTTATTCGACCAGAGGAACAAAGAATCATGATTTTTTTTGTCCTTCATGACTTTTTTCCTTTTTTTGATTCAAGAGGAAGATTGGAGGATCATGGATTTGTGGATTTCCAAACTTAATAGGACTCTTTCCAGCCATAAACCTCTATGAAATCAAACCACCGGTCATCAAAAGCATATGGGAATTGATTTTTTCAATAAAAAAAGGATACTCTGTATGGTTACTATGGATATATTTACTGTATACTATATTTTTGTGTGCATGCTATTAAAACTATATTGCCATGGAAATAAATTGGTGTGATGAGCCTAAAAAAATTCATCCATCATTAAGGTATATGCATAAGTGGTACTGTCACGTATTTGTAACAAGTCAGTTCATCTTTCTAGATTAGCTTACACATATCAAAAACTCCCTATTCAAATAGCTATAGATCAAAAATGTCATCAGCAAATCAAATAAAAAAATCATAGAATAAATGAATTACTTGCTTATTAAAGACTTTGCCGCGAATCTACTAGCTCTTATAATGCTTCACATAGACTAATTGATCATATTACTTATTGGTTGCCCCCTCTGCAGCATCATTAGTAATCATACTAACCATACCAAATGAAAAAGTTTGCACCAATCAATATAAGAGAACATATAATCTATCCTTAAAAAAGAAGTTATTTAAAATTTTTAAATATATCTATAATTTATAAATATTTTTATATCAGTTCAAAATAATAATTATCGATGTGAAAATAAATTTTCTTTTTTATAGATTTTTATAATCAAAGAAAATCACATTACTATCTAAAGAAACGATAATTAATACTAATACTTTCATATTAATTCATTCTACATTTTAAGATAGAGAACAAACTACTTTTGAGCATTATATCAGTGGCGAACAAATAAATCCACCACCAATATTCTTAGAATTAGCAATGATGCATATATATAGCTACAAATACTCATGATACTTGTGAAAGTAGAATTTTATCACCACTAATAACTACAATATTAAAAAAAATATTATTATATTCATGATATCTCATATTCACCACTAAAAGTGATTTTGGCATCAAAATTCTTTTATATGCTAAAAAGAACAAGATATTAGTGGTAGTTTTTTGGAAACAATGCATATTATCATCAATAATACAAGACATTTTGTGGTAAGAAGAATTGTGCCAAAAAAAAATTTAATATTAATGACAACTTTGAATCGTCATCACAAAAAAGCACAGTATTAATGACAACTCTAGATAGTCACCACAAAAAAAAATTACTACTAAGAAGAG
>NC_025997.2:18320037-18336747 GCF_000442705.2 Elaeis guineensis
GAGTATCAACAATCCTTAATCCAGATTAAGTGTGGGCATGACCCAGAATTGCACCATCTCAGAACACATGATCAAGATAAAGTTAGATTTAAGTTATATGTCATAGGCCCACGAACCTAAGAAAAATAAATTCTGGATGGTTTGAAAATTTATGATCTAAGCAACCAATCCAATCTACAACAAACTCGATTTAAGCAAGTTCAAGTTTAAGACCTGTTTGGTTTGGTGTAAGTAGCAAACCAGGAGCCCACTTCACCAAAATGGCTTAGTCTTTCAGGCCAAAGTCACTTAGAGTCATTTCTCCTTTAATTGGACTATGGTGTTAGAGTGAAAGGGATACAAATATAATTATATATAGGATAAATTCTATCCCCTATATGCTAATTAAAATAGATAATAACTCAATAATATCAAATTCAGTGAATATAAATCAAAACAAGCACAAGGATACCAGATTTGTATTATGAATTTTTTACTACATAAAATAATAAGATTACTGCAAATCTTCTCTAAATCAACTAGAGGCTATACAAATATATATAATTAAGAATAAATCTTGACTTCATAATAAAATAATCATCACCAATAAAGTGGATATCAACAATAAATAGGGACAGATCTCACCTAATATAAATATTTGAAATAATTTATGGAAAAGACTTTTTAAAGATCAGAATCGATCAACTTATAGTTCACGATGTCAGAAATAAATATTAAAATTTCATCAAAATCGAGATATGATCAACTGTCCGATATTCTGACAAAGTAGCCCCAAAATCTTTTATTTTCCTTCTCCTCTCCTTGCCGTAGCCTCTATTTTTCTGCTTCTGCGTGCCTTTCTCGCACTGATTTCTTTTCTTTTAATGTTTTGATTGAGATGGATCCCACCACATATGGGCGTGACATCATCAATAAATCTTCCCCTCACGTCCATGTGGGAAAGACCAGCAAACCAACATTAGCTCTATAGCCTGCAAGCTTATTTGTAGGCAATGATTTAGTCAGATATCTGAAGCATTATCATATGTGTAAATCTTCTCCAGCTGTAATAACTTCATCTCCAAAGCATCCCATATCCAATGATATCTCATATCAATGTGCTTCAACTTCGAATAGAAAGTCGAATTCTTGCTGAGATGAATTATACTCTGATTATCACAATACAGGATAAATTTTTCTTTTCTCAGATCAAGTTCCTCAAGAAACTTCTTCATCCATAATAACTCCTTGCTGGCTTCTGTCACTACAATATATTCTATCTTTGTAGTTGACAAAGCAATACATTTCTGCAATTTAGACTGCCATGAGATAACTCCTCCTAAAAAGGTCATCAAGTATCCCGATGTAGACTTTCTAGAATCAACATCACTGGTGATGTATGCATCTGTATATCCATCCAACACAGATTTATCAATGCCAAAATACAGACATACTCTAAAAGTGCCTTTGAAATATTTGAAAATCCACTTTACTGTAGTCCAATGCACCTTGCCTGAATTAGAAAGAAATCGATTGACAACACCAACAGCATGAGCAATATTCAGCCTAGTACACACCATGTCGAACATCAAACTGCCAACCGTAGATGCATAAGGGATCTTCTGCATCTTCTCCTTCTCTTCCCCACTAGTAGGATACTATTTGAAGCTCAATTTGAAGTGACCTGCAAGTGGAGAGCTAATGGGTTTGGAGTTGCTCATTTAGAATCTCTCTAATATTTTCTCTATGTATCTCTCCTAAGATAGCCAGTGTTCCATTCTTCCTATCATAGGTAATCTTTATACCAAGAATCTGCTTTACTAATCTCAAGTCTTTCATAGCAAAGTACTTAATTCGGTCTTCAAGTTCTGAATTCTCTTGGCATCATGATCAACAATCAGCATATCATCAATATATAATAGAAAAATGATGAAATCATCCTCACTGAATCTCTTCTTCAATCTACTACTAGATTTTCCTTGTCTTTAGCTATGAACCCCTCTGGCTGCTCCATATAAATTTTCTCTTCAAGATCAATATGAAAAAATATTGTCTTTATGTTAAGCTACTCGATTTTCAAATTCAGACTGACTGCCATATCAAGAACAACTTAGATCGAAGGTATCTTGATCATGGATGAAAAAATCTCCTCAAAATCCATACCCTTCTTTAACTGAAGCCTTTCACAAACAGTCTTACCTTGTACCTCGATTGTGAGCTGTATTTTTCTATTTTGAATATGAACACCCATTTATTCTTGAGTGTTTTCTTCCCCTTGGATAGCTCTATCAAATCAAAAGTGTGGTTCTGATGCAGTGATTTCATCTCTTCTTGTGTGGCTTCAAACCATTTTTCTTTCTATATATGTGACATAGCCTCCTGAAAATATTCTAGCTCTCTCCTGTCAGTCACCATCACACATTCGTGCAGAGAATATCTTTGAGAAGGCTGATGCTCTCTGATAGACCTTCTCAGCTAGTGTTCTATCATTGACTGTGTTAGAGTTTGCTTACCATGCTCATCCGATACACTGTCACCATATGTAAGCTCATCATTCATCATATCACCATCCTCTACAGTTTGTCCATCATCAATATCTGCTCTAGCTTGAAATGCAAAAGGTAGATCAACAAATAACTTTGTAGTAGACTTTGACTTATCTGCTTTCTTTATATCTTCAATTGTCTGATCCTCAAAAAATACTACATCTCGACTTCTGATCAACTTCTTCTCTATTAGATCCCATAGCCTGTATCTAAACTGCTTATATCTATGCCTTAAAAAGATGCACTCTTTTGACTTACTGTCAAACTTTAACTGCTCATCTCTAGGAATATGAACAAAGGTCTTGCATCCAAATACTCTTGAGATAGTCATAAGAAATTGACTTTTCTATCCATACCTTCTCAAGAACATCACTGTCAAGGGCATATGAAGGAGAGAGATTAATCAAATCAATCGCAGTCCTCATAACTTCATTCCAAAAAGAGCTAGGCCATTTCGAATGAGAAAGCATGCATCAGACTCTTTCAATGATGGTACAGTTCATCCTCTCTATCACTCCATTTTGCTGAGGTATTTTTGGGATAGTCTTCTTTAATTTAATGCCATGTTGTCTGCAGTATCTCTCAAATGAACTTCGATATTTACCATCATTGTCTGTTCGGATGCATCTTGTTTTTCTTTAAAGACGTCGAACACCTAATTTTTAGATCTTGAAGCAAAAGTCCACAACTTTTGAGAATGGCCGTCCATAAAAGTAACAACATACAGTGCACCACTAAGTGTCTTTATGGTTATGGCGTATACATCAGTGTGAACTAAATCTAACACATGTGATCTTCTATGTGAGGAGAGCTTATAAAATGAAATCTTATGCTGGTTGTCATATAAACAGTGAGCGCAAGATCTTAAGTGTGTACCTTTTAAAAAAAGCAGATTATGTCTGGATAGAACATCAAGTCCCTTCTCACTCAAATGGTCAAGTCGCCGATGCCACAAGTCTGTGGAGGTCTCCTCAACTGCATTACTTTTCTGCACATCTTAGCTTGCAATATAAAAAAGTCAGCTTTTTTATCTTTTGCTAAAATCAAAGAATCTTTGGTAAGCTTCCATTTTTCTTCACCAAAGTAAATAGATTAGCTTTCATCGTCTAGGATATAGACAGAAATCAAATGCAATCCAATATCAAGAATATGTCTCATATTTTTCAACAACAGTCGGCACCCCGTATTGATCTCCAAGCAAACATCTCTCATACCAATAAGCTAAGCTGCCACATCATTTTTCATTCTAACATGCCCAAAATCACCTTTGGAGTAGGACAGAAGAAGTCTCTCTGAGATGTAACATAATATGAGACAGCTGAATCAATTACCTAGCTGGGTTCCTGATACGTGAGATTGATACACTTGTCATCACAAGCAATCATAATCTCATCATCAAATGCAATTATAGTTGTACTCTATATCTCTTTTTCTTTTTCACTACTCTGATCCTGATCTCTCTTATACTTTCTGCGCTCTCTGAAAATGTTCTAGCTTTTTATAGTAGTAGCAAGTGGCATCCTTCTTGGACTTTGATCGATCTCTGAATTTCTCCTAGTCTTTTCTGTCATGGAACTCACCATCTTATTTACTGTAGGATGATCTATTTTTGCTTCTCCTCCTCTACTCTGTAACCAGTGTCTTAGAACTTGTATCTGTCAAATCCTTCTCTTTTCACCTATTTGCTTCATTCAATATACTATCCTTTATCATAGTCATGATAAATTTATCACTGACAGTGAAATTACTCAGTGTAACCACTAATGTCTCCCAACTGTCTGATAACAAACTCATTAAGATCAATGCCTGCACCTCATCATCAAGAAGCAGTTTCATCATAGCCAACTGATGCAAGATATTCTGAAAATTATTCAAGTGCTCGGAAGTATTCTACCTATCCTTGTACTTTAGGTTCACATGTCTTCTATCAGATAGGCTTTATTCTGTGCATTCTTCTACTGGTATAAATTCTTCAGTTTCTTCCAAACATGGTAAGCATCTGTTTTTGTAGCAACATCATGGATTACACTTACATCGATCTAATGTTTGATCATGGCCGTGGCTTTCCTATTTAACTTTTTTCACTCATCAACCTTTACATTATGTGGCATTTTTTCTATAATTCAATTGGCTTAAACAAATCTCGACAATATAATAAATCTTCCATCATCATCCTCCACAAGAAGTAATTTGATAAAGTTTATTTAACCATACTGGATTTACCTTTCATTTTAATTAGCATAAATGATACTGACTGTCTAATCATAGTACTTTGATATCAATTGTTGGGATAAAAAGGCCATAAATATAATTATATCCAAGATAAATTTTATTCTTTATGTACTAATGAAACAGACAATAACTTAACAATATCAAGTTCAATGAATATAAATCAAAACAAGCATAAGGACATCATATTTGTGTTGTAAATCTTTCACTATATAAAATAATAGGATTACTATATATCTTCTCTAAATTAACTAGAGGCTATACAAATATATATTATCAAGAATAAATCTTGATTTCATAATAAAATAATAATCATCAATAAAGTGGATATCAATAATAAATAGAGATAGGTCTTATCAAATGTAGGTATTTGAAATAATCTATGGAGAAAATTTTTCAAATATCAGAATCGATCAACTTATAGCTTTCAATGTCAAAAATAATATATTGCAATTTCATCAAAATAGAAAGAGGATCAACCATCCAATCTTTTGATAAAATAATTTTAAAATTTTTTATTTTTCTTCTTCTTCTCTCTTTGCCACGGCCTCTGTTTAGCGTGCCTTTTTTGCACTGGTTCATTTTCTTTTAATGTTTTGGTTGGGACGGTCCCACCACATGTTGGCGTTACACCGGCAACATATGGTAAGAACTAAATTCAACTCCACTTCAGGCCAACCAAACACCTAAATAGGTTCCCTCTTATCTGAACTGAGTTTCGATGTCCAAATAAAAGCAACCAAATTGGCTTCTAGTATAAATGGACATGGACATAATTGATGGAACATACCTAACCATTTCATAAATAAGTTGGGTTCAATTTGGAATCATGACATGCTTAATTCATTTTGACCCTTTTAATACATGAGTTGGGTCAATTAAATAATAGGTTTTACATTGATTAAACAAGTCTTAAACTATTTGAATAAGTTAAACAAGCAATGCTGGTTGGATTAGCTTACATGTTTGATAATAAGGTCAAGTTCCGTTTTGAATTTTGATCAATTTAATAAATATATCAAATTTAGATTGATAGGCCCACTCTTATCCAACTTGCCATGTATCTAACCTCACCTCACCCAATTGGCACCTCGCTTAGTAGATCATAGCCTTTTTCTCCTTTTTCCTGATAGCAAACCATGCTTCAAAAAGTTGATACTTTAATGTTTTAGATGGGAAATAATGGCCACTTATAATGAAAATGTAAGTCATTATTCTTCAATTGTGATAGTCACTTGATAAACCTATACATTTTAAATGTGCAAATTTTGTAGCATTGAAAAGTATAAACTTTGAGTCAATTAATGATCAAAAGAACATCCTATTTAGTCAATATTGTTTTGAACAAATATTTGTGTTATTTGCTTTATGATAATTTTTATTTTAAATTCTAAAATTTTTAATCATAATAATTTTGAATAAATATAATATTACAATGGCTGGCAATAATTTTGATGTACATCAGTCATAATGAAATGATGATACTGTTAGATATCAAGATCATTTTGTTTGTAATTGGATATCTAAACTTAATTCGGGCCATCGAGATATTTTGAGCATGTTTGGTTCATGATCGTAATTAGAATCAGATTTAGAAATTAGAATGGATTATAATGAGAATGAGAATGATCATATAATCTCTCGACGTATTTGGTGGGTAATTAGAATCAGAATTAAAATGAGATTTGAATATTAGGAGTGAGTAGGGATTGGATTTTGGATGACTGAGGCATTCTCATTCTCTCCAAAATGGGAATGAAAATGGAACTCCATCTAAATCCCAACCAAATGGCTAGAATAAGAATTACTCATTTTTATTTCTATTATAGAGTCTAATTCTCTCCAACCAAATATGCTTTTTAGCATTTGATTGGTATGAAATGAAGCTAAGCTTAATTCCAAGTAATTTAACCTAGGAGGAGTCAAAACTACTTCGATGAAATGGGCTCTCACTTAGCTCACTTATACAAAGCCAACCCATAGCCTAATGACTCACCCATTAATTGGCTCAGGCCTATTTTAGATCTAGGAGTTTCATTTTATGGATGAGTTGTTTATTTTACCATATCTTTTAGACTTTTCATGCTGTTAGTTATCTCAAAATCTATTTTACCATGTATATAATATAAACTTCTTTTGTAACAAAAACTAAGTATATTGACTAGTAATATAGCAAAACAAGGGATATGATAATATAAGTCACGCATATCTGAATAAATATTATATGTTAATCTAATTATTTTTTTAAAAAATTAATAAAATATCCAATCCAAATCATAATTCTCAAATGGAATTTTTCAAAAAAAAAAATCTATTTCAAAATTGATTTTGCAAGAAAAATCAAATTTTATTTGACAGTGTCATTCATATTTAGCCTCCATAGATCATATTATCTCTCCATATATCTAGTAGCATATTTTCTCAATCGAGATGCCAATTTTTTATCTCAACTTAACAAGGGGCGAGAGGATGCCAATGAAAAGAGTAGCAACATTTTGATTTCAACTTAACTAGAAGTGGAGGGAGGCTTGGGAAAGGAGCAATAATATCATCGATAAAAGTTTTTTTTATGATAATGGGATCCACATGCCACCTGATAATTTATTGTAAGATAAGAAATAAATTTACAGTATTTGTGCTGTGAGCCACTTGAGGATGTGGTCCCAACAATATATACATATCAGCTTAGGAATTACATACAGAATAAGAGTTTATGTTGCTCTGCTCATACAACATTTATTAGAAAGTGCTTGCTTAGATTACAAACATTTGCGTAGGCTCATCTTCTCTTTCTTTTCTTGTGGTTGTGGAAATATATTTTTTAAGCTTTAACTTGCACCTAGAGCTTCTAATATTTTGCCTACAGTGCTTTGTATTTCTTTTAGTACCATGAAGAACTATGGCTTATTTGTCTCGGAGGTTATTGAAGTCTAATTTTTAAATAAAAATAAAGCTTCCTTAAGCACTAATATGGGGGTGTTTGCTTAAAATTGGAAAATTCTTTTGTTTCTCTCCTTCCATATGCTCCAGATAATCATTGCAACTAAAGAATCCAATATTGATCTTGAGTTTTGCTCTTTGTCTTTTCTGCTCTTTATAGTCCACCAGTTATCCAGGGAAGCTAGGATGTAGGGATTTTCCATTTTCTCTATAATGGGGCTCTAAATTTTTATCTTAAATTCTAAAATTCTTAATCATGATAATTTTGAATAAATACAATATTACAATAGCCGGCAAAAATTTTGATGTAAATCTATCATAATGAAATGATGATACTATTAGATATTAAGATCATTTTATTTATAATTAGATATCTAAACTTAATTCGAGTCATAGAGATATTTTGAGTGCATTTGGTTCACAATTAGAATTGAAATCGAATTCAAAAATTAGAATGGATTAGAATAAGAATCGGAATGATTATATCTCTCGACGCATTTGATTTGTATTGAAATCGGAATTGAAATGGGATTTGAATATTAGGAGAGAGTGGGTATTGGATTTTGGGTGACTAAGACATTCTCATTCCCTTTAAAATGGGAATAAAAATGGAACTCTATCTAAATTCCAACCAAATAGCTAGAATGAGAATTACTCATTCTTATTTTCATTATAAAGTCCAACTCCCCACAATCAAATATTTCTTTTAGCATTTGGTTGGTATGAAATGAGGCCATGCTGCAGTTTAGGTTATTTGATCGAGGAGGAGTCAAAACTACTTCAGTGAAATGGGCTCTTACTTAGCTTACTTATATATAAACCAACTTATAGCCTAACGACTCACCTATTAATTGGCTCGGGCCCATTTTTAGATCTAAAAGTTTCATTTTATGGAAGAGATACTTATTTTACTGTATTTTTTAGACTTTTCATATTGCTAATTATCTCAAAATCTATTTTACTATGTGTTGGGTATAAAATCTCCCCCCGGCCGAAGTTTGTAAAGGACAGATCTTTCTAGGGCTCTTCTGGCTCCCGACCTTGTGCATGGCGCCTCCCCGAACCTCTTCGATCATCTGAACTTCTCCAATAGTGAACTTCTGCATCCATCCATCGGGCCACCCCGAAGGCCCTCTGGGACTCACTGTCTGCCAACCTTCTACAACAACCGACCCCCTGAGTTTCTACCCCGAACTTCTCTCGGGCTTCGCCAGCATCCGAGCTTCCCCGACAATGTGGTTTCTACGATAACCAGACTCCATCCGAATTTCTACGGTGGTTGACCACCCCCCAGATCCTAATCGAGCTCCCACGAGAGTCGAGCTCCCACGAGAGCCGAACTTCTACTACGAGCGGTCTACTCCGAGCTCCTATCGCAGGCTGGCTATCCCAGACGTCTACTGTAAGCAAATTTCATTCAAGCCTCTACTATAAACAAATTTCTTCTGAACTTCTATTACAGGTAGACTTCAGCCGAGCTACTCCGTAGCGAATGGATTTTGGACGAACTACTACGACGAGACCCCACTCCGAGCTCCCACGATAACTGATCCTCGCCCGAGCTCCTACAATGGACGGTCCCCTCCCGACCTCTCACGGGAATAGGATCCCGTTCGAACTTCTCTAGCGGATGGATTTCGGACGAGCTTCTATAACGGATGAGCTCGAGCAGCTGGGTCCCTATGATAGCCGATCGCCTCCGATGTCTGTTGAGCCTCACCCACGCTATCCGAAGTCCATCGCCGACCGACCTCCTACCAGGCTCCCCATAAAATCGGACTTCCTCGACGGACGATCTTCGGATGAGCCTCCACATTAGATAAATCCCAGATGGGCTTCCCCGGACTCTGCCAACAGAAAATCTCCATCCGAGCTCCTACGACAGGCGACTCCCGCCTGAAATGTCAGCGACCTCGGAACACCCGGGCCTCTCCCAGAACGATGATGTGAAGAGCCATTCTGCTTCATTAGGCATCCTAGCCGAGCTTCAATCGACGAATCCGAACTCTCTGACAAGCCACGACAAAAGCCGCCATCCTGTTCCACTCACTGCAACGGATTTCACGCAGCTCCACCACTCTCTGGCAAGTCACGATAACAGACACCACTCCACTCTCCGCAATAAGCTTCATGTGGCCCTGAACTACCCCTGACGCCACTACTCTCCGTAACAAACTCCACGCGGCTCTGAACAGTCCACTACTAGACGGTTACAGACGTCGCTGTCGATCAGTTACACCCTCCATCTATAAATACGTACCTCCAGATATGTTCTTCTCTAAGCTCAAAACTCTATCTTGAAACTTTGCCTAAATTTCTGCTCGAGCACTCCATTTCTGTTGAAGCAGAGTACTGACTTGAGCGTCGGAGAATCTTACCGGAGCACCTCTAACTCCGGTTTAGACTTTTTTTGCAGGTCCCGACGGTGGCCGCGGTCATCCCAGCTTCTCCGACTTCGACGGAATTCTGCACCAACAGAATTGGCGCTAGAAAAAGGGCCTGTGTCTTCATGGTATCCTTATTCTTAAAGGAGTGCTCAACGGGACCGATTCCGATCATCTTCTCCGACATCCTCTTCTCTTTCCTCTACTAGATCTTCGCCCGATGCCTCCCCACAAAGCATCCTCCAGGCGATCCACGGCCTCCGCGGCCAGATCTTAAGCTCCGGCCTCACCCTCAGTTTTTCAGGCCCCTCCCCCTCCTCCGGCAACAGTGGTCGACAGATCCATCCAACGCCGGCCTAAAGGTAGGGAGAATCGATCGAGGGCCCTACCACGTCCGACGTCGTCGAGGAGGAAAGAACAACTTGAAAATCGGCCTCCAATCAGAATCGTCTACACCATCTCTGGAGAGCCCCGAAAGGGAGCGGCCAGCAGATCGACCGGACCGCCCAAGCGGCAAAGGACTGAAGGACCCATAACCTTTACTGAAGAAGATGTCCAAGAGGTCCAGTTCCCCTACGATGATGCGGTTGTAGTTTCTTTAAATATTACTGATTATGATGTACGCCGCATTCTTGTTGATAGTGGAAGCTCGGCTGATATTTTGTTTTAAGATGCCTTCTCAAAAATGTCCATCCCTGACGGTCGTTTGGAGCCGATTAGCTCTCCTTTAGTAGGGTTTATCGGCGATGCTATCCCGATGGAGGGAGTAATAACTTTGACTGTAGTTGCAGGTCGATATCCAAGACAATCCAGGGCTCTGGTGGTTTTCTGGTGGTGAAGGCGCCGTCAGCCTACAACGCAATCCTCGGCCGACCTGGCCTCAACGCCCTCTGGGCCGTGGTGTCAACCTACCATCTGAAATTGAAATTTTCTACTAACCAGAGGGTCGGAGAAGTCAAGGGAGATCAAGCCCTGGCAAGGCACTGCTACAATATAGCCCTGCAAAGAAGTGGTCAGCCTGACTCCTGTCCGGTTGATGGATTAGACGCCCGCGACGACCTGACAGAAGAGTTGGGCGGGCCAATGGAAGATCTTGTCTCAATTCCTTTGAATGATGGGAACGAGGAATACATGGTGAAGATCGGCTCCAACTTGGGGAAAGAGGTGCGGACGCAGCTTATCAATTTTCTGCGAAAGAATGCGGACGTTTTTGCTTGGATTCTGGCGGACATGCCAGGGATCAACGCTGAAGTTATGCAGCACCATCGGCCGTCGATCCCAAACACCGACCGACAAAGGAAAAAGTTCGAAGTCATGCACCGGAGAGATAGGTGGCAATAGTCGAGGAGGTTGATAAACTCCTAAAGGCCGGGTTTGTCAGAGAGGTCAACTATCCGAGCTGGCTTTCCAATGTGGTCTTGGTTAAGAAGGTGAACGACAAATGGAGGATATGTATAGACTTCAAAAAATTGAATAAAGCCTGTCCAAAGGACAGTTACCCTCTGCCCAGAATCGACCAACTAGTAGATGCAACCTCGGACCACGAGCTTCTCACCTTCATGGATGCGTTCTCCGGCTATAATCAGATCAGGATGGCACCAGAGGATGAAGAAAAAATTGCTTTTATAACTAACCATGGCCTTTATTGTTACAGGGTCATGCCTTTTGGCCTAAAAAATACAGGGATGACATATCAGCAGCTAGTGAATAAGATCTTCAAAGAGCAGATCGACCGCAACATGAAGGTCTACGTGGACGACATGCTCGTAAAGAGTAGATCCTCGATGAACTATGTCACCGACCTTGAGGAGACCTTCAGCACCCTTCGAAAATACAAGATGAAGCTGAACCCAGCCAAATGCGCTTTTGGAGTAACCTCAAGAAAATTCTCGGGCTTCATGGTATCGGAGAACGGGATCGAGGCAAACCCAAAAAAGATTCGCGCTATCCAAGAGATGACCACCCCGAGGTCGATAAAGGAGGTTCAGTGCCTCACCGAGAAAGTAGCGGCTCTAAATCACTTCATCTCGAGATCGGCCGAGCGATGCTTACCTTTCTTTCAGACCCTCAAGCAGCCCAAGAACTTCTGTTGGACCGTTGGATGTCAGCAGGCATTCGAGGAGCTGAAGACCTACCTCAGCTCATCACCATTATTGGCAAAGCCTGAGCCTGGAGAGAAATTATTCCTATACCTTGCGGTTTCTCCTGTGGCCCTCGCTGCAGTTCTGATTAAGGAAGAAGCAAAAATTCAACGGCCGATCTACTACATAAGCCGAGTATTGAGAGACGCTGAAACCAGGTATACTAAGTTAGAGAAACTAACTTATGCTTTGTTGATTGCAGCTCGAAGGCTCTGACCTTACTTTCAAGGACATACCATAACGCTGCTCACCGACCAGCCGACCAAGACGGTCCTGCATCGAGCGGATGCCTCCGGAAGAATCGCAAAATGGGCGGTCGAGCTCACGGAGTTCGACATCAACTATCGACCTCGGCCAGCGATCAAAGCCCAAATATTAGCGGACTTCGTGGTGGAATGCACTATCCCAGAGGAGGCCGAACTTGGACAAGATGAAGCCGATAATCCCAGCTCCGGCCGAACTTCCCCGCAGAAAGAACCGATCTCCCTGATGGTTCTTGGGCCCTCTACGTGGATAGTTCCTCTAACATGTCAGGCACAGGCGCGAGCCTGATCTTGGTCAATCCAGACGGGATTGTCGCAGAGTATGCACTGCGCTTCAAGTTCTCCGCAACAAATAACGGAGCAGAATATGAAGCTCTGATTGCAGGACTAAAGGTTGCCAAAGAATTAGAAGTAGATCGGCTTCAAGCCTATAGTGATTCTCAATTAGTAGTAGGACAGGTCAGTGGAAATTACGAGGCTCGGGAGGACAGTATGGCTAGATATCTCGAGAGGGTAAGGGAGATCATCCCTATCTTCGACAGCTTCAACATCAGGCAGATCTCGAGATCGAAAAATGCCAGGGTCGACATTCTCTCCAAGTTGGCTACACTGGCTCCAGCCGAACTGCCTAAGGAAGTCTTCTTCGAGGTTCTGAAGCGCCAAAGCATGGAAGAATCATGGTCTATGATGGAATCAGCTATGAACCTAGCTGGATCGACCAGCTAGTTGTGTACCTCAAGACGGGGTTCTTCCTCCTGATGCAAAAGAGGCTCGGAAGCTTAAGAACCAGCCTCCCGATATATCCTCTACGAAGGCAAGCTATACAAGAGGTCGTACTCTTTGCCCCTCTTGAAATATCTCCGACCTTCCGAAGCCGACTTCGCATTGAGGGAAGTACATGAGGGAGTCTGTGAAAATCACCTTGGGGCCAGGTCTTTATCCCATAAGCTGCTCCGACAAGGTTATTACTGGCCTACCATATACACGACTCTGTCGAATATGTCCGAAGATGTAACCGGTGTCAGAGATATGCCAATATACAAAGGCAATCTGCCTCCGAACTTACACCATTGAGTGTCCCATGGCCGTTCGCACAATGGGAGGATGGATATCCTTGGACCTTTTCCCATGGCATCGGGGCAGCGGAAGTTCCTCCTGGTGGCAATAGACTATTTCACCAAGTGGGTCGAAGCTGAACCTTTGGCAAAAATCATGAAAGCTAAAGTGCAGGACTTCGTCTGGAAGTCGATTGTCTGTAGGTTTGGCTTATCCAGAACCCTCATTACTGATAATGGGCGACAATTTGCTGGAGCAAAGTTTGTCGAATTTTGTGAGGACCTAAACATCTCCCACAACTTCACCTCGGTGGCCCATCCTCAAGCAAATGGTGAGGCCAAGGTGACTAACCGGACTCTGTTGCAAGGCATCAAAGCGAGACTTGAAAAGGCAAAAGGAACTTGGGCTGATGAGCTCTATCATGTGTTATGGGCATACCGGACTACTCAGAGATTGCCCACCGGGGAGACCCCCTTTGCCCTAGCCTTCGGACAGAAGCCGTGATCCCAATAGAACTCAAGCTTCCATCAGCACGAGTCGTGGCGTTCGATGAATAGTGCAACCCACAGGATCTCAAGGCCAACCTCGATCTGTTAGAAGAAAAGCGGGAGGCGGCTCAAGTTTGGATGGCGGCTTACAAACAGAAAGTAGCCTGCACTACAACTTCCGGGTCAAAAGCAAGGTCTTCCGGGCAGGGGACCTGGTGCTACGGCGAGCCGCTGCCTCACAACCTCAGAATCAAGGAAAACTTGCCCCGAACTGGGAGGCCCGTATGAAGTCAAGGAGGTAGTCCGATCCGAAACATACTATTTAAAAGAGCTCGGAGGAGCAGAGCTTCCGCGACCATGAAACTCAAAAAATCTACGGATGTATTACCAATAGCTATGCCTTAAATAAAAATTTCATACTTGCATATTTTTCTTTTAGCATGAGTTTATAACGATAGGAAATAACTCTCCTACGCA
Organism: Elaeis guineensis; assembly: GCF_000442705.2. NCBI lineage: Eukaryota > Viridiplantae > Streptophyta > Magnoliopsida > Arecales > Arecaceae > Elaeis > Elaeis guineensis. Next base: position 18,334,541 of record NC_025997.2, read on the forward strand.
ATTGAAATTAAGCTTGTTAGGAACAGGAGGAAAATCTCGTCCTAACATGAGCAAAGTCGAAGGCCCGATTTCTTAAAGACCGGATGGGGGGAGAGGCCCTTACGTGCCCCCACAGCCTTGTTAGGAACAGGAGGCGAACCTCGTCCTAACATGAGCAAAGTCGAAGGTCCGGTTTCTTAAAGATCGGATGGGGGGAGAGGCCCTCACAACGGCCCTTATGTGCCCCCATAGCCTTGTTAAGAACAGGAGGAGAACCTCATCCTAACATGAGCAAAGTCGAAGGTCCGATTTTCTAAAGACCGGATAGGGAGAGAGGCCCTCACAACGGCCTTACGTGCCCCCACAGTCTTGTTAGGAACAGGAGGAGAACCTCGTCCTAACATGAGCAAAATCGAAGGTCCAGTTTCTTAAAGACCGGATGGGGGAGAGGCCCTTACAACGGCCCTTACGTGCCCCCACAGCCTTGTTAGGAACAGGAGGAGAACCTCGTCCTAACATGAGCAAAGTCGAAGGTCCGATTTCTTAAAGACCGGATGGGGGGAGAGGCCCTCACAACGGCTCTTATGTGCCCCCACAGTCTTGTTAGGAACAGGAGGAGACCTCGTCCTAACACGAGCTGAATCCGACTGTCGGGAGCAAGGAAAGGCCTCATCCCGACGTAAATAAAGACTCGATCGATCGACGAGGAGGAAAGCTTTCCTAATGACTCCTCTACACTCTCACGACCCCGTCAAGAGCAGAGGGAAGACCCTCACTCGAATGCCAAAGAAAAAGGGGAGGATGAAAAAGAAAAACCGACGAACTACTTCTACGACAAGTAAAATAAACTACATCAAAGACATAAGGGACTTCGTCTCAGTCGCAAAGAGAGAACCTGACACAGACCGAGGATAAATCGACCTCCTCGAAACAATGAAAAGTTCGAACCCCCAAGCTCTAGCACTGGGAGAAAGCACCAAACTCAAACATCCTCGAAAGAACCTACAGTTATAAATCGAAGGGCAAATCAATACTGCAACGATCGGGAACCTCCAAACAGCATCGACATCAAACACGATGAAAGACAAAAGGAGTCCGGTAAATAACCGGTTAACATCAGAATGGACGAGGTAATAAACAATTTCATTTTCATTTCATTGACGAAGCACACGTTACAAAGCCTTAAAAAAAAAAAGAGAAAAAATAAAAAACAAACAAAACGAACAGCTCTAAAGGAGCTCGGCTTCATCAGACTTCGAACTCTCAGTTCCGGCCATCGTCGAGAATTACTTCAGGTACCTGGCTTCTTCCTCCAGTCCCCCTTTTCGGATCAGCAACTACTCCAGCATTATCTTTGAAGTACATGTAGATGCCATCTCTTCCGCGCCATGGCTTCCGCTGCTTTCGGATCAGCAATTACTCCAGCATTATCTTCGAAGTACATGTAGACGCCATCTCTTCCACGTCATGGCTTCCACTGCTTTCGGATCGGTAATTACTCCAGCATTATCTTCGAAGTACATGTAGACGCCATCTCTTCCGTGCCATGGCTTCCGTTGCCTCACGATGACGGCGGGCATGACCTTCATTCTGAGGTCAGGTTCCCCCTCACAGTGACGGCGGGCATGACCTTCTTCCTGAGATCAGGTTTTCCCTCGCGATGACGCGCACCAGGAAGCCCTCGCGGTTGAGGATGTGCTATAAGCGCGGGCTCTGGGCCATCAAGGCGAAACGCGGCCGGATCTGTCTCTTCTACCCTCGCCTTCTTCGCTAACTCGAAAGTTGCAGTGTCTTCCCATTCGTGGGCTTTCAGACTCTGGGCTAACATCTGAGCCATGACCGCGCCCATTTATGCGACGAAGGAAGACCAGCACGGTCTATGAACAGGGGTATGGAAGCAAGGAAAGTTTTGGGGCTAATCCAAGCTGGCCTAAGGGAGGCAGGGGTACAGAGATGAGGATGACTCAAAGGACGCCTGAGGCCAGAAAGGAAAAATCGAAGAAACTCATGTACAAAGTGAGATCCTCGAAGGGGGGAGGCAGGTTTAAATAGGCGACGAGGGTCGGTGCAATAATGGATGCAGGACTCCTCAGGTCGGTCCGTAACCAACGCGTGGCCCAACTCCACCGTGGCGAACGGCTGAAGGTGGCCGACAATTAGTAACACCATTATGGCACCGTACCTAGGGCCACGTCCTGGTGGGAATTCCAAAAAAATAGAATTCTTTT
>NC_025997.2:18336847-18394458 GCF_000442705.2 Elaeis guineensis
TTAGACTGAAGTCGGCAAGTTCTACTGACTTCAATTTGAAAATTTTGAAAGAAAAAATTGGATCAAAATAGGAAAGATTGCGATATCCTGCTCAATCCTCACCGTTAGGTGATAAGACCACGAATAGTGGCCGGTGCGGAAACTTTGAACAAGTGTGAATGACTGATAGCCGTTGGAGACCGATGCGATCAGTGAATGGCCGGTGTTAGGCCAGTCTTATCTCTTCCATGATCCCCTTCTACTTAAATCCCCCCACTCCTCCTGTTGCCGAGCCTCCATCATGTGCTAATGCCCTCCTCTCCTTTCTTCATCCTCTTTGGTAGCTACTGTACTGCCATAGCCGAGTGCCACAACTTAAATACCCCCTCCTCACCCTAATTCTGCTAATTGCTCTATTTTTTTGGTTCATTTTTCCCACCCTCAAACTGTTGGAATCCGTTGTCATTGGCCAAGAGTCATCATCTCCGTTGCTCACCGATAAATCTCCTTCCCTCACCCTCTTACATTTCCCCTCAAACAGTGCCCAATCCTTTTGATCTTCAAGCAAGCGGATGCTAGTTTTTCTTTTGGGATTCAGCCATTCTTGTTGCCGCCATGACCGTTGGCTGCCTTGGCCAGCCGATGACCACCCAACTGCCATGATCTGACAAACCAAGCCATTCTCTTTTCCTTTTTTCTTCTTCCTCTCTTTCTCCTATTTTTATTCTCTCTTCTTTTAACTTCTTCTAATTTTCTTCCTTTTCCTCCTATTTACTTTATTTATTATTTCCTATACTTTTTGGTTATTCTCTCTCATTTGACTCGTGTATCTGATATAGTGAATTAGTAATCACCGATAAATCAAACCTTGGCTTTAAAGGAACCCAGACGAATCTCTCTCTCTTTTCTTTGATTGACCCCAATCAAGCTTAATTTGTCTTTAATTTGTGAATTAGATTTGACTTAAGAATTTTAATTTGATCAGGTGAAATACGCGGATCCAGATAGTAAGAAGTTGTGATTGCGACCAAATTCTTTGCATATAGACTATGAACTCCATTAAAATACTTATATTAGATAATTATTAGATTCTAGGATTGGTTGAGACCCCTGAATATAAATCCAAATTTGATGGTATAGACTAGAATCTGAGATAAATCAAGCTATCTACTATCTTTTGGAAGTCTAATAAGGTGTTCAAATTATTTTAGATTTTGGTTAATATTTTTGGTTGATAAAGTTTTATGAAATTCAAGGGCAAAATTATAAGTTATCTCTACCCCTAGTGTGTTTTATCATGCACATGATTTGATTTGAAAATTTATCCATTACTATGATAAATTTATTTAAATTGAGTATGTTATGTGATCTATATAAAATGATTTATAAAATGTTGGATCAAATATACATGATGTACTTAGACATGAATTATATTTTGTTGCATCAAAAATATGTTGTATTGATTTCACTGCTCTCTAGTTTAACATGATCATATGGATTCAGAATCTAGTCTCCTACTAGGCCTCCAGTAAAGCGACCACTGGCACACACCAACTGACGAGGTATTATAGTTAGAAGCTAGTTTTTTGTAGACATAGCTAGATGGGATTGATCATTGTCATATGCTGATGAGAGCATATTTCTCTATGTGATATCCGAGCTAGTTTTTCTTTTGAGCTTTTAGCGGCGTGATCATTAGCATATGACTGATGAATGGCATGTTGTAGTTAAAAATTTATTCTCTTTCGGAGCTAGCCATGGACTGATTGTGACCATAATCAGGGATACTAGGAGAGTAAAAGTAGATGGTCGACCATTGATTATTTTAAAAATTTATTTGATCAGATGCATATTTTGAATCTATGTTGATAGATATGTTATGTTTTGTACATACATTAGCATGTTTTTAAGAAAATCATGCAATCTAAAAATTTATATTTTATATATATAATATTTAATTAAATTAGAGGTTCTCGTAACTTATTGGGCTTGTAAAACTCATTATATCTCTTTTTTTTTTTAAGATGCTGTAGAATAAATGGGGTTGGGTTTGAATAGTGAGGAGCTTAAGGATTAGAAGACTTTGATTAATACTTTTATGAAAAAATTGATTAGATTTTTTAGTATTATTAAATAATTATAAATTATTTTTAAATTAATGCATTAGAGTATCCTATCGTTGTTGTCTGAGTTCAAAAATGATGTAAATATGTGAATGAAAAAATAGACCTTGCATATTATGTAGAGTTAAATCTTATGGATGTGTGGCCATTTGTTGTGCATCTAGTTCAGACTATTAGGCCGGGCCATGATACTCTCTCACCATATCTCCCACCAAATTATAGAAACAAGTTTCTCATCAGCTGGCATAGACAATTTGATAGAATATTGCAATATCCAATTAGCCCATACATCATGCATTGTTGTTAGTTTTTAGGAATGGCAAAATCGATCCGACCTGATGGATATGCACCCTATCCAAACTCGATCAAATCTGAAAAATAGGGTTTGATCGGATTTGGATAAAATCCGAAAACTGTAGCACGGATATGGGTAGGGTATGAGTAGTGCTGTTTTCTATCCGAATCTGAATCCGATCCGAACCTACGGATATAGGTAATACCGAACCTATACCTGAATATATATGTTTATAATTCTGTTTGGTTGATAATATGCATAAAATTATTTTAATTATTTATATATTCTATGTTGAATGTAATTCTATTTCTATGTTTGATTTCTATAAATTTGGACTTATAAATTATGTTTTATATTGAATTGATAATTTTATTTGATTGATAGTATGCATAAAATTATTTTGGTTGTTTATTTTTTTTGAGTATGGGATAGGTATGGGGCAGGTATGGATTGGGTATAGAAAAATGGATTACCCGTAGGTATCTCCGGACCTATTAGATATGGGGATGGATATCTCTTTCTAATCCGATCGGATATCAGGTAGGGTTTGGGTATTGGGTATTAAGTTCGAATTTGAGGATGAGTAGTACAATACCTGATCCAAATCCTACTTATTGCCATCCCTATTAGTTTTCTTCTTAGCTCAAGCTATTATATATATATATATGGATTACCCGTAGGTATCTCCGGACCTATTAGATATGGGGATGGATATCTCTTTTCTAATCCGATCGGATATCAGGTAGGGTTTGGGTATTGGGTATTAAGTTCGAATTTGAGGATGAGTAGTACAATACCTGATCCAAATCCTACTTATTGCCATCCCTATTAGTTTTCTTCTTAGCTCAAGCTATTATATATATATATATATATATATATATATATATATATATATATATATATATATATATATATATATATATATATATATATATATATATAATATATATATATTTATTTATTTATTTTGTATAAGTGTAAGCTGTGTTTGAAAAGTGAAACAGATGTTTTTTGAAAAGGGACATCTAACGAAGAACAAATGGTCGATCGACTCTATTGCAGCCACACACAACGGGCATCCCACATTCCATCCTTTTCTCACAAGGAGATCCCCCGTATGCAATCAATTTCTCAGGGCTAACCAGAGGAAAAAAAAATTTTTTTTTCCAGCATAGCAACCCTCCAAATGAATCTATGATATGGACATCTGAGACCTCCACAATCCATAAACTTGTAAAAGGATTCAACAGAGCACTGTAGTTGGTCTTTTATTATTATTTTTTTATATTGTTAGGTCAATGCGAAAGCTTTCTTAATGCAAGCGGCACAGGGTAAAAGTTGACGCACTCGGGACGGTGTGTTGGGATGGAAATTGATGGTTGGCGTATGAACTCGCACTATTTGGTCGGCCATAGAGCCAAAGGCCGTGCCAAGTTGAGAATCTCACACGAGTGACCACAGATAGAGGGACATAAATGTCTAGCATATCTGGCTTTGTAGTTGGTGCTCGTTCGAGCTAATCACACTAGCCCATTAATAATAGATAATTAGAGGAGGAAAATTGGTTGCAGAAATAGGAATTTTGTTAGAGAAATGTCCTTAATTACTAAATTTACAAAAGAGGGCCACTTTTTTTTTTCTGCCACAAACCATTTATTCTAGATTTTGTAAAACAGTTGTACCTTATTCCCTTATAAATAAATCTACGTACATAACATGCATCCACAAGTATTATGCTTATCCATTACCAATATCTATGCATCAAAGTAGGCATTCCTCTTGTTTTTCTTTCTTTCCTTCTTTTTTCATTGAATAGATAGATCAATAGCATCTGCCATCAAAATGTGCCTTTTTTCCTCAATATCTTGAAAATATAGTAAAATTTTCTTCCAAATACCCAAACAATTGTATCTGATAGGAATTAAAATTGCTTATTCTAATTTTATAGTTCAAATGCGTCTCGTGACTGAGTAATGGTCGATGATTGCATCTTAGCCTTCTCAAGGCGCGGCAAACCATATATATGTTATAACTCAAATAGTTAGTGGGGAAGAGACCTAAATTGATGCGTGTCACCATCTTCACAATATATTTTTTGTGGAACATGATTTAGGTTGATGTCTCTTCAATACATGTGCACAACGAGCGTCAACCAGGTGGATACCATTCGTCCTGCCTAAAGGATGCATAGCTTTCAACCATACCTTTGGCACCTACTTTGTCCGGCTAGGAATAGCTTGATATGGAAGCAAGAGCACAGGGTTTTGCTTTTGGTTGGAGCCAATTAGGTGGCTGCCTTCTCCACCTTAGCTCAAGTTTGAAAGGGCAAGAGCTTGAACATGGCTTGGTATGAGTCAAAGATCCTTTGGGCTCTCCAATAACATATTAATTTGAGAATAATTGACATGAACAGACAATAGTGGTGTTTACAAACCCTGCTGGCTCTGTCTTGGGACTGCTTGAGCCTGACCTGAACTAATCGACCCTAGGACCCAGTCCAACGTAAGCTCAATCCATGTTAAACCTAACTTTAGGCTTTCCTCTAGATCTCCATTTGTGTGCACACTTCTCACCCTAGTCTCCTTCCTCAAGATCCCAAACCTAAGAATTAAGCGCAATGCTGACCCACCAGCCCCAACCATAGCTTATCCAAACTTTAGTGCCATCATCCCAAACAGCAGAGCATCCAAGTAAAAAAGTTGGAGCAAGCTAGAAAAAATCAAAGTAGAAATCAGAACCTGGCAGCATGGGGAATGGTTTGGATAAAACCATGCAAGGCAACCACGGGACCTACTTGGGGGGACAAAAGTGGACATCCACTGGAGGACTCTTCTCAAAATAGATAAGCTACAGGACTGCACACAGCATACGAAAGACCCAGCAAGGCACTCGTCTCAAAGGGATGTCCACATATATTGTGGGATGCCACGTCTAAAGCCAATCAAACTGACAGCACCTTTAGTCCTATCAGCAAATACTTTTTTTTTCTCTCTCTAAAGACTTCGCAGACGTCAACATAGGTTGGCTAGGACTCTGCTCTTTGAAAGCTTTCATCCACCCACCCAACCCACCAAAAAAGGGGCCCTGAATCATCTTTAGTCTAAGCAACCAAACCTTGATGAGTACAACCTCCAAGAAAGCATAAGCAAATTTTCGTTAATTCAAGACATCAAATGGATCAAACGATCAGAAATTAAAACAAAGCAACAACGCATTGGTCATCGCAAATAGCTTCTCGGCGGCAACTTGCATGGGATCTTGCAGTAGTCGGCGATGCGGTCCATGCACTGGTAGAGGGGTGGCTCGACGCTAAGTGGTGATCGAACGCATTCTTGCACAGGGATGGCAGGCCCTGGTGAGATCCCAGCACTGGCATTCCGGCGGGATGGACCTGGTGCACCCACCGCACCTATTGCAGCAAGGCCATGGCTTTCTACTGCTCCCACCTTCATAACCTATACCACAATATAATTAGCAGTCATATGTATCGGAATGTCCTTCGCCACTTCTCATTAGTAAGCTTACAATGTAGTTTCAAAGGAAAAATGGAATTAGGATGGTTTAATTATTACCATTGTTGGTTGGAAGCTGGGAATTGAGATGGGGTTGGGCGAAGGAGAGGATGGCGAAGTAGTATACAGCCATCATGTAGATAATTGCCAAAGAAACTGAAGGGCTTCTCTTTCCGCTGCCTCTTCTATTATGCAGGATCCAATACCATACATTGCAGCAAAAAGAAAAAAGAAACAAAACAAGAAACACCATATAAATATGTGGATCGGCGTCAAGTCTACTTCCACAGGACGTGCAAGCTTCACTATGAGAGAATAAAACACAACAATATAAGAGAAACTCACCACTCAATCCTTATATAAAAGTCTCTCAATAAAAAGCTCTAAAATCCTCACAAAAGCTTTCTGAAACCTCTCTTGAAGCCTTTTTTGCATCACTAGAACGTCACCAACTATCCAATACAACAAACGGCTCATCAATCGGAGATATATAGCTCCAAAATCTTCAAAATAGTATTATACTAGGAATACCAAGTCCAAATCAACTCAAGAACCATCTGTAGCCTTCCGATTGTGACTGGCTCACACCAGAGCCGTCCGATCATACACTACAGCCTCAGATCAAGCCTGATCATGTTTGGATTGAGTTCCAGCCATCCGACCACGATCGCACACAATTTGAACCGTCGGATTGTGCACAAACCCCTTAGACTGCGTGTAGACTGCGTGATTGATCCACGCAGCCTCCATGGACCACCCAGCACCCTGCAATCCACGACGGACTGCGACAGGGCACTAGGACTGGGCGCTCGCGCGCCCGCAGGACTGGCCTGCGTGCACGCCCGCACTGGGCCACATGCTCCTACACGCACGGGCATCCGCCAGGCCCAGTTACACCACCGCCGGTCTCTGCCAGCCCATCACCGGCCTCCATCGCCTCGTGGGCCGTGTCACCTGCTTTGAACCTTCTTTTGCACGTATCTTTACCGTCTGAACTCTGTTTGGGTTGTTCTTGGACTCGTTGGACTCTGTTCGTCATTCTGGACCTTGCTGTGGGCTTAGTATGGATCGAATCTTGAAGCATCAACTCTCAACAATCTCTATCTCGACTTGATATTCAGCCTCCATCTGTCTCTGAGAACCTATGATCCATCTTGCCCCATACTCTGGGGCATGCCTGCTATCTCATGGATGGACAAACGTGGGAGTCGAGTCAAGTCACTCGATCCGCCTCCGTCATGGACTGTGTCTAGTCTAGTCAAAAACTTGCTCAGAGAAGTCTCCTACGACAATAGGAACCTCACTTTGCGATGTCACTTTTCGTCCTTTCGAGTCTCCCGTTAGTACCCGATCCATTTTCATTTAGAGCTCCACCTCGCTCTAGGCTTCTCCTAGCTCCTGAAGCTCCACCTCGTATTGAGCTATCCGTTAGATAGTAATTTCTCTCATCTTCTTCTTCTCCTTCAGAATAACCCTATCGCCGTGCAACACTTCAGGATTCTTCTACCAGCTACTGTCCTGTAGCCTCTCGAATCCAGTCTACTCAGTGAGATAAAATTCTGTCTGAAATCGAGTATGTATCGAACCTCTCCAAATCTCCTCACTACACCATCTTGTGTCCTTCAACTGACTGTCCCGATATCTCTGATCGCATAGCTCGATCTATCCAGTAGATAAATAGTGCCCTCACTGCTCTCTAGGGAGTCAAACTGCTTCTCTCTACAACATACATGATAGAACATGCAGAATCTAAAATTCACTACTGAAAAAAGTAATACCTCGTCAGATATCTTTAGGACATCATTCTCTAACTCGCTCTGATCGTTACTGCAGAAGCCCTCATCCGATCTCTGAGTTGAAGACAATCTCTGGTTAGATGCCCCAACTCGTCACACCAATAAAATCTGATTTTGCTCAAGTCTCTCGTCCTGGACTTAGACTGCCCTCATCGGGATCTCCTGTCGCTCTGTCTACCACCTCATGCTCCTCCAAAAATCATCAAAGCTGAGCTGCCACCATCTGAGCTCGAAACTGGGTTCTCCCTCCTAAGAATCTTATTGTGGAGAATCGCTGCGATGACCTCATCCATCTTGATGGTGCTCTTCCCACTAGAAGGGCAATCACCAAGAACTCATATGAAGGGAGAAGCAATGCTAGCAGACCAGCACCCTAATCTTCTCCTCAACTTCTCGCCAATGCTAAGAAGATCGATGAGGATCTTTTGGAAGTAGTTGAGATGCTTCTGCATGCTCTATCCGTCAGTCATCCGCAACTGGTAGAACTACCTCCAAAAGAAAAGAGTGTTAGTGAGAGACTTCGTCATATATAATCCTTAAGCTTCGACCACAGCACCATCGAGGAAGTCTTGTCAAGTACATATATTACCATCTCATCTGCTAGATACATGCAGATGGTACTCACCACCTACATTTGGAACCGCCTCCAATCATGCACCTCCATGGTAGTCAGCTTCTCCTCGCACAAGAGAGTATCGATTAACCCTTGCTGGATGAGCACGTCCTTCACTCTTGCTTGCTATAAGGAGAAATTACTCTTTCTATCAAATCTGTTGGTTTCCATCTTGATTAGCCTATCTTCTCCATCTTCAATCTTGCTCACCACCGCTGCAACCTGCGCCCTAGTACCATCTCGCCCTGATACCAATTATTGTGCAAGATTCGATATCACGTGTTGCAACAGAAAAAAAGAAGAAACAAATAAGAAACACAATACAATACGTGGATTGGCCTCAAGCCTACCTCCATGGGACATGCAAGCTTCACTATGAGAGAATAAATACAACAATATAAGAGGAACTCACCACTCAACCCTTATATAAGAGTCTCTCAACAAGAACCCAAAATTCTCACAAAAACTCTCTAAAATCTCTCTTGAAGCTTTTCTGCACCTCCAGGATATCACCAGCTACCTAACGCAATAAACGACTCATCAATCGGAGCTATATAGGCTTTAGAAACTCCAAAATAGTGTTACACTAGAATACTGAATCCAAATCAACCCTAGAACCATCTGTGGCCGTCCGGTCATGATCGGCTCATACTAGAGCCATCCGATCGCGCACTACAACCTCAAATCAAGCATGATCACGTCCAAACTAAGTTCCAGCCATCCAATCACCACTGCACGTTATTTGAACTGTCGAATCACGTACAAATATTCTTGGACCACGCGTAGACTGCATGATCGATCCACGCAGCCTCTATGGACCACCTAGCACCGTGCGATCCATGGTGGACCGCGATAGGGCACTGGGCCTAGGTGCCCGCACATCCGCTGGGCCAGCTTGCATGTGTGCTCGTGTTGGGTTGCGTGCTCCTATGCAGGCTCGCGTCCGCCTGCCCAGCTGCACCACCACCGGCTTTCGCTGCCTTGTGGGCCGTGCCATCTGCTCTGGACCTTCTTTCGTACGTATTTTCGCCATCTGAATTTCGTTTGGGCTGTTCTTGGGCTCGTTGGACTTCGTTCGTCGTTCTGAACTTCGCTGTAGGCTCAATGTGGATCGAATCTTGAGGCATCAAATCTCAATATTTTTTACGTTTCATCTCAATGCTTTCTGCGCCATCTCATCACCGCGTCCGTTGTATTTATCCCTAGGAGGGGGGGTGGGCAGATGGTCCATCGTTATCTCTAGGATCAATACTGGCGAAGAGTCCGCCTATAGTTATCTTTTCTTTCTTTCTTTTTTTTTAAATAAAATGGAAACGTGACAGGTTATGGTAGCGCTTTTGGACCACACTTTCTGAATTTAAAAAAAATGATGAGATTTCACAATCCGGCCTTTTCTTTGACAAAAAAAAAAAAAGTAAAATGTGGGATTGCAACAAATAAAATATTGAGACGGTGACAGAAGTATTTTTTGAAAAAATTATTTATATTAAAAAAATTATAAACATATCAAATTCTAGGAGATGGAGCGTTGGAATGGAAAAATCTGGTCCATTAACTCTTTTGAGAGGGAGGGTTGGAAGGTCGACGGAGGGATTTTTTTTTTTTCTATGGCCTTTCTCTGAATTTTGAGAGGAGCTAACTTCTGTTTTTATCTGTTTAATAAATTAGAGATATACTTTTTGAATAAAAAATGATGAGATTCCACAATCCGGCCTTTTCTTTATTAAAAAAAAAGTAAAAGTGGGACTGCTACAAATAAAATATAGAGACGATGAAAGAACTATTTTCCTGGAAGAATTATTTATGTTAAAAGTTTGTAAACATATCCAAATTCTGGAAGGTGGAGCGTTGGGACGGGAGAAATCTGATCACTTGGCTACTTTGGGAGGGAGGGTTGGAAGGTGGACGTACGGATGGAAATCTGATCACTTGGCTACTTTGGGAGGGAGGGTTGGAAGGTGGACGTACGGATGGAAACTGTCTTTTTCCATGGCCTTTCTCTGAATTTTGAGAAGAGTGGTTTTAACTGTTTAATAAATATAAAGATATAAAACCAAAACTATACCAACCGAAGAAGATAAGATTATGTTGAGGTGGATCCAATGTAGAGAATTCTAGATAAATTCTCTGTATGATTTTCCGAAGTTTGGGGAGATCATTTGGAAAGAATTCAAGTACATTTGGAAGATTGCAGTTACTTTGAAATTAAAAATATTTATGTGACTTACTGTAAATAAAAATTTATTATTTTAATATATACATTTGGTTTGTGGTTGGCATCAGAATCAGAATAAAAATCGGCATGATCATATCTCCAATGTATTTGGTTTAGAATTGAAATCAGTATTCGAATCGAAATAGGATTGAAATATTAAGAGGGAATAGAGATTAGATTTTAGAGATTGATGCATTCTCATACTCCTCTAAAATTGAAATAGAAATCAGACTTTTTCAATCAAATAACTGAAATGGGAGTCACTCATCTTAGCTTCAACAAATTTAAAAATATAATTTCATCTATTCCATGATATTCTTTTCTAAGCAAATATCGGCATTTGTCAAGTATGGATTTTTGTTAGCTTTTTTTCTAGAAGAAGATGGAAAGGATGAACTAGAGTGGCTCCTCTCCCTAACTTTTTTTTCTTTTTACTGATAAAAGGTCAAGAAGTAAAAATTAAGAAGTTACAAGCAAACTATTAAATGTGTTTGTGTTCTCTAAATTTTTTTCCTTTACAATCATCACACCAGAAAACAAATAGCCTTATAGCCGCTACAAGAATGGAAGAAATTGAATTTTCTTCTACAAGAATAGTGTTGTTGTTCCTTCCAGAGTAGCCAACACAAGGCTAGAGCTAGTATAGCACCATCTTCTTGATATGAGGATGGGTTCTCTCTTGCTTGTCCATTTCTTTTGTTCATGGAAACATAGGATAGTTATTCCCCTCCTTATTCTCCAAAAGATAGAGTAGAGTTGTAATTTAAGTTGAATTTCCACTGTTTGCTCAAACAAATCTAGTTTGATTATTTGATATGCCCAATGCTAAGGTATAATGTTCTAGCACAGCCTGGCTTGGTTCAATTTCAATAATAACAGGTTCCAGAGAGATTTTTTTCCAGCGAGAAGATCAAACACCTTAGATATATCTGAAGGAAGACGAGATAGGTCTATGGGCATCCCAACTTGGCAACCATGGATAGAATTTAATAGAAACTGATGATTACCTTTGCCGATAATAATGCTAATTAAATGAGAAAGTAAATAGTGTCTAGTTTTTATCAGAGATTTTCAAATCTATTTGCAAACAGATGGGAAGTGCTTGCTTCAATTGGCATTCCAAAGATACCTTTTCAATATTCATTCATTATTGATCAACATATGAACAAATGTGAGTGGGTAGGAGTCTCGTGCACTGAGCCATCCTTCTACCACCATCACTATTCAATAATTTCAAAAAAAAACTTCATTCAGCACTGCACCAAGCTGGTAGCTCTAGAAGTTGTTGTGTAGGTTGAATTCTTACAAGCCCAAAGTTGCTAACCAATTCATAAATCATATCAGACCATGCCTCCATATCGAACCCTAATGCACTCTTGTGCTGCATACATCACACAAGGATCCTTAAATTCTATCGACAACATGCTCCTATGACTGATGAGGATAACAATGAAAAGCTCCCCTATGACTGATGAGGCTTTCAATTTACCTATTCCATAAACCATTAGCCATTCTAGCCTTTGATGGTTTAAAAGATGAATCAACTCTAAAGAAAAAAAAAAAATAAAAATAACTTCAGGTACTCTAACCTGGGGTTACTTATATTGGAGAATCCCTCACGAGTGTGAAATATGGATCTCCGCCCAAGAACGTAATGCCGATGACGATGTCAATACCATAAGAGGAAGGATGAAGAAAGAAGGATAAAACACAATCAAATAATATGGATTGGCTCAAGGCCTATCTCTACAGGATATGCAAACTTTAGTACGAGAGAAATCCATAAATATAAAAGGAGATCATGAACTCTCAACTCTCATATACCAATCTCTCAATAAAAAGCATATATCTCTCACAAAAACTCTCAAAACTCTCAAAGAAATACTCTAGCCATTGTAAACTCTATCATCAAGTTGTAGAGCTCATTGTAAGCTTTTTATAGAGCCTAAGAATACCTAAAACGGATAAGAAACCATCAAGTTATGCTCATTTGAATCGAAATAACTTTTAACTATCTGATTGCCATTATGATGCACAGATACCATTGATCGCCGCATTTTTTTTGTTGGCCCACGCCCCAGATCTGGATCTCCATAGTAGCCCGAGCGTGCTCCAATCGTCAGCTATCTGATTGCATCGATCAGACGGTCCAAAAGTATCCCGCCACAAATATTGGTCCAAAGGTTGGTTCAGGGCACAATAACTGGTCCAGCAACTGGTTCAATACCGATTCGGATTGGTTTAGCCCGATTCAGGATCGATTCAATTAATTTTCAGCTGATTCTCCATTGATTCAGTCAATGTACTACTGATTCTTCATTGGTTCATCTCTAAATTGACTGGTTCACCTCTAGTCTGAATCTAATTGAGCTCAATTTTGTGATTTCTCCACCTATCCTTGAGTCTTAGGCTTCTATTAACCAATCAAGGTTAAATTCGAGGTGTCTAACCCAACAATCTCCATCGTGACTCGAGCTTCGTTCTCCATACGGATTTGAGAGCTTGTAAATGATCTCTCTCCCATGCCCTGGGATAAATGTCTGGCTGCTCATGGATGGACAGACATGAAAGTCAAGCCAGGCTACTCGATTCCATCTCTATCATTTGCTGTGACCTGCTTGACTTGAGATCTGCTCCGAATAGCCTCCTGCAGCAATAAAAATTTCACCCTGTAATGTCATCTGTCATCCTCCCGAATCTCCTGTCTCATGTTTAATCTACCTACAATTGGAGCTCCATCTCTCACTGAGCTCCCTACCAAGAGATAGTGTCTTTTACACTTCTTCTCCTTCAAGACAATCATATTAGGAATCTGATACCTCTCTGATACCAGTGGCAGATTGATATCTTGCATGGACCTAGGTGTTAAACGAGCAATCTGGAGAAAAGAGAACAAAGATACGTAGAAGCCTGATTAGATGATGGATTTTCATGGTGTGGAACCCTAGGTGGAGATTGAAAATGTGAGAGAGAGAGAGAGAGGAGGCTAGGGTTTTTTAGGAGAAAAAGCTCAATTGAATTCCATCCATCTTTCTTTAGTATTACAAGACTTGTATAAATCCCAAATACAATGGATTCAATAACCCAAGCCCAAAAAACTCTCTAGTCTAACCCAATGTATCCCATGGACTTATCTCCAATCCAAACCCTGAGTTAGTCACCTTAGAACCTCACCAACCAAGGCCCTAAGCCATAGTATCAAAACCTGACCCCAGATCAAAATAGACTCCTGTACATCTTTAGCCCGCACGAACTGGTCGGCTCAACTGGGATTGAATAGACCTAGTTCTCAGCAACCTATAGAAAATCCAAATGATGTATTTTTTGTTCTATTCCCAATTAGTCGACTCAACTAGGACTAATTCGACCCATTCGGACTGAGTCAAGTCTGGCACTGAGTCGACTCATTTTTTATACCATGTCAAAATATCGATATGCCTCTCTCTCTGGCATGCCCTGCGACTTGATCGACCCATTCTCAGATTGAGTCGACCCAATGTCCTGAAACTATTCTTCCATTATAATCTTCAA
This sequence comes from Elaeis guineensis, assembly GCF_000442705.2. NCBI lineage: Eukaryota > Viridiplantae > Streptophyta > Magnoliopsida > Arecales > Arecaceae > Elaeis > Elaeis guineensis. The sequence continues at coordinate 18,350,912 of NC_025997.2, forward strand.
CCCTTTCTTGGTATCTCACTCCACCTTATGTCTCCGGCTATTCGAAGCTCCAACCAAACCCCTCGAAGTTCTCACCGTCTGAACCTCGAGCCCATGAAGAGCTATGCATGCCCTCCACCTTAGGACTAATCCTGTCCTAGTCCTAGGACCCAATCCGGTCCAAGCCTCTCGGAGCCAACACTCTGACACCACCCATAAGCTCCCAAAGCTTGGGAGCACTACAAATCCCTACAAACCATACTGCCACGCACAACCTTCAGGACTCTAGCATCAGCTCCGCATCTGTAGCTACTTGAATTCAATTTGCTTAGTGAAATCAGATTACTCTTCAAACTGGGTATATATCCGATATCATCCAATTTTCTCACTGCTCCATTATGTGTCTGTAAGCTGATTATTCTAATATCCTTAATCGCACAGCTCGATCCATCCAACAAATGAACAATGCCCTTACTACTCTTTAGAGAGCCAAACAGTTCCTTTCTACAATAAACATGATGTGAGCAAGCCGAATCTGAAATCCACTAAAGGAAAGAGATAGATACCTCATCTGAGACCATATATAAATCATTAGTCTCATCAGTGTGGCTATCATAGACCATCGCTGTAGTAGTCTTCATCCGATCTTTGAGCTGTGGGCAATCTTTGATTCGATATCCTAATTCATCACATCGGTAGCATATAATCTTGCTTAAGTCCTTCAAGTTAGACCTGGGCCACTCACTATACAATTCTTTGCCATTTCATCCTCTGCCACCACTACCTCCAGTCACCACCAAAGCTGAGTCGCTGCCTGCACTTGAGATTTGGTTCTCTTGCTTGAGAATCTTATTCTAAAAAAAATACAGAAATAATCTCATCCATCTTAATGGTACTCTTTTTCATAAGAAGAGCAATCACTAAAGACTCAAATAAAGAGAGAAGTGACAAAAATAAAACCAACATCTTGATCTTCTCTTCAACCTTTTCACCAATGCTGAGGAGATCAATGAGGATCTTCTGAAAGTTGCTGAGATGCTCCTGTATGCTCTGTCCTTACTTATCTACAGTTGATAGAACTATTTTTAGAAGAAGAGAGCATTGGTGAGAGTCTTCACTGTATACATCTTCTCGATCTTTGATCAAATCACCGTCGGAGAAGTCTCACTAGAATATAGATCACCGTATCATCCATCAAGTACAAGCGAATTATGCTCACCATCTACATTTAGAGCCACTTCCAATCCTTCTCCTCCATGATAGTCGGATTTTCTTCGCACAAGAGCGTATCAATCAAACCTTATTGGATGAGCACATCTTTCATCCTCGATTGCCATACGAAGAAATTTCTCATCCCATCAAATCGATTGATTTCTATCTTGATTGAGCCTATCTTCTTCATCTTCTCTAACTTCGATCAACACCGTCATAATCTGGATAATCTCATGCTCTGATACCACTTGTTAGGGAATCCCTCACGAGTGTGGAATATGGATCCCCATCGAAGAATGCAATGCCGATGACGATGTCAATTCCATAAGAGAAATAATGAAGAAAGAAGTATAAAATACAACCAAATAATGTGGATTGACTTAAGGCCTACCTCGATGGGGCATACAAACTTTACTATGAGAGAAATCCATAAAAATAAGAGAAGATCATAAACTCTCAACTCTCATACATCAATCTCTCAATAAGCAGCAAATATTTCTCATAAAAACTTTTAAAACTCTCAAAGAAACACTCTAACTACTACAAACTCCACCATCAAGTCATAGAGCTCGTTGCAAGCTTTTTATAGAGCTTAAGAACACCTAAAACAGATAAGAAACCATCAAATTATGCTTATTTGAATCGGAACAATTCTTAACCGTCTGATCGTCGTTCTGATGAACAGACCAACATGGGTGCAAAAGGAAAAATAGGACCCATGTATGGTGTGACCACAGGATGAAATAAGAAAGGCCGGAGGCACTTTAGCTTTTATTTCCAAGGATAAAGGCATGGAAAATTGGTACGCAGTTCAATCTTTAGCAAACAAGAAGTCCACAGCTCGACAGGGTGCAAAGAGTCAGAATTCAGAAAATTACCTCCAAAGAGTTCAAAAAATCTCAGATAATAAAAAGAATAAAAAAAAGTATAGAATTTAATTTAATGTAATTAATGTACATAAGAAGCATGGAAAAGAATTTTTTGAAAAAATTGTCAATAATTTGAATTAAATAGTAAGATTCACTTGATGATTGCATCTTAGCCTTCTCAAGGTGCAGGAAACCATATGTTAAAACTCAAATAGTTAGTGGGGAAGAGACCTAAATTGATGCGTGTCACCATCTTCACAATATCTTTTTTGTGGAACATGATTTAGGTTGATGTCTCTTCAATACATGTGCATAACGAGCGTCAACCAGGTGGACATGCATAGCTTTCAACCATACATTTGGTACCTACTTTGTCCGGCTAGGAATAGCTTGATGGAAGCAAGAGCACAGGGTTTTGCTCTTGGTTGGAGCCAATTAGGTGGCTTCCTTCGCCACCTTAGCTCAAGTTTGAAAGGCCAAGACCTTGAACATGGCTTTGTATGAGTCAAATATCCTTTAGGCTCTCCAATAACATTTTAATTTGAGAATAATTGACATGATAATAGACAATAGTGGTGTTTACAATCCCGGCTGGCTATAGGACCCAGTCCAAGGTAAGCTCAATCCATGTTAAACCTAACTTTAGGCCATCCTCTAGATCTGCATTTGTGTGCACACGTCTCACCCTAGTCTCCTTCCTCAAGATCCCAAACCTAAGAACTAAGCACAACGCTGACCCACCAGCCCTAACCATGGCTTATCCAAACTTTAGTGCCATCATCCCAAACAGCAGAGCATCCAATTAAAAATGTTGGAGCTAGCTAGATAAAATCAAAGTAGAAATCAGAACCTGGCGGCATGGGGAAAGGTATGGATAAACCATGCAAGGCAACTACGGGACCCACTTGAGAGGGACAAAAGGGGACATCCACTGGAGGACTCTTCTCAAAATGGATAAGCTACAGGACATTGCAGGACAATTATTGTATGATAGACTCTGCACACATTATATTGAAATATCCAGCAAAGAACTCGTCCGAAAGGGATGTAAGATATCCACATACATTGTGGAATGCCACGTCTAAAGCCGATCAAAGTGACAGTACCTTTATTCCTCTAAGCAAATACCCTTTTATTTATTTATTTACTTCGTTGTCAACATAGGTTGGCAACGACTCTGCTCTTTGAAAGCTTTCATCCACCCACCCAACCCGGACACCGAATCATCTTTAGTCCAAGCAACCAAACCTTGATGAGTACAACCCTCCTCCAAGAAAGCATTAGCAAATTTTCGTTAATTGAAGACATCAAATGGATCAAACGATCAGAAATTAAAACAAAGCAACAACGCATTGGTCATCGCAAATAGCTTCTCGGCGGCGACTTGCATGGGATCTTGCAGTAGCCGGCGATGCGGTCCATGCACTGGTAGAGGGGTGGCTCGACGCTAAGTGGTGATCGAACGCATTCTTTGCACAGGGGATGGCAGGCCCTGGTGAGATCCCAGCACTGGCATTCCGGCGGGATGGACCTGGTGCACCCACCGCACCTATTGCAGCAAGGCCATGGCTTTCTACTGCTCTCACCTTCATAACCTATACCACAATATAATTAACAGTCATATATATCGGAATGTGCTTCGCCACTTCTCATTAGTAAGCTTACAATGTAGTTTCAAAGGAAAAATGGAATTAGGATGGTTTAATTATTACCATTGTTGGTTGGAAGCTGGGAATTGAGATGGGGTTGGGCGAAGGAGAGGGTGGTGAAGTAGTATGCAGCCATCATGAAGATAATCGCCAAAGAAACCGAAGGGCTTCTCTTTCCGCTGCCTCTTCTACGTTTCATCTCAATGCTCTCCGCGCCATCACCTCACCGCGTCCGTTGTATTTATCTTAAGGACGACCACGGGGCGAAGATGGTCCGTCGTTATCTCTAAGATCAATGCTGGCGCGGAGTCAGCCAACAGTTATCTCTTCTTTCTATTTTTTTTTAAATAAAATGGAAAACGTGACAGGTTGTGAGTAGCGCTTTTGGACCACACTTTCTGAATTTAAAAAAAATGATGACATTTCAGTATCCGGCCTTTTCTTTGACCAAATAAAATAAAATAAAATATAGAGACGATGAAAGAAGTATTTTTTTGAAAGAATTATTTATATTAAAAAATTTGTAAACATACTAAATTGTGGGAGATGGAGCGTTGGAACGGAGAAATCTGGTCCATTAACTCTTTTGAGAGGGAGGGTTGGAAGGTCGACCGAGGAAAATTTTCTTTTTCTATGACCTTTTTCTGAATTTTGAGTGGAGGTAACTTCTGTTTTTATCTGTTTAATAAATTAGATATATACTTTCTAAATAACAAAAAAATGATGAGATACCACAATCCGTCCTTTTCTTTATAAAAAAAAAAAAAAAGTAAAAGTGGGACTGCAACAAATAAAATATAGAGACGGTGAAAGAAGTATTTTCTTGAAAGAATTATTTATATTAAAAAGTTTGTAAACATACCCAAATTCTGGAAGGTGGAGTGTTGGGACGGGAGAAATCTGGTCCCTTAGCTCTTTTGGAAGGGAGGGCTGGAAGGTGGACGGATGGAAATTGTCTTTTTCTATGGCCTTTCTCTGAATTTTGAGAGGAGGTAACTTCTGTTTTTATCTGTTTAATAAATATAGAGATATAAAACCAAAATTATACCAACTCAAGAAGATAGATTTATGTAGAGGTGGATCCAATGTAGAGAGTTTTTGGTAAATTCTCCATATGATTTTTCGAATCTTATGGAGATCATTTGGAAAGAATTCGAGTACATTTGGAAGATTGCAGTTATTGTGAAATTAAAAATATTTACGGTGCTTGATATAGTTGATAACTTATTGCTTTAACAAGCATGTTTGGTTCACGGTTGGAGTCAGAAGTGAAATAAAAATTGGTAAGCCATATCCCTCAATATGTTTGGTTCATTATCGGAATCAGTATCCGAAATCAAAATAGAATTGAAATATTAGAAGAGAATACGGATTGGATTTTAAGAATTGAGATATTTTCATTCTCAAATGAAAATGAGATTCCTGAATGAGAGTCACTCATCTTCAACTCCAACAAATTTGAAAATGTATTCCATCTATTCCATTGTTATTCTTCTCCAAGGAAATATCAGCATTGGTCAAGCATGGATTTTTTTGTTAGATTGTTTTTTCAAGAAGAAAATGGAGAGAATGAACCAGAGTAGCTCCTCTCCCCAACATTTATTTTTTTTACTAATAAAAGGTCAAGAAGTAAAAATTAGGAAGTTACAAGCAAACTGTTAAATGTGTTTGTGTTCTATAAAATTCCTTCCTTTACGATCATCGCACCAGAAACAAATATTCTTATAGCCGCTACAAGAACAAAAGAAGCTGGAATTTTCTTCTGCAAGAATGTTGTTGTGGTTCCTTCCAGAGTTGCCAACACGAGGCTAGGGCTAGTATGGCTCCATCTTCTTGATATCAGGATGGGTTCTCTCTTGCTTGTCCATTTCTTTTGTTCATGGAAAGATAGGATGGTTATTCCCCTCCTTTTTCTCCAAAAGATGGAGTAGAGTTGTAACACAAGTTGAATTTCCACTGTTTGATCAAACAAATCTAGTTGGATTATTTGATATGCCCAATGCTAAGGTATAATGTTCTAGCACAGCCTGGCTTGGCTCAATTTCAATAATAACAGATTCCTGAGAGATTTTTTCCAGTGAAAAGATCAAGCACCCTAGATATACCTGAAGGAAGACGAGATAGGTCTATGGGCATCCCAACTTGGCAATCATGGATACAATGCAATAGAAACTGATGATTACCTTTGCCGATAACGCTAATTAATCGAGAAAGTAAATAGTATCTAGTATTTATCATAGAGCTTCAAATCTATTTGCAAAGAGATGACAAGTGCTTGCTTCAACTGGCATTCCAAAGGTACCTTTTCAATATCCATTCATCATTGATCAACATATGAACAAATATGAATGGGCAGGAGTCTCGTGCACTGAGCCATCCTTTTACCACTATCACTATTCAACAATTTCAAAAAAAAAAAACTTCATTCAACACTGCACCAAGCTGGTAGCTCCAGAAATTATTATGCAGAATGAATTCTTACAAGCCCAAAGTTGCTAACCAATTCATAAATCATATCAGATCATGCCTCTATATCAAACCCTAATGCACTCTTGTGCAGCATACATCACACACAGATCCTTAAATTCTATCGGTAACATGCTCCGATGAGTGATGAGGATAACAATGAAAAGCTCCCCTATGACTGATGAGGCTTTCAATTCATCTGTTCCATAAACCATTAGTCATTCTAGCCTTCGATGGTTTAAAAGATGAATAAACTCTAAAAAATAAAAAAATAGCTTCAGATACTCTAACTTGAGGTTACTTATGTTGGAAAATCTCTCACGAGTGTGGAATACAGATCCCCATTCAAAAAAGCAATGCCGATAACGATGTCGATACCATAAGAGGAAGGATAAAGAAAGAAGTACAAAACATAACTTAATAATATGGATTGGCTTAAGACCTATCTCTACGGGGCATACAAACTTCACTATGAGAGAAATCTATAAATACAAGAGGAGATCATAAATTCTCAACTCTTATACATCAATCTCTCAATAAGAAGCATATATACCTTATAAAAACTCTCAAAATCTTCAAATAGATATTTTGGTGACAGTAAACTTCATCACCAAGTTGTAGAGCTCATCGCAAGCTTTTTATAGAGTCTAAAAATACCTAAAACAGATAAGAAACCATCAAGTTACACTCATTTGAATCGGAACAACTCTCAGCTATCTGATCGTCGTTCTGATGCACATATACCGTTGATCGCCACATTTTTTCCACTGGCCCACACACCAGATCTGCATCTCCATAGTACCTCTAGCATGCTGCCAGTTGTCCAATCGCATTGATTGAACGGTCCAGAAGCCTCCCACCATAAATGTTGGTCCAGTGGTCAGTTCAGGGTGCCATAACCGGTCCAGCAGTCGATTCAACCCAAATTTGGGCTGGTTCAATCCAATTCAAGATCGGTTCAGTTGATTTTCAATCAGTTCTCCATTGGTTCAGTCGATGTACTACTGTTTTTCATCCGGTCACCTTCAGTTCAAATCTAATTGAGCTCAATTTTGTGATTTCTCCATCTATCCTTGAGTCTTGGGCTTCTATTAATCAATCAAGATTAAATTTAAGATGTCAAATCTAATAAATCTCTACCTCGACTCGATATTCGACCTCCATATAAATTGAGAATGAATGATCTCGCCCCCATACCCTAGGATAAATGCCGGGCTACTCATGGATAGGCAGACATGGAGTTGAGTCAAGTCGCTCGATTCTACCTCCGTCATATGCTGTGATCTGTCTAACATGAGATGTGCTCGGGGTAGCCTCTTGTAGCAATAAAAATCTTATTTTACGATATCGCCTGTTATTCTTTCGAGTCTCCTATCTCATACCTAATCCATCTGCATCTGGAGCTCCACCTCTTGCTGAGTTCCCTACCAAGAGATAGTGTCCTCCACACTTTTTTTCCTTCAAGACTGTTGGGTGGATGTCTGGCCAGGACACCACCTCCTAAGACCCTTTCAGTACCACGCGATGCAGCAGGAAGAAAGAAGAAACAAAATAAAAGAAAAACAATCAAAATACGTGGATCAGCCATAAAAGGGCTCGCCTCCACGGGGCATGCAAACTTCACTATGAAAAGAAAATTTTACAAGAGGAGACCTCACCCTCAACCCTTGTACACCCAATTCTCTCTCACCTGAAGTTTTCCTCACAAAAGCTCTCTCTCTCTTGGAGACCCCCCTGAACCCCTGAAGTGCCTGGCGACCGCCGTCCAGGAGCCTCCTGCTCCTTCTCTCATAGCACGTCTGCCTCTCTCTCTTCAATCGGGGTCGTACGGCCTTCGTACGGCGAGAAACCTGAACACTCTCCTTCTCTGTTCGTCTCAGACCTTTTTAAAGGCTTAAACGTAGGTTTAAACTTGATTAGAGAGGGATTAGGAGTCCTAAACAAAGCCAAAAAACCCCCTCGGACCGTCGGATCAAGACCGGGAGCCCTCTGAGCCGTTGGATCGCGCTCCGGTCCACGGAATAGTGCCATGGACCGCGAGAAACACGTGGGAAACGCCCACGCGGTCCACAGGCCGCGCCGTGGACCACCCGGTCCATGGTGGACCGGGGCAAGGGGGCCAGCAGGCCGCTGGCCTGGGCCGGCCCGCGCGCCCGGCCTGGGCCATGCGCCCGGCTGGGCCGCGCGCCCCGCTGTGCCTCGAGCCCCCCCGCGCGGGCCTGGGTCGCGTGTCTCACGCGGGCCCGGGTCGCGCGTCCCGAGCGCCGCCGCCTGCGGCCGCGCCACTGCCGCCCGCCGCCGATCACCGGCGGTCCTCCGCCGCCTCGATTCTCGTACCGACTTCAAAAGCTCGTATCTCCTCCATCCGAGCTCCGTTTCGGGTGATCTTGGTCTCGTTGGACTCCATTTTTCATCGCGAACCTCGCTGTGGGCTCAATGTGGGCTGAATCTCGAGATATCAAATCCTAACAATCTTCATCTCGACTCGATATTCGGCCTCCTCCAAACTTTGAGAGCTTCTGGATCTCCGCGCCCCTATGCCCTGGGGCAATCGCCTACTGATCATGGATGGGCAAACATGGGAGTCGAGCCAGGCTGCTCGATCCCATCTCCGTCGTATGCTGTGCTCCTTCTGACCTGAGACCTGCTCGGGGCATCATCCTGCGGCAATAGGAATCTTACCTTGCGACGTCGCCTCTCGTCCTCCCGAGTCTCCTGTCTCGTGCCCGATCCGCCTCCTGGAGCTCCACCTCGCTCTGGGCTCCACCTGGCTCTCGAAGCTCCACCTCGCACTGGGCTCCCTGCCAGGTAATAATGTCCTCTGCTCCCCTTCTTCCCCTCCAGCACAATTCTATCGCTGCGTAGCACCCTCAGGATTCCTCCACCAGCTACCGTCCTGTAGCCTCTCGAATCTAGTCTGCTAAGTGAGATAAGATTCCGTCTGAAATCGGGTATGTATCGGACCTCCCCCAATCTCCTCACTGCACCGTCATGTGCCCTCCAGCTGACCGTCCCAATGCCTCTGATCGCACAGCTCGATCCATCCGGCAGATATACAGTGCTCTCACTGTTCTCCAGGGAGTCAAACTGCTCCTCTCTGCAACATACATGATACGGGCATGCAGAATCTAATATCCACTACTGGGAAGAAGTAGATACCTCGTCAGATATCTCCAGGACATCTCCATCTGAATCACTGCTGGCCGTCGCTACAGCAGCCACCGTCCGATTTTTCAGTTGAGGGCAATCTCTGGCTAGATGCCCCAACTCACACCGGTAACACCTGGTTTTGCTCAAGTCCCTCCTAGACTTAGACCACCCTCGTTGCGATCTCCTGTCGCTCCGTTTACTGCCTCCTGCACCTCCAGAAGCCACCAAAGCTGAGTTATCGACACCTGAGCTCGAAGCTGGGTTCTCCCTCTTGAGAACCTCGTTCTGGAGTATCGCCGCGGTGACCTCGTCCATCTTGATAGTGCTCTTCCTCACTAGAAGAGCAGTCACCAAGGACTCGTACGAAGAAGGAAGCGACGCCAGCAAAACCAGCACCCTGGTCTTCTCCTCAACGTTCTCGCCAACGCTGAGAAGGTCGGTGAGGATCTTCTGGAAGTGGCTCAGATGCTCCTGCACGCTCTGTCCCTCAGTCATCCGCAGTTGGTAAAACTGCCTCCAGAGAAAAAGAATGATGGTGAGAGACTTCGCCATGCACAACTCCTCGAGCTTCGACCACAGCACCGTCGGAGAAGTCTCGCTCAGCACATGGATCACCACCTCATCTGCTAGGTACATACGGATGGTACTCACCGCCTGCATCTGTAGCCATTTCCAATCCCGCACCTTCATGGTGGTCGGCTTCTCATCGCATAAGAGAGCATCGATCAACCCCTATTGGATGAGCACATCCTTCACCCTTGCCTGCCACAAGGAGAAATTAATCTTACCATCAAACTTGTTGATCTCCATCTTGATTGTTCCTGTTTTCTCCATCTTCAGTCTTGCTCACCACCGCTGCAATCTGCGTCCTTATACCGCCTTGCTCTGATACCACTTGTTGGGTGGATGTCTGGCCAGGACACCACCTCCCAAGACCCTTTCAGTACCACGCGATGCAGCAGGAAGAAAGAAGAAATAAAATAAAAGAAAAACAATCAAAATACGTGGATCAGCCACAAAAGGGCTCGCCTCCACGGGGCATGCAAACTTCACTATGAAAAGAAAATTTTACAAGAGGAGACCTCAGCCTCAACCCTTGTACACCCAATTCTCTCTCATCTGAAGTTCCCCTCACAAAAGCTCTCTCTCTCTTGGAGACCCCCCTGAACCCCTGAAGTGCCTGGCGACCGCTGTCCAGGAGCCTCCTGCTCCTTCTCTCATAGCACGTCTGCCTCTCTCTCTTCAATCGGGGTCGTACGGCCTTCGTACGGCGAGAAACCTGAACACTCTCCTTCTCTGTTCGTCTTAGGCCTTTTTAAAGGCTTAAACGTAGGTTTAAACTTGATTAGAGAGGGATTAAGAGTCCTAAACAAAGCCAAAAAACATCCTCGGACCGTCGGATCAAGACCGGAAGCCCTATGAGCCGTTGGATCGCGCTCCGGTCCATGGAATAGTGCCGTGGACCGCAAAAAATGCGTGGGAAATGCCCACGCGGTCTACAGGCCGTGCCGTGGACCACCCGGTCCACGGTGGATCGGGGCAAGGGGGCCAGCAGGCCGCTGGCCTGGGCCGGCCCGCGCGCGCGGGCCTTGGCCGCGCCTGCGCGCGGGCCTGCGCGTGCCTGGGCCGCGTGCCCGGCTGGGCCGCGCGCCCGCCTGGGCCGCGCGCTCGGCTGGGCCGCGCACCCCCCCGCACGGGCCTAGGTCGCACGTCCCATGCGGGCCCGGGTCGCGCATCCCGCGCGCCGCCGCCTGCGGCCACGCTGCCGCCGCCCGCCGCCAGTCTCCAGCGGTCCTCCGCCGCCTCGATTCTCATGCCGACTTCAAAAGCTCGTATCTCCTCCATCCGAGCTCCGTTTCGGATGATCTTGATCTCGTTGGACTCCGTTTTTCGCCGCGAACCTCGCTGTAGGCTCAATGTGGGCTGAATCTCGAGGCATCAAATCCTAACAAAGACAACCATACTACCACGCACAACCTTCAGGACTCTAGCATCAACTCCCCATCTGTAGTTACTTGAATTCAGTTTGCTTAATGAAATCAGATTACTCCTGAAACTGGATATATATCTGATATCATCCAACTTCCTCACTGCTCCATCATGTGTTTGCAAGTTGACTGTCCCAATGCTCTTGATCGCACGGCTTGATCCATCCGATAAATGAATAGTGCTCTCACTGCTCTTTAGAGAGTCAAACAGCTCCTCTCTACAATAAACATGATGCGAACAAGCCGAATCTAAAATCAACTGAAGAAAAAAGGTAGATACCTTATCTGAGACTATATACAAATCATTAGTCTCATCAGTGTGGCTATAGTGGACAACCACTACAGTAGCCTTTATTCGATCTTTGAGCTGTAGGCAATCTTTGACTCAATAACCTAATTCATCACATCAGTAGCATATAATCTTGCTCAAGTCTTTCGAGTTAGACCTGGACTGCCCACCATGCGATCTTTTGCTATTTCATCTTTTGCCACCATCACCTCCAATCAATGCCAAAGCCGAGTTGCTGTCTGAATTCAAGACTTGATTCTCTCATATGAGAACCTCATTCTGGAGAAGTGTAGAAGCGACTTCATCCATCTTGATGGTGCTTTTTTCAATAAGAAGAACAGTCATCAAAAATTCAAATGAAGGAAGAAGTGACGAAAGCAAGACCAACACCCTGATCTTCTCCTCAACCTTCTCACCAATGATGAGGAGATCAGTGAGAATCTTTTGAAAGTTGCTCAGATACTCCTGCATGCTCTGTCCCTCACTCATTTATAGCTAGTAGAACTACTTTTAGAAGAAGAAAGCATTGGTGAGAGTCTCCATCATGTACATCTTCTCGAGCTTTGACCACATCACCGTTGGGGAAGTCTCACTAAGACATAGATCAGCACATCATCCGTCAAGTACAAGCAGATCATGCTCAGCATCTGCATCTGGAGCCACTTATAATTTTTCTCCTCAATGGTAGTCAGCTTCTCCTCTCATGAGAGAGTATCAATCAACCATTATTGCATAAGTACATCCTTTACCATCACTTGCCATAGGAAAAAATTGCTCTTTCCATCAAATCAATTGATTTCTATCTTAATTGAGTCTATTTTCTCCATCTTCTCCAACCTCGATCAATACTGTCATAATTCAGACAACCCCATGCTCTAATACCATTTGTTGGGGAGTCCCTCACGAGTGTGGAATGTGGATCCCCATCCAAGAATGTAACGTCGATGACGATGTCGATACCACAAGAAGAAGGATGAAGAAAAAAGTATAAAATATAATTAAATAATATAGATTGGCTCAAGGCCTACCTTCATGAAGCATGCAAATTTTACTATGAGAGAAATATATAAATACAAGAGGAGATCGCAAACTTTCAACTCTCATACACCAATCTCTCAATAAAAAGCACACATTCCTCACAAAAACTTTCAAAACTCTCAAAAATATACTTGAGCTACTACAAACTTTATTATCAAGTTGTAGAGCTCGTTGTAAGCTTTTTATAGAGCCTAAGAACACCTAAAACGGATAAGAAACCACCAAGTTATGCTTATTTGAACCGGAACAATTCTCAGCCATCTGATCGCCATTCTAATGCACAGATACCGTTGATCACTGCATTTTTTTGGCTGGCCCGCACATCGGATCTACGTCTCTATAGTAGCCCTAGCGTGGTTCAATCACCAGCCATTTGATTGTGCCGATCGGACAGTCCAGAAGCCTCCCACCATAAATGTTCATTCGGCGGCTGGTTCAGGATGCCGTAACCAGTCCGGTGACCAATTCAACACTAATTTGGACAGGTTCAGTCCGGTTTAGTCCGATTTAAAATCGGTTCAATTGATTTTCAGTCGGTTCTCTACTGATTTAGTCGGTTTACTGCTGGTTCTTCATCGGTTCACCTCCAAATTGACCGGTTCACCTCTGGTTCAAATCCAATTGAGTTCAATCTTGTAATTTCTCTACCTATCCTCAAGTCTTGAGCTTCTATTAACTAATCAAGATCGAATTCGAAGCATCAAACCTAACAACTTAGACATTGATAGCATGTCAAGCATTAGCAAATAATTTGATCTCCCGTTGGTCCATACTTTTGTAAGTGAAGACAAATATACTTTGGCAGGATAATAATCACATAATGGATACAGCTTACCACGCACCTGGCAAGAGGGAACTCGGGGACACAATATGCCAGACCAACACGGGTGCGAAAAGAAAAATAGGTCCTATATATGGTGTGACAACAGGATGAAATAAGAAAGGCCAGGGGCACTTTATCTTTTATTTCCAAGGATAAAGGCATGGAAAATTCTTACGCAGTTCAATTTTTAGCAAACAAGAAGTCCACAGCTCGACAGGGTGCAAAGAGTCAGAATTCAGAAAATTACCTCCAAAGAGTTCAGAAAATCTCGGATAATCAAAAGAATAAAAAAATAAAAAAGTATAGAATTTAATTTAATGTAATTAATGTACATAAGAAACATGGAAAAGAATTTTTTGAAAAAATTGACAATAATTTGAATTAAATAGTAAGATTCACTTGATGATTGAATACACTAGTTGATTCACTTGCAAAGACAGCAATTTACTAATAGGACAATTTCTTGTTTAATTCATTTATTTGGATTATAAATTGAAGGATTTTTATCATATAAAATAATCATACAATTGCAATGATTCAAAGAGCATAGTTTGACAAGACCAAATGTAGCTAAAATAACAGTAACTATAGACGGTATATGTGAACTATCCTGCAGAAGAACAGAACAAATAACATCAGACAAAGAAATCATAGAATAACCTACAATTTCATTCTGACACATGATTAGACACCAGTAATATACTTCATTTCTTTGTTCGAATGACCCACTTTCCATCTCACACGGCAACCTACAAATATATGCGTTTCCGAGAGGCCTTCCAATCATAGCTGGGACATTCCACCAAAAAAAAAAACATAGCTGGGACATTGTCCTGCAACTCCAACAAGGTTAAAAAGAAAGCCCTCAATTAAGTAACTCCAACAAGGTTAAAAAGAAAGCCCTCAATTAAGTAACCAGATCTCGAGCAGATTTATATATATCGTATGAAGATTGCATTGCTGTAAGCAAATTAAAATAACAAGAAGCACCCTCCTACCTTTGGTTGAAGCTGAAACCAACAGAAGCAACAGAGAGCTGCTCATTGCCAAAGTGAAATTGTGATAGAGCAGCTCACCTGTTGTTATGGTTTTATCGCCAGAAGCAGCAGAGAGCTGCTCAAGCCAAGAGGCGGGTGGCATGCTGTGGAATGGCTGCAACAAGGGATGGCAGGAGTGGCTGGAATACACTAAATCTCCTCCTCCATCTTCCTCTCTGTTATAGCTCTTATTTTCTTCCTCCTCTAATTACCTAGGAAATCTCCTTCTGTATTATTTAGTGGCAGAGCTCATGGTGCATGAGCCCATCGCGATGCATCTTCAGATTTTAATAGGTAGAGCTTGCCATTCAAGTTCCCTCGAGGTTGCGTGGAACGGGGAAAGAGAGGCAAATTTGTCCCGTTGGCAAGGTATTGTCGTTGGATATCGTTCATAACACCATGCACTAACCTATCATAAGGTATCAAAGAGACGGACCGCAAGATCAGCACTCGGGTAAATGGAGGTGATGTGGCCAAAATCTAACCCACCTATCACAGGTCGGCATGTATCGGGCATTTTGAAAAATTGAATTGGGAAAAAATTTAAATTCTTGGCAGGGATCTAAATGGAAGGTCATGGAATATTGGAATTCCTGGCATGACCAAGAAAATAAAGAGGGTTACGGCAATCCTTTGGATCCTACATCAAAATTGTAGGACTCGTTTGGTTGACGGAAAGTGGAGGGGGAAGAGACAGAAGTAGAAAAAGAGCCTCTTATTTGGTTGAAATTTTGAGAGGAAAGAGAATGAAAAAAGTACTTCCTATAGAAAGGCACTTCCCACATTTCATGAGAAGTGAAAATCCATGAGGGAGGTGAGTTTTGGCACTTTCCGTGATATTGAAAATGGTGGTATTTTTTTCTTTCCTAATATTGTTGGTGCAAAAATCCACCTGCGCCGGAGAAGCTGGAGTCGAGGGAGCCGCGGTCGCCGCCGGGACCTGCAAAAGAAGTCTAAACCGGAGATGGAGTTGCTCCGGCAAGATCCTTCGACGCTCAAGTCAGTTCTCTGCCTCAACAAGAATGGAGTGCTCGAACCGAAATTTTAGCAGAGTTTTGCGATAGAAAAGTAGAGCTTAGAGAATAATGTATCTGGGGCCTCCTTTAATAGGCGGAGGGGGCAGCAGACTGATAGCGATATCTGTAACCGTCTGGCAGTGGGCGGCCCAGGGTCAGCGGAGTTTGTTGCGAAGAGTAGTGGAGTGGACCCATGGCTATCACCGGGGCGTGCCACGTGGAGTCTGCCGCGGGGAATGGAGCGGCGTCCGTTGTCGCGACTTGCCATAAGATGGAAGAATCGTGCGGTATCCGTCGCAGGAAGTGGAGCAGTGCCGTGGCCGTTATTGCGGCCTGCCAGGGAGTAATGGAGCCGCGTAGGATCCGCCGCAGGGAGTGGAGCAGAGTCGTGGCCGTTACTACGGCCTGCCAGGGAGTAATGGAGCCGCGTAGGATCCACCGCAGGGAGTGGAGCAGAGTCGTGACCATTACTACGACCTGCTAGTGGGTCCAAACTTGTCGGCTGAAGTTCGATTGGAGTCTGTAGCTGGGGTCGTGGGCGGAGCCCGGCTCCCGTGGGAGTCCGGGCGACGTCTACCTGCAATTAAAGACAGGGACGAAGTTCGGCTCCCTTAAGAGTCCGGACGAAGTTTACCTGTAAGCGAAGTTGTGGGCGGAGCTCGGCTCCCATAGGAGTCCGGGGGAAGCCTTCCCACAGTCGAGGTCGAGAACGAAGCCCGGCTCCTATGGGAGTCTGGGCGAAGCCTTCCAGCAGTTGAGGTTAGGGAAGAAGTCCGGCTCCCGTAGGAGTCCGGACGAAGTTCACCTGCAATTAAGGTCAGGGACGAAGTCCGGCTCCCGTAGGAGTCCGGACGGAGTTTACCTGTAAGTGAAGTTGTGGGCGGAGCTCGACTCCCGTAGGAGTTCGGGTGAAGCCTTCCCGTAGTCGAGGTCGAGGACGAAGCCCGGCTCCCACGGGAGTCCGGGCGAAGCCTTCCAGCAGTTGAGGTTGGGGACGAAGTCTGGCTCCCATAGGAGTCCGGACGAGGTTTACCTGCAGCTGGAGTTGTGGGCGGAGTCTGGCTCCCGTAGGAGCCCGGGCGGAGTCTGCAGGTGAAGTCATGGGCGAGGTCCGGCTCCCGTGGGAGTCTGAACAAAGTCTGCCTGCAATTGGAGTCGGGGGCGAGGTCCGGCTCCCGTAGGAGCCCGGGCGGAGTCTGCAGGTGAAGTCGTGGGCGAGGTCCGGCTCCTGTAGGAGTCCGGACGAAGTCTGCCTGCAATTAGAGTCGTGGGCGAGGTCCGGCTCCCGTAGGAGTCCGAACGAAGTTTACCTGTAAGCGAAGTCGTGGGCGGAGCTCGGCTCCCATAGGAGTCCGAGCGAAGCCTTGCCGCAGTCGAGGTCGAGGACGAAGCCCGGCTCCCATGGGAGTCTGGGCGAAGCCTTCCAGCAGTTGAGGTTGGGGATGAAGTCCAGCTCCCGTAGGAGTCCGGATGAAGTTCACCTGCAATTAAGGTCAGGGACGAAGTCTGGCTCCCGTAGGAGTCCGGACGGAGTTTACCTGTAAGTGAAGTCGTGGGCGGAGCTCGGCTCTCGTAGGAGTCCGGACGAAGCCTTCCCGCAGTCGAGGTCGAGGACGAAGCCCGACTCCCATGGGAGTCCGGGCGAAGCCTTCCAGCAGTTGAGGTTAGGGATGAAGTCCGGCTCCTGTAGGAGTCCGGATGAAGTTCACCTGCAATTAAGGTCAGGGACGAAGTCCGGCTCCCGTAGGAGTCCGGACGGAGTTTACCTATAAGTGAAGTCGTGGGTGGAGCTCGGCTCCCGTAGGAGTCCAGGTGAAGCCTTTCCGCAGTCGAGGTCGAGGACGAAGCCCGACTCCCATGGGAGTCCGGGCGAAGCCTTCCAGCAGTTGAGGTTGGGGACGAAGTCCGGCTCCCGTAGGAGTCCGGATGAGGTTTACCTGCAGCTGGAGTTGTGGGCAGAGTCCGGCTCCCGTAAGAGCCCGGGTGGAGTCTGCAGGTGAAGTCGTGGACGAGGTCCGGCTCCCGTGGGAGTCCGGAAAAAGTCTGCCTGCAATTGGAGTCGGGGGCGAGGTCCGGCTCCTGTAGGAGCCCGGGCGGAGTCTGCAGGAGAAGTCGTGGGCGAGGTCCGGCTCCTGTAGGAGTCCGGACGAAGTCTGCTTGCAATCAGAGTCAGGGACGAAGTTCGGCTCCCGTAGGAGTCCGAACAAAGTTTACCTACAGCTGGAGTCGGTGGAGAAGTCCGGCTCCCGTACGAGTCCGAACGTCGCGAGGAATCCGGTCGACGCTGGCGGGGTCCTGCCCGTCGGCAAAACTTGGGAGTGTGGCGGAGGCTCGGCCGCTCGGGAGGTTTGAAGAGATGTTGCCGGAGGTCGAAAGTCAGTTGGATCCCCGGATGGTCACTCCCATCACGAACTTCGACTGGGGGATATTTTATACCCAACACCAGTCCCCCTACTTTCGAGTTTGAATTTCGAATGAAGGAAGTACAGAAAGATTGTCACAGCCGAAGTTCCTCCCTCGATGTCTGCACGCGATCATCCTCAGATATTTCGGCATTTAATGCACGCATGCTGGAGCCTTTTTTCGATTAGGGCGACCTGAAGAGTCTTTTCAGAACTCCCATCGGGACGTGATCCCAAGCGTCGTGCCATAAAAGTTCGCGAACGGTCAACCCTAGGTCGCGGTGAGTGGGACACGCGGGACACATGGTGGGCACTGGTTGGCCTAGGGACACCTGCCACCATAACTGCGCCAGGCTCCGTTGCCTATTTAAGCCCCCACCTTTCCTCCAGGGGCTTCACGACATCTTTCTTTCGCCTGAGGGCTTAACCACTCAGCCACTCCATCGGTGCCCCCTCCAACTCCGAGCGTCCTTCGCGCCGGTCTTTGCCATTTCCGCTGGCTCTCCGCCGTTTTCACTCCCCCGAGTCTCTCAAAGGGATTCCCCTGCAGGGGCCTCCGCCCCGGAGGCCAATTTTAAGGTGATGCCACGGACTAAGAAGAGTGCAAGGAGGAGAACAGCAGTTTGCGAGTTCTCTGGTTGTCAGACTGCCGCTGAGGGTTCCTGCCGCCTTAAATGGGGCTCAAGGGAGAATTCCTTCAACAACAGGGTTTTAATAACGGGGACAACCGGTGAAGGCGTTCCGCCTGAGAACTTCGGAGTAGCCGGACGGGGTGATACCGATCATGGGGGCAGAGCTTTCGTCACAAGCCATGGCGGGATCCTTGATGTCGTCAGGGCCGAGGGACCAGAAGTGGTCGGCGTTGATGGCGGGGCAGCAGAACTTGTTGCGGGGATGGTGGAAGTAGCGCATGCCGACCTTGCCGGAACACCTAGGATGGAGGTAGTCGTGTAGCACACGGTGGTGGCGCATATCTCCGACGCCATCGCTGCCTCCGGGTTAACTCCGGTTCTTCTTGAAATAGGTCGTCGTCGCCGCTGCCATTGCCTTTGCTGCCCCCTGGATTCTATCCCATCTTTTTCCCCCTGGGGTTAGGATTTCGGAGATGGAGTGGAACGAGGTGGGGGGCGAGAGCCGAGAGGCTCATCACACGTATCAAAAAATGTTGCTGGGAAGGACAGAATCAGGAAGAGAAATTTACAGCTCGAAGTGGCCTCCGGTGTGTCCCTTTCGAGTCTTGTAATAATATTTTCTTTTCCTGGCCCTCCGGGTCTTGTAACATACATCTTGTTAATCGAGAAATGAGAAGAAGATTTTGTTACTTCGTTCGCTCTTTGCGTCGAATTGTTGTCTGCCGAACTTCTTTCCTTTATCATTGTTGTTGTTGTATTCCCTTTTCTCTACTTCTCTTCTTTTCTTCTTTTCTTCCTCTTTTTCTATTCTCTTTTTTTTTTTTTTTTGACGTCGTCCGTAAGTTACCGGTTGTTGCCACTTCGGCTCGCCTTTCAGTTATCCTTTTCCCTCAACCTTAAGGGCTCTATAATGTATATTTGATGAATAATATGAGAAAAAAATTTTCTGCTACCTCTTTTACTCATGTGTTGAATTGTCGCTTGCCGAGCTTCTTTCGGCCTTTGCATCATTCGGAGGTACCCGATTGCCATCGTATCGACCTGTCTTTTTCGTCCGTGGTCGCAGATTTGTCTGGGACCACTCGGGTTTGGTGCCCCCCATCAGGGCTCGAGCTCGGAGGTCTGAGCCTCCATCACCTTGAGGAAGTCGTCTCATCTCGGGCTCGCGTCGAAAGCTTCCTTGAAAGCTGGGGTTCTTGATAAGAACCCCAATCCTTGCTGAGACGGGGTCCTCTGCATCTTTGACACTGTTTGTTTTCCATTCATCGCTGGCGTAGTCCATCGCTTTCCTTTTTAACTCCTCTCCCCTTTTTCTTTTTCGAGTGGGACTTTTCCCTCCGCTCTTGGTGGGACTGCGGGAGTCCAGCTCCCGTAGGTGGAGTCGGGGCGAAGTCCGACTCCCGTGGGAGTCTGGATGGAGTCTACCTGCAATAGAAGTCAGAGGTGAAATCCGACTCCCGTAGGAGTCCGGACGGAGTCTACCAGCGGTCGAAATCGGGGACGTAGTCCGACTCCCATAGGAGTCCGGACGGAGTCTTCTTGCGATCAAAGTCGAGGGTGAAGTCCGGCTCCCGTAGGAGTCGGGACAGTGTCTTATTGCGAAGGGGCCGCTGGGAAGGTCTCCCTTTTTCTCATCTGGTCTTGCATGACCAGACCTTAACTGATGTCGGGGCGAGGTTCTTCCCATACTTCTATCGTAACAGGTTTCAGCTCTGGTTAGGATGAGGTTCTCCTCCTGTCTCTAACGAGGCTGTAGGGGCACATATGGGTGTTGCTGGGCCCTTCTCCCCCCATCCGGTCTGAAGAGAACCAGACCTTCGACTTTGCTCCAGTTAGGACGAGGTTCTCCTGTCCCTAACAGGACTGTGGGGGTGCATATAGACGTTGCAGGGCCTCTCCCCCCATCCGGTCTAAAGAGAACCGGGCCTTCGACTTTGCTCAAGTTAGGGCGAGGTTCTCCTCCTGTCCCTAACAGGGCTGTGGGGGTGCATATGGGCGTTGCAGGGCCTCTCCCCCGTCCGGTCTAAAGAGAACCGGACCTTCGACTTTGCTCAAGTTAGGGCGAGGTCCTCCTCCTATTCCTAACAGGGCTGTGGGGGCGCATATGGACGTTGCAGGGCCTCTCCCCCCATCCGGTCTAAAGAGAACCGGGCCTTCGACTTTGCTCAAGTTAGGGCGAGGTCCTCCTCCTGTCCCTAACAGGACTGTGGGGGTGCATATGGGCCGTCCGGTCTAAAGAGAGCCGGGCCTTCGACTTTGCTCAAGTTAGGGCGAGGTCCTCCTCCTGTCCCTAACAGGGCTGTGGGGGCGCATATGGGCGTCGCAGGGCCTCTCCCCCCATCCGGTCTAAAGAGAACCGGACCTTCGACTTTGTCGAGATGAAATCCCCCTCCTGCTTCCGACATGGTTTGTTTTGATTGTCCTGTCAGTATAAGCTTGTGCCAAGGGAGGAGACATATAGATATGCAATTTTTGTTTAAAATAAAGTTATCGGTAGTACATTCGTAGGTTTTTCGAGCTCCATGGTCGTGGGAGGTCTGCTCCTTCGAGCTCCTTGAGGTAATAAGTTCCAGATCGGACTACTTCTTTGACCTCATACGGGCCTTCCCAGTTTGGGGCGAGCTTCCCTCGATCTTGAGGTTGTGAGACAGCGGCTCGTCGAAGTACTAAATCTCCTATTCTAAAGACTTTATTCTTGACCCGAGAATTGTAATAGTGGGCGACCTTTTGTCTGTAGGCTGCCATCCGAACTTGAGCTACCTTCCATTTTTCTTCCAGCAAGTCAAGGTTGGCTTTAAGACCTCGCGAATTTTGATATTCGTTGAATGCCACGACTCGTGCCGATGGGAGTTTAAGCTCAATTGGAATGACGGCCTCCATTCCGAAGGCTAAAGCAAAGGGGTCTCTCCCGTGGGCAGTCTTTGGGTAGTTCGATACGCCCACAGCACATGATAAAGTTCATCTGCCCAGGTTCCCTTCGCCTTTTCGATCCTTGTCTTGATCCCTTGCAGCAGGGTTCTGTTAGTCACTTCAGCTTCGTCGTTCGCGTGAGGATGGGCTATTGATATGAAGTTGTGGAAGATATTTAGATCTTCACAGAATTCAGCGAATCTTGCTCCCGCGAACTACCACCCGTTATCAGTGATTAGGATTCTCGACAGACCGAACCTGCAAACGATTGACTTCCAGACGAAATCTTGCACTTTAGCTTCTGTGATTTTTGTCAGTAGTTCGGCTTCGACCCACTTGGTGAAGTAGTCAATCGCTACCAGGAGGAACTTCCTTTGCCCCGACGCCACGGGAAAGGGTCCAAGGATGTCCATCCCCCATTGCGCAAAAGGCCATGGGGCACTCAAGGGTGTAAGCTCGGTGGCGGGCTGTCTCTGGATGTTGGCATATCTCTGGCATCGGTCACATTTTCTGACGTATTCAATCGAGTTATGGTGCATCGTCGGCCAGTAATATCCTTGACGGAGCAACTTGTGGGATAAAGATCTAGCCCCCAGATGGCTTCCGCAGATTCCTTCATGCACTTCCCACAAGGCGTAGTCAGCTTCCGAAGGCCGGAGATATTTTAAAAGGGGCAAAGAGTATGATCTCTTGTACAACTTGCCCTCATAAAGGATGTATCGGGAGGCTTGATTTCGGAGCTTCCGAGCTTCTTTCGCATCCTGAGGGAGAACCCCGTCTCTGAGATATGTTATCAGTGGGTCGATCCAGCTGGGCTCGTGGTCAATTTCCATCACGGGCTGTGATTCCTCCGTACTCAGGCACTTGAGCACTTCAAAAAGAACACCTTTGGGTAATTCGGCTGGAGCCAGCATTGCCAGCTTGGAGAGAAGGTTGGCCCTGGTATTTTCCAACCTCGAAATCTGCCTGATGTCAAAGCTACTGAAGGCGGAGATGAGCTCCTTTATCTTTTCAAGATACTTAGCCATGCTATCCTCCCGTGCTTCGTAGTTTTTGTTGACTTGTCCCACTACTAGTTGAGAGTCGCTGTGGACTCGAAGCCGATCGATTCCCAGCTCTTTGGCGATCCTCAGTCCTGCGATCAGAGCTTCATATTCCGCTCTGTTGTTCGTTGCGGGGAACTCGAAGCGTAGAGCATACTCCGCGATGATTCCCTCCGGACTGGTCAAGATCAGGCCCGCACCTGCACCTGACATGTTGGAAGACCCGTCCATGTAGAGGGCCCAAAAGCAGTCAGAGGGATCTGCTTCTTCTTTGGGGGAGTTCGGTCGGGGCTTCAGGCCGTCAATTTTGCCTTGTTCAGGTTCGGCCTCCTCAGGAATAGTATACTCCACTACGAAATCTGCCAATATCTGGACCTTCACTGCTGGTCTGGGTCGATAGTTGATGTCGAATTCTGTGAGCTCGATCACCCATTTTGCCATCCTCTCGGAGGCATCCGCCCGATGCAGAATCGCCTTGATCGGTTGGTCGGTGAGCAACGTTACGGTATGCCCTTGAAAGTAGGGTCGGAGCCTCCGGGCTGCAATCAACAAGGCATAAGTCAGTTTTTCTAATTTGGTATACCTGGTCTCGGCATCTCTCAACGCGCGACTGACATAGTAGATCGGCCGTTGGACTTTTGCTTCTTCTTTGACAAGGACTGCCGCAAGGGCCATGGGAGAGACCGCCAGGTATAAAAATAGTTCCTCTCCAGGCTCTGGCTTTACCAACAGCGGGGGTGAGCCGAGGTAGCTCCTTAGTTCTTCGAACGCCTGTTGGCACTCAGGGGTCCAATAGAAGTTCTTCGGTTGCTTGAGAGTTTGAAAAAAGGGTAAGCACCGTTCGGCTGACCTCACGACAAAGTGATTCAGGGCTGCTACTCTCCCTGTAAGGTGCTAAACCTCTTTTATCGACCTTGGGGCGGTCATCTCCTGGATGGTATAAATTTTTTCTGGATTGGCCTCAATCCCGCGTCCCGACACCATGAAGCCCAGGAACTTTTTCGAGGTCACTCCGAAAGTGCATTTAGTCGGGTTCAGCTACATTTTATATTTTCGGAGGGCGTCGAAGGTTTCCTCGAGGTCGGCAATGTGGTCCATGGAAGATTTGCTTTTTATGAGCATGTCGTCCACGTAGACCTCCATGTTGCGGCCGATCTGCTCCTTGAAGATTTTGTTCACCAACCGCTGGTAGGTTGCGCCTGCATTTTTTAAGTCAAAAGGCATGACCCTATAACAGTAAAGGCCACGGTTAGTAATGAAAGTGGTCTTTTCTTCGTCTTCCGGTGTCATCCTGATTTGATTATAGCTGGAGAATGCATCCATGAAGGTGAGGAGCTCATGGCCCGAGGTCGCGTCCACCAGTTGATCGATTCTGGGAAGGGGGTAGCTGTCCTTTGGGCAGGCCTTATTCAGCTTTTTGAAGTCTATGCACATCCTCCACTTGCCGTTTGCTTTTTTGACTAGGACAACGTTGAAAATTCAATCAGGATAATTGACTTCCCTAATGAATCCGGCCTTAAGGAGCTTGTCCACTTTCTCGGCTATCACCTTCTGCCTCTCTGGTGCATGTCCTCGAATTTTTTCTTTCATCGGTCGATGCTTTGGATCGACAGCCAGATGGTGCTCCATGACTTCCGTGTCAATCCCCGACATGTCTGCTGGAACCCAAGCGAAAACGTCCGCATTCTTTCATAGAAAATTGATGAGACGCGTCCGCACCTCCTCCCCCAGGTTGGAGCCGATCATCGCCACATGCTCTGCGTTCCCGTCATTTAGAGGGATCGGTACCAGATCTTCGATTGGGCCGCCCCTCTCTTCAGTGAGGTCATCGCGAGCATCCAGCCCATCGACTGGACAGGGGTTGAATTGGTCGCTTCTTTGCAAGGCTATGTTGTACAAGTGTCTGGCCAGGGCTTGGTCTCCTCGGACCTCTCCGATCCCCTGGTTGGTGGGGAATTTTAACTTCAAATGGTAGGTTGACACGATGGCTCGGAGAGCATTGAGGTCAGGTCGGCCGAGGATTGCGTTGTAGGCTGACGGCACCTTCACCACCAGGAAATTCACCAGAGCTCTGGATTGCTTTGGATATCGACCTGCGGCCACAGTCAAAGTTATTATTCCCTCCATCGGAACAGCATCGTCGGTAAACCCTACCAGAGGGGAGCTAATCGGCCTCAAATGGCCGTCAAGGATGGACATTCTTGAAAAGGCATCGTAGAACAAAATATCGGCCGAACTTCCATTATCGATGAGAATGCGGTGGATGTCGTAATTTGCTATATTCAAGGAAACTACAACCGCGTCGTTATGAGGGAATTGAACTCCCTGAGCGTCTTCTTCAGTAAAGGTTATGGGCTCCTCAATCTTTTGTTGCTTGGGGGGTACGGCCAGTACGTTGGTTGCTTCCTGCCGGGATCCTCTCGAGATGGTGTTGGCGAAATCCGTCGGAGGCCGATTGTCCGACCACTCCATGCCGGCGACCATTGCCGGAGGATGTGGGGCCTGGGAAACCAGAGGCGAGGCCGGAGCCTGAGATCTGGCCGTGAAGGCCGTGGGTCGCCGTGTGGATGCTTCACGAGAAGTCGTCGGGCAAGGATCCAGTGGGAGAAGGAGGAGCGGATGTCGGAGAAGATGACCAGAAGCGGTTCTGTTGAGCGCTCCTTTAAGAACAAGGGTACTGCGAAGACACAGGCCCCTTCCTCTAGCGCCAATCCTGTTGGTGCAAAAATCTGCCTGCATCGGAGAAGCTGGAGTCGAGGGAGCCGCGGTCGCCGTCGGGACCTGCAAAAGAAGTCTAAACCGGAGGTGGGGTTGCTCCAGCAAGATCCTCCGACGCTCAAGTCAGTTCTCTGCCTCAACAAGAATGGAGTGCTCGAACCAAAATTTTAGCAGAGTTTTGGGATAGAAAAGTAGAGCTTTGAGAATAACATATCTGGGGCCCCCTTTTATAGGCGGAGGGGGTAGCAGACTGATAGCGATATCTGTAACCGTCTGGCAGTGGGCGGCCCAGGGTCAGGCGGAGTTTGTTGCGAAGAGTAGTGGAGTGGACCCATGGCTATCACCGGGGCGTGCCACGTGGAGTCTGCCGCGGGGAATGGAGCGGCGTCCGTTGTCGCGACTTGCCATAAGATGGAAGAATCCTGCGGTATCCATCGTAGGAAGTGAAGCAGTGCTGTGGCCGTTATTGCGGCCTGCCAGGGAGTAATGGAGCCACGTAGGATCCGCCGTAGGGAGTGGAGCAGAGTCGTGGCCATTACTACGGCCTGCAAGGGAGTAATGGGGACGCGTAGGATCCGTCGCAGGGAGTGGAGCAGAGTCGTGGCCGTTACTACGACCTGCTAGTGGGTCCAAACTTGTCGGCTGAAGTTCGGTTGGAGTCTGTAGCTGGGGTTGTGGGTGGAGCCCGACTCCCGTGGGAGTCCGGGCGACGTCTACCTGCAATTAAAGTCAGGGACAAAGTTCGGCTCCCTTAAGAGTCCAGACGAAGTTTACCTGTAAGCGAAGTCATGGGCGGAGCTCGACTCCCATAGGAGTCCGGGCGAAGCCTTCCCGCAGTCGAGGTCGAGGACGAAGCCTGAGTCCCATGGGAGTCTGGGCGAAGCCTTCCAGCAGTTGAGGTTGGGGACGAAGTCCGGCTCCCGTAGGAGTCCGGACGAAGTTCACCTGCAATTAAGGTTAGGGACGAAGTCTGGCTCCCGTAGGAGTCCGGACGGAGTTTACCTGTAAGTGAAGTCGTGGGCGGAGCTCGGCTCCCGTAGGAGTCTGGGCGAAGCCTTCCCGCAGTCGAGGTCGAGGATGAAGCCCAGCTCCCATGGGAGTCCGGGCGAAGCCTTCTCTCAGTCGAGGTCGAGGATGAAGCCCGGCTCCCATAGGAGTCCGGGCGAAGCCTTCCAGCAGTTGAGGTTGGGGATGAAGTCCGGCTCCCGTAGGAGTCCGGACGAGGTTTACCTGCAGCTGGAGTTGTGGGTGGAGTCTGGCTCCCGTAGGAGCCCGGACGGAGTCTGTAGGTGAAGTCGTGGGCGAGGTCTGGCTCCCGTGGGAGTCCAGACAAAGTCTGCCTGCAATTGGAGTCGGGGGCGAGGTTCGGCTCCCGTAGGAGCCCGGGCGGAGTCTGCAGGTGAAGTCGTGGGTGAGGTCCAGCTCCCGTAGGAGTCCGGACGAAGTCTGCCTGCAATTGGAGTCGTGGGCGAGGTCCGGCTCCCGTAGGAGTCCGGACGAAGTTTACTTGTAAGTGAAGTCATGGGCGGAGCTCAGCTCCCATAGGAGTCCGGGCGAAGCCTTCCCACAGTCGAGGTCGAGGACGAAGCCCGGCTCCCATGGGAGTCTGGGCGAAGCCTTCCAGCAGTTGAGGTTGGGGACGAAGTCCGGCTCCCATAGGAGTCCGGACGAAGTTCACCTGCAATTAAGGTCAGGGATGAAGTCCGGCTCCCGTAGGAGTCCGGATGGAGTTTACCTGTAAGTGAAGTCATGGGCGGAGCTCGGCTCCCGTAGGAGTCCGGGCGAAGCCTTCCCGCAGTCGAGGTCGAGGATGAAGCCCGGCTCCCATGGGAGTCCGGGCGAAGCCTTCCAGCAGTTGAGGTTGGGGACGAAGTCTGGCTCCCATAGGAGTCCGGATGAAGTTCACCTGCAATTAAGGTCAGGGACGAAGTCCGGCTCCCGTAGGAGTCCGGATGGAGTTTACCTGTAAGTGAAGTCGTGGGCGGAGCTCGGCTCCCGTAGGAGTCCGGGCGAAGCCTTCACGCAGTCGAGGTCGAGGATGAAGCCCGGCTCCCATGGGAGTCCGGGCGAAGCCTTCCAGCAGTTGAGGTTGGGGACGAAGTCCGGCTCCCGTAGGAGTTCGGACGAGGTTTACCTGCAGCTAGAGTTGTGGGCAGAGTCCGGCTCCCGTAGGAGCCCGGGCGGAGTCTGCAGGTGAAGTCGTGGGCGAGGTCCAGCTCCCGTGGGAGTCCGGACAATGTCTGCCTACAATTGGAGTCGGAGGCGAGGTCCGGCTCCCGTAGGAGCCTAGGCGGAGTCTGCAGGTAAAGTCGTGGGCGAGGTCCGGCTCCCGTAGGAGTTCGGACGAAGTCTGCCTGCAATCAGAGTCAGGGACGAAGTCCGGCTCTCGTAGGAGTCCGGACGAAGTTTACCTACAGCTGGAGTCGGGGGCGAGGTCCGGCTCCCATAGGAGTCTGGACGTCGCGAGAAATCCGGTCGACGCTGGCGGGGTCCTGCCCGTCGGCAAAACTTGGGAGTGTGGCAGAGGCTCGACCGCCCGGGAGGTTTGAAGAGATGTTGCCAGAGGTCGAAAGTCAGTTGGATCCCCGGAGGGTCACTCCCATCACGAACTTCGGCTGGGGGGTATTTTATACCCAACAAATGTTATATTTATATTTATATAAATATAATATTTATATTTATATAAAATTTATGAGTAAAAATGTATGGTTTTATATCTACTAAGGGTATAATAGGTATTTTATACAGTTTTTTCAGAAAAATATGTACTCATCCAAACATAAGTTACTTTATAATAAGTCACCTTCTAATGATCAACCAAATATATGAAAATTCTATTTTCAGGAAGTAACTTTCTGAGAAATTACTTCCCAGGAAGCTACTTCTTAGGAAGAAAAGTTCTTCCTGTGAATCTGTAATGAATTCATTCATGCTCTCTCTCCTTAATGTATGTAAAGACGGGACCCAAAAGCATTCAAACACTAGCAGTTAGATGCTTTGATAAAAAGAAGCTCTCAAGACCTCACTATCGTGCTACCCTTTTTTGTCAGAGGTTTGCAACTCTATGAGCCTCTGACGGCCAAGCTCCCAATGGTCAAACTTCTGATGCCAAAGCCTCAGTTGATCGAGGTTCGGACGGCCAAACTCCAAACGGCAGAGCCTTTAACGGCCGATATCTAGATGACTGAGCCTTTGATGGCTGAGCTCTCAATGGCCGAGCCTTTGATGGCCGAGCTCCCAATGATTGACCTCCCAAAGGCTGAAGCTGAGCTGCCAAGCCAAGCATCCCCACCCAAATAATCAAGGTCTAGCAATCTAGGGATCTAATCTCTTCTCTTATATTTTCTGCATCTATTTCTCCTTGTTATTCTAAAGTCCTACTAGACTTAAGCATTCGAGGAGGCCCGATAAAAGCCAATTTGACTGGCTTCTCTTCTTTCATTGTGCAGATCTATAACTCTTTACAGTAGATCGACATCGCATCTTCCACCACCATAGATTGAGTGGATCAACCACGCCCGCCATATTTGCAGATCATCAGATCATGATCGAAATTTTGGCATCAATAGAATGGTGTCATCTGTGGGATTGCGGATATATCCTACATTATTTTTTTCACAAATTTGAGCATCTTTAGCAATGATCTCACAATTAATGCATTCTTGAGTAGTTCAATTGCCAACTCTTCTTCTGTAGCCATCCCTAAACAATGTCTCCTCTTCGGATAGGATGCGCATCCTGAGAGTCTATGATGTGAATTCATGGCTCGTCAGCTCTCCCTCCATATCCCCCATGATATAAGTCCCATGCACCCAAGACACATGACTATGCATTGCACCAATCAGATCCATTGCTACCACAACCACCACGATGCTCGTTGCCACAGACCACCTCATCTTTCACCATGGTGCCATTATAGGATGTCGACATCACATGATGATAGGTATGCATGCAAAAATTTCAATAATTTAATCTAACAGAGATCACAATAGAATATAAATTTCAAATCTGAATTCTCAACATCATTCTAAAACAACCATTTAGCATAACTTTTAACCGTTATGCCAGGACAACTTTATATCAGAATGATTTAAAAATTTAAATCAATAATTAGATCTAATCTAATTAGTTTGTATAAAGAGATCACATCTCAAATAAAACACCAGGCATCCATATTAAATACAAGATTAAAGATCTAAAAGAAAATCTAAATTTCATATCTTGCACAGGTAGATCTTCACCGTGATTTGATAGTTCGATGATCTAAGGACGTCTACGAGATTCCATTGTAATCCCACAAGTGTTTGATTTCTATAGGTATCCATCGAGACTGATCTGATTAGAGGGTCTCGATCTCACCAAGGTGCTAGCTTCTTTGTAGAGATTGCTCCCTAGATTGTCAAATTGGTTTGATCTTTTGATTCTCTTCTCAAAAAAATCAAATAGATCTGTAAAAGGAATATGAAATCAGATCAAATTTGATTTTTTTTTTACTTTTTTCTTCTCAAGAGAAAATCAAAGATCTACTGAAGAAGACAAAAGATCTAATCTCTTTCTTCTTCCTTTTTTGTCCAACCTTTAGACTAGATTTAAAGAAAGGGAGAGAAGAATTTTATGTCCATCGCATGGACCAAGAAAGAGAAAAAAATCAAATCAAATCTGATTTTATGTCGAACCTTTGGACATCTATGGAGGAGAGGATGATGGAGACATATCCAACTCTTGGACATAAGAAAGAGGGAGAGAGGTTACCTTCAACAACCAACCATTGGTAGTAAGAAAGAAGAGATAGAGAGAGGACACCAACTACTTTGAATCCCATGCCATGCTCTACCTTTTTGCATTGATCCTCTCTTCTCACGCCAACAACCTTACTCATGCCCACCTTTTTTTGTTCTTGTCCACTCTTTGAGGTGCCCCTCGTATCCCTTGTTTAAACCAAGGGGTGGTTAGGGATAGAGTAAGAGATAGAGTTGAAGTCTAGTTGCTGCCTCACTTGAATTCCTCCTTATTTTTCCATGCCAAAGAGTTGAGGCACTCCTTATCTCCATGTGAAGATCCTTGGGCATCCTCTCATGGCTGTGAAGACCCCTTTGGACTTGGTCAAAGGGTGGTCCAAATCCAAATCTAGGTTGGAATCCAATTAGATTTGGGTTTCATCATAAGTCAAGCACTTATTAGGTCTAATCCTATTGGACTTATGAAATCTAATCTGAGTCAAACTCAAACCAAATCTAATTAATTAAATCTAATTTAATTTGATTAGGATCCAATCTCAATATTTGATCAAATCAAATAATATGCAATAATTATAATTAAATCCTCTTATAACTTACTAACTCTTAGCAAGTCTCTTATGTAACTTTTATATTTTAGTCCAATCATCAATCAAATTAATAATTAAGATCACTTGTGATTTGTAATTCAAAATCACGATTCAACAGTGCGATCAGTCAAGACTTCTTTTATGTGTGACCTCGTAGGTTCTATTATCTGATACCAAGACATATTTTGATCTCTATCAAAATATCATTGAAACTTCTTTCAATGGATTGAAATAATTTCAACATGTTAATCAAAAATTATTGACCATCAAAATAATTCTCATTGATCCTACAATCCATTAGTGATGCCTAACAGCATGGAGTGGCAATCTAATAAAACAAAGGATGAACCTCTAGGTATAGTTACTGTGTGATTCAGTTCTTCTATCGTGAGTCTCGACAAAACAGAGATTATGAAAAACTCGTCAAACCCATCATCTGTCATATATAATATTTATTTAACTTGAGTTTATTTGTGAAATCTAATAGAAACTATTTTTCGTTGTTCACTCTGTCCTGGCCAAAGTCTTTAGAACTCAATCTCATAAATCACATAGGACTACTCCTTAACTATTAAGATCGATAGATCCTATTTAAGTGTACACCCTATTCCTATAATGAATCTACTGCAGCTAACATATACCTTAAAACTCCGTATAGCTAGAAGATTGAGTTATGGTGTAGTCAAACTACAACAACTTTATTGTGAACAATCGAGGCATCGTAGGTCTAAAAACTAGGCATAGCACACAACATCGAGAAAGTCACTGACGAGTGAATAGACATCCAAATGATTTTTCGTATTGATGATGCTCAGTACCTTTGTTCTCTAACAAACATCTGTACTCTCACTTTAGTATCCCCATACTATAGACTCGAGATTTATCTATTTTAAAAAAAGTGATTCATACACTAATCTTATCGAAATAATCACCATCTCCGTGATGGTCCTTCGATCAAAAGTAGTTTAAAAATTAACCATCAGTGATACATACCTCAAATTTTTAACTCTTGAGAATATGTGTCATCATCTTAGTAATTCTCAAGACGATTCATGAATACATACACTACATGAATGAAATTAACTGCTTTAATTAATTAAATCAAGTACAAAATTATGTTCTAGAAAGAATTAATGTACCAATCTGATTATCTTTTAAGGCATACATCTAACAATCTCTTACTTGCATTAAAGTCAATCTGTCACAAACCTAAGTCTCATCTTTTCCAAGATGTGCTTTGGTCCTAGCTGGCTAAGTTGTTTAGTCAGTAGGCCCACCATATTTTCATATGGTCTATTCTGATCCTCGAAGTCTTACTTCTCAAAATAGTCGTGAATCATCGCTCTTATGTACTAAGAACTCTGATGAGATCTTGACTCCTTAGCTAGAGCTATGGCGCCTATGTTGCCACAGTACAGTATTGTATCATCTCATGATATTACACCTAGTTCTGTAATAAATCAGAATGCTTCCTTGGCTACCTCATAAGCAGTGACATATTTGATTTTTAAAATTTGTAATGATTTGTTATTAGGAACTATTCCAGTTTATCGAATCCTATTGCATAAGGAAACACATCCTGATATAAACTCTCTACCATCAACATCAGACATAAAGTCTGAATTGTGAATTCTTGTTTCCTCAATTTTTCTTCTCCTCCCTAAAACCATGACCACATCCTAAGTGCTTCTCAAGCACTTAAAAATATTTTTTATAGCTATCCAATGATCTCAGTCTGAATTCAACTGATATCTGCTTGTGATACTCACAGCAAGGTCTATATCGAGTTGTATGCATGTAAGACCTACATGAGGCTCCCTTTAGTCGAAGCATAAGGGATCTAACTCATGTACTGAATCTTCTCAAATGTGTCAGAACACATCTTCTTGGAGAGATCAGTCTCATGCCTAAAGGATAGAAAACCTTCTAGGAGTTATCCATGCTGAATCCTTTTAGCATCTCCTCTATACATATTTTCTGTGAAAAATTTAGCATCCCTTAGGTCTATCTCATAGATCTAGATCTATCTCATTAATCTTTATTAGATACTTTTTAAGGTCTTTCATGGAGAATTTGGTGAGACAACCAAATTTTAAACCGATGTTAGCATAGGAATAATCTTTCTAATCAGGAGGATGTCATCCACATATAATATACAAAGATTGTAACAATACTCCCACTGACCTTTATAAACATATATTTTCTGCAAAGAATATTTGATCACATCAAATTCATGTTCCTTATCTCCTTTGAGGAATATTTCTTCTATGTCCTCTATCAAAATATCTAAGTATCTTTCAGTAGGACAGGAGATTATGAAATGAAGGAGGGACTATATGTATTGGCTCAATATGAATAGATTCTATAACTCATTGCTCTTAAAAGATTTTTTTTTAGCTTAGTTTTTCTCTCACTATTTTCATCTTGGATAAACTATTTTTCAAGAGCATAGTATGTAGGTCACAATCACATCATAATCTTTTGGAAAGAAATTAGTATTCCTAAAACTCTTTAGGATACTAAAAATGAATCTCATGGACCTAACCTCTAACTTGGTCTACATGTCAATACTTGACATGGGCCGAACATTCTAAATATGCCACACCTTATATAGCGTGATAGGAAAGATTGAGAAGAAACTCTTATTCATTAAGTAAAGCTTATTCCTAAAGAAAATAAGAAAAGATCAATGATACTTATCATGGATCATACTGTATTGAATAGAGTCATATTCTTACTCTCGACATCCCGTCAAGTTGAGGTGCACCAAGAAGAGTCCATTGTGAGATTATATTATTTTCTTGAGATAGGTTAGAAACTTCCGCTAAGGCATACACATTATCAATCTTATCGAAGAATCTTATAATTTTTTTAATTTATTTCTTTACTTCATATCTAAATTCTTTAAACTTTTCAAGATTTCAAATTTGTATCTCATACATATACCCATACTGTGAATAATCATCAATATAAATAATGAAGTAAAGAAAATCACCTTTTATCCAGCTCATCAAATGGACTACATACATCAGAATGTATCAGGGTAAGTATATTAGTGGTCCTCACCCTATATCTCATAATGGGTGGTTTGGTCATCTTTTCTTGAAGACAGAATCCATAAATCAAAAATGACTCGAGAGTTGATGAGCTTAGGAGCTCATGCTTTTTCAATTTATTTATTCTGTCCTCTCCAATATAATCAAGCCTAAGGTACCATATATACTTTGGATTTATCTCATCTATGGATCTGTTAGATCCTACGGTACTCACTATTTACTCAGATACTAATATCGAGCAGATCCAATATACCTTCTGAAGGTATGTCTCTTATTCTTTTCTCTAGATTCTCTAGGTATACAGGAATCCTTTTTTTTGAATTCTTCAAGATCCCATCGGTAGTCATCAACATGTCCAACAACTCAATCAAAGTGCAATCAATTTTATTCATATGGTAGTTTACTATAAACTTTCCATATGAACTGACAAGAGATTGCAGGATCAAATGTATTCTCAATTCCTTATGCATAATCATACTGAGCTTCTCAAGCTCATCCAAATCTTTAATCATTATCAAATAATGACTATAAGCTGATTATCCTTTGGTCAATATCAGATGGTTTGGTGATATAGGGATATCTTAATTAGCTTAACTTCTTAGAACTTAAAATTATTTTAAATTTTTGAGCCAGTCTTTATAACTTAATTGGTTAATCAATTGATTCTAAGTTTGTAAAGATTTAAAGATAATTTTTAATTATATCAGAGAGTAGCACTATAATAAAATAGATTATTAACGATAAAAATTTTTTATCGCTAATAATTTATTTTTATCGCTAATAGTTACTAGCGATAAAATTTTTATCGTTAATATTTTATTACAAATAATTATGTCATTGATAATATTTTACGGTGAAAAAAAATTTTCATCATGAATAATCGATTATTTATGATGAAAATTTTTTATCGTTAAAAAAATTTATTTTTTTCAAAACTATTTATGATGAAAAATTTTAGTCACAAAACAAAATATTTGCGATAAAATTTAACATCGCTGATAAATAATAGATTAATAGCGATGAAAATATTTTCATCGCTATTAATTTACTTAAAAATTTTTATAAAAATCAAATTTTTAAAAACTTTAAGCTTTGAAAAATTTTCATCGCAAATATGATTTTTTACAATGAAAATTTTTCATCGTTAATTTACAAAAATATTAACGACATAAATTTTTTATCGTAAATATAATTAATAGTGATGAAAATATTTTTATCACTATTAATTTAATAATAATTTTTTTTAAGAATCAAATTTAAACAATATTAGTGACGTAAAGCTTATGTCATAAATACAATAATTTCTGACATAAAATTTTATCACTAATAAATATCAATTATTTATGATAAAAATATTTGTATCACTATTAATTTTATATAAAATTTTAATATTTTTAAATTTATTAAAAATTTTATTTATGATTAATTTTTCATTGTAGTAAAATATTTTTCGTGACCCATATTTCATCAGAAATAATTTCATCGCTAATAATTTACATATATTTTTTTAAAAAATAATTTATGAATATATATTTTTAATTTATATTTATAATATTTTTTATAAATTAAAAATTAAAAATAAAAATAAAAAGTTTACATAATAAATTTATAAATAAATTTTATTATTTTATTATATTAAATTAAAATTATAAAAAGTTTGAAATAAAAATAAAAAACTATATAAAGAGGCCGTCAAGTACCGATATCTATAAAAGAAGAACGAGCTAGGAAAGGAGAGCGCTCAAAAAAGCTCAGACCGACCTGCTACTGCCTCATCAGCTGTATCATTCGCTCCATCTGTACCATCCTCTCCATCATCTGGATTTGGAGTCACTGATACTCATCGACGTATGCAGCCAACTCATAAGCTCACTATCAATTCTTAATAATCTACCTCTGTACCTCCGTCAGCCAAGCATCTCAGGCAACATAGATGTCAGCCCTAGACGAGCATGAAGATGAGGGAGTTGTGATCCCATACCCTAGACTCCTAACATAACAGGATCTCATATCAAGCATCTGATCATAAATCTCATCATCTGTGGGTGCGGTCAAGCCCTCAGGGATAAGATGGGATCTCATGTCTGTCATACAGTCCTAAAAATTAAAGTTATAGCTATTTTATTTTTATAATAAAAATCAGACTGCGAATGAAAAAAATAATTGAAAAAACTTATAAAGAGCTCCTAGCTCCCCGTCGTCCACTCCTCTGACCATTACTGGTGGATCCGCTGGTAGATATCGATCCTATCAGGAAGCTTGTCACTCTTAGCATCTCTCTATAATTTAAAAATAATTAATTAAAAAATTTATAAATAGTGAAAACTATAATATTAAATAATGATAATGAAAACTATAAGTAGTTGAGTATGCAATAAATATAAAATAAATTTATATAATAAATATAAAATAAACTATAAGTAGTTGAGCATGCAAAATAATATTAACATAAAATAATAACATGAAACGTAATCTTGAGGACTCAATTTTTTATTTTTTTCATCACTAATACAATTATTAGCGACATAAATTTTTTTTTATTATCAATAATTTTTGCTAAAAAAATTTATAAAAAATTTTTTTTCTCCAAAAAAATTTTTTTACGATGAAAATATGATTTTCGTCGCTAATAATTTTCATCAAAAAATAAAATCTTCACTAAAATTTTTTTTCTCTAAAAATTATTAGAGATAGAATTTTTATTGTTAATAACTTTATTAGCAATGAAAAAATTATATTTGTCGTCAATATTTTTTGGCAAAAAAATATCCATAATAAAAATTAAAAAAAATTTATTGACGTTGAAATGTATTTTCATCATTAATAAGCTTATTAGCAATAAAAATTTTATTTTTATCGTTAATAATTTAAAAAAAAAAGTTTCTCACTAAAATAATTTTTTTATAAAAAAATTCATCAAAAAAATTATTGGTGATGAAAGATTTCATCGTTAATAATCTTATTAGCAACATAAATTTAAATTTCATCGTAAATAATTTCTGTAAAAAAATATTTTTTCATTAAAAGTATCTTCTCAGGTATATTCACGAATTCTAGCAGCCTTAGGATATGTTCATGCCAATCAAGATTTATGAAGATTGCAGATCTGTGCAGAAGAATGAGATGAATATGAGACAACTATGATATGGATCAATTTGATTCTCCTTGATCATAAAAATAAGGCAAGTTCTCTGATCTTTTTCTCCAATCAAATATAATTTATAATTAAAAAATTTAATAAATTAGATTTACTTTTTTGGAGGTAATACTACTATGAGTTGATCGAAAGATTTGAATGGACAGCCAAACTCAAATTTAATCTACGAGCAGCTAAGACCCTTGAGATCCGATGCAAAAGGAGGATCTTTAGGTGATCTGTTGGCCTTAGTTTCTATATAGAGTCTAATCTTTTTTGATGGAGGATCGACATCAATTGATGATTTCAGGGATCGGACTGCTGTGGTGCATCATCCGCCGCAGATTAAGAACAGCATTCAAGAAGTTATATTTTTCTCTTACAGATGTTATAGAATTTTATTATCACAAAAGATTATTAAACAAACCTTTTTAGGATGGTTTAGAAGTAAATAATATAATTTAGTCCATCGAATAGTTGATAAAATTTTATTCTTTATACAGTTAGAAGTTGATATTTTTTCTAAATTAAATACCTTACATTTAATTTTCTGAGGTGGTTTGCTCTTGAATCTTAAAGACGGTTGACGGTTGTAGGTGAAAAATTTTGTTGCATCATCCAACAAAATCTAGATATTGGGAGAATGATTCTTTTTTCATATCGAAAGTCATTTTTTTTAAGTTTTGATTTTTTAATTATTAGCAACGAAATTGTTTCATCGTAAATAATGAAGTATTTATGATGAAAATTATTTTTCATCATAAATAGTCAATTATTTATGATAAAAAATTAATTTTTATTGTAAAAACTAAGTTATTTATGATACAAAATTTTTATCACAAATAATCTATAATTTTTACATTTTTTATTTTTTTTATTAAAAATATTAGCAATAAAAATATTTTCATCATAAATAATTGACTATTTAC
The DNA here is from genome assembly GCF_000442705.2 of Elaeis guineensis. Lineage (NCBI taxonomy): Eukaryota > Viridiplantae > Streptophyta > Magnoliopsida > Arecales > Arecaceae > Elaeis > Elaeis guineensis. The sequence continues at coordinate 18,388,580 of NC_025997.2, forward strand.
GATGAAAAAAAATTTATCACTAATAATCTATAATTTTTAAATTTTTTTATTTTTTTAAATATTAGTGATAAAATTTTTTTATCATAAATAATTGAGTATTTAGGATGAAAAAAGATTTTCATCGCAACTACCTAATTATTTATGACATAATATTTTCATCATAAAAAATCTATAATTTTTAATTTTTTTTCAAATATTAGGGATAAAATTGTTTTCATCATAAATAACTAGTATTTATGATGAAAAAATCTTTCCATCACAAATACTAAATTATTTACAATAAAATATTTTCATCATAAATACTTTATAATTTTTGTATTTTTTTTAAATTTCTTTTTTTTGAAAATATTAGCGATGAAAAATTTTTTATCATAAATAATTGAATATTTATAATAAAAAATAATTATTTATCATAAAAAATCTATAATTTTTAAATTTTTAAAGTTTTTTATTTTTTTAAATATTAACAATGAAAATTTTACATCATAAATAATTGAGTATTTATGATGAAAAAAATTTTTGTTGTAAATATCTAATTATTTTTGATACAATATTTTCATCATAAATAATCTATAATTTTTAAATTTTTAAATTTTTATTTTTTTAAATATTAGCGATGAAAATTTTTTATTGTAACTAATAGAGTATTTGTGATGGAAAGATATTTGTGTTGTAAATAAATAATTATTTATGATGTAATATTTTTATCAAAAATAATTTATAATTTTTGAATTTTTAAAATTTATTATTTTTTTAAAATATTAGCATTAAAAATTTTTATCGTAAATAATTGAGTATTTACGATGAAAAGAGCTTTCCATCGTAAATACTCAATTATTTATGATGAAAAATTTTTGTCACAAATAATCTATAATTATTAAATTTTTAAATTTTTTTTTCAAATATTAGAAATAAAATTTTTCATTGGAAATAATATTATTATCGATGAAAAAATATTTTTTATCATAAATACTTATATTATTTATGATAAAAATATTTTTATCATGAATATTTAAAAATTTAAAATTAAAATAAATATTTTATTATTTATGATGAAAATTATCATCATAAATAATAATTATTTACGATGAAATTGTTTTTCCATTGCTAATATAAAAGTATTGACGATGAAAAATTATTTTTATCATAAATATTTTATTATTTACGATGAATTTTACTTTTCATCGTAAATACTTATTATTTATGATGAAAATATTTTTACCGCCAATAATTTTATCGTAAAATTTTTTTTTCTTGTAGTGTAGAGATTATAGTTAAATATTTATACTTGATTTTAAATTTATTCTAGAGACTTTTAAAATAAATATGCTCCTACCATATTTTCGAATCCCTTACACTCCTTGGGTAGAGAGATAAAAATCTTTTACGACAAGGACTCCTAGTAGGTACTGCAGTTTCACTAATCTACACGCACCTCACTTAATAGTTATTAGTGAGCATAAACCAATGAGTGGATAACTTTTTATCCATTATTTCTCTAAATAAGATGTAATGACTCCGGTCTCTAAGTCTTGTGGCCTCATCTAACAATTATTGATCATATTTTCTAGTTAAGTCAGGCCCATCATTCACCAACGGATGCAAAGCCATCATTGGATCCCTCATCTAGCAGTTATTGGGCCCAACTCTATCTGAACTCCGGAGTATCTCATGCTAATAGAGTAGTTGCATATTTTTGGTACAACTGAACCACTGTGATCAGTCGAAAACTATCAACATCTGTAGCATATCCGTACATCTATATTGATGGAAAATCACTAGACTTAATATTATGTGAAGAGATTTAATTTATGTCTCTTTAATTTTAATTGTATATTTACATCTAATGTAAATCTACAATTAACATGGATCTACTAGAAAGATCCTTACTTGGTCACCAAGATCGAATCAAGGCGTAATTACAATATACGCGGTGAACTCAAACCTAGGCATCCAATAAGAGACTTAATCGACTCGATTGGTCAGATAAGTCAAGATTGGTGAGAGGCTCCCTGTGTGCATGCAACGGTCCTAATTAAATAACCACCATTCGATCTTTTGTCTTAAACACCAATCAATCAACTAGTTCAAATTGGTTCAATCCAATTGGTTTATGTCGCCAAAGATTGCAAATTGCTAATCAAATAATCATGCATTCATGATACAACCCTACTCCAAAGGTGTGTAGTGATTCAAAGTGATCACTAAATATATCCATAAAAATACGTGCATGACTATTATATAGTCCTTATGATTATCTCATAATCTTTATAATTATCACATAATCTTTTATGTTCATACTATAACTTTTTATGGTATTTGATCAATCTCTTTTCATCCTAGGATAATCTTACAACATAACGACACTCGTTATACTAGAACAACCTTATGTCAGGATGAATTTAGATTGACTCAACTAATTTTATCTTATGTTCAATCAAATTACTCTAATTTGAATATATCTATACTATCATTGATCACATCCAGACAGATCTCTATCTATGAACAACATCTCATGCATGAACATATAATAAAGATAAATTCAGATCTATTAACATTTACATCACATGTAAATTAGATTCAGAATATAAGATGTATGAATATTAAGATAAAATTTAGATATAAAAACTCTGATTAAGCAAGACATCCTATGACTTTCAATAATCATTAATTTTAGATTAACAATCATAAAAAATTAAATTTTAAATATAAAAATAATTTTTAGATCTCGAAAGTAATTACATGAACATAAATCAATCTGAATTTTAGATCTAAAAATAATTTTTAGATCTTGAAATCCATCACATGAATTTCAGTCATTAAGATTTTAGATCTGAAAAAAAAATTTAGATCATGAATTTCAACTTCCTCGATCATGAACATTCTTAATTTTAAATTTAAAAATTAGATTTTTAGATATAAAATTATCTTTATGATTAAATAAAATTTAGATTTTTAGATTTAAAAATAATTTTCAGAACTAAAATCTTGATCTAAACCTTGCATTAATAAGATGGCTCTGATACTACTGTGGGATATTGACATCACATGATGACAGATATGTATGCAGAAATTTTAAAAATTTAATCTAACAGAGATCATAGTGGAATAAAAATTTTAGATCTGAATTCTCAATATCGTTCTAGGCAATCATTCAGCATAACTTCTAATCATTATGCTAGGACAATCTTATATCAGAATAATTTAAATATTTAGATTAATAATTAGATCTAATCTAACTAGTATGCATAAAAAAATCACATCTTAAATAAATATTAGATATTAACATTAAATACAAGATTAAAGATCTAGAAGAAAATCTAAATTTCATACTTTATACAGTAGATCTTCACTGTGATTCAATGGTCTGATGATCTAAAGATATCTTCGAGATCCTATTGTAGCTGTACAAGTATCCGACCTCTACAAATATCCATCAAGACTGATCTGATCATGAGGTCTTGATCTCACCAAAATGCTAGCTCTTCTGCAGAGATCACTTTTTGGATTGTCAAATTGATTTGATCTTTTGATTCTCTTCTCAAGAAAATCAAATAGATCTGTAGGAGAAATATGAAATCAAATCAAATCAATTTTTTTTTTCACTTTTCTCTTCTCAAAAAAAAATCAAAGATCTACTGAAGAAGATAAGAGATCTAATCTCTTTCTTCTTCTTTTCTTGTCCAATCCTTGGACTAAATCTAAGGAAAAGGAGAGGAGAATTTTATGTCCATCGCATGAACCAAAAAGAAAAAAAAAATCAGATCAAATCTGATTTTATGTCCAATCTTTGGATATTTATAGAGGAGAAAATGATGGAGACATATCCAACTCTTAGACACGAGAGAGAGAGAGGTTTTCTTCAACAACCAACCATTGGTTGTAAGAAAGAAGAGATAGGGAGAAGGCACCAACTACTTTGAATACCATGCCATGCTCTTTCTTTTTGTGTTGATCCTCTCTTCTTACGCCAACAACCTTGCTCATGCCTACCTTTTTTTTGATCTTGTCCACTCTTTGAGGCGCCCCTCACATCCCTTATTTAAACCAAAGGGTGGTTAGGGATAGAGTAAGAGATATAGTTGAACTCTAGTTGCCACCCCACTTGAATTTCTCCTTATTTTTCCATTCCAAAAAATTGAGGTGCTCCTCATCTCCACGTGAAGATCCTTGGGCATCCTCTCATGGGTGTGGGACCCTTTTGGACTTGATCAAAAGGTGGTCCAAATCCAAATCTAGGTTGGAATCCAATTAGGTTTGGGTTTCATCATAAGTCAAGCATTTATTAAGTCTAATCCCATTAGACTTATGAAATCCAGTCTAAGTCAAACTCAAATCAAATCTAATCAAATTAAATCTGATTTAATTTGATTAGGACCCAATCTCAATATTTGATTCAAATCAAATAATATGCAACAATTGTAATTAAGTCATCTGATAACTTACTAACTCTTAGCAAATTCTTTATATAACTTTTACATTTTAGTCCAATCATTAACAAATTGATAATTAAGACCACTTGCGATTTGTTATTGAAATCATAATTCGACGGTCCGATCAGTCAAGATCTCTTTTATGTGTGATCCCGTAGATTCTATTCAGTCTAGTAATGAGATATATTTTGATCTCTATCAAAATATTATTGAAACTTCTTTCAATGGATTAAAATAATTTTAATCCATCAATCAAGAATTATTAACTATCAAAATAATTTTTGTTGATCCCACAATCCACCAGTGATGTCTAGTAGCATGTAGTGGCAACCCAATAGAACAGAAAGATGAACCTCTAGATGTAGTTACATGTGATTCAATTCTTCTATTGTGAGTCTCGATAAGACAGAGGTTATAAAAAACTCATCAAATCCCATCATTTGTCATACTAAAATTTATTTGACTTAAATCATTTGTGATACCTGATAGAAATTTTTTTCTATCGTTCACTTTGCCCTGTCCAAGATCTTCAGAACTCAATCACATAAATCATATAGGACTACTTCTTAACTACTAAGAACGATAGATCCATCTAGATGCACATTCTATTCCTACAATGAACCTACTACAATCAACATATACCTCAAAAGCTCCATAAGGCTAGGAGATCAGGTTATGGTGTAGTCAAACTGTCACGCCCCCGATCCGAGATTTGAATCGAGAGTCATGGCAACCACCGCATACTTATAGAATACTTTTTCCATAAGCATGCAAGGCATCTCATCATGATATCTTCACAATAGTTAAATAAAATTTTCAATATTTAATAATCAAAACTTAGTTCAAATAACAAATCAAAACTCAGTGTTCAAAAGAAAATAACTGTCTAACAAAGTCAGCACTAAAAAAAAATAAAACTAAAGTCTTGAATCATTCTGAGAAAAATCCTAAATCAATAGCTAACTCCATCTCTAATCGCTCTCCCAACCGAAATCTCGCATCACGCTAATTTTCTGGATCTGTAATAAAAAAATATAAAACTCATCATGAGCTAAATAGCCCAGTAAGCAGTGTATACCTTAACTGAATAATCAGGCAAATAATAATATGCATAACAAATCAATATGTAATTTCATGAAATCATATTCATACTGTCAATCATATATAAAATCAAATCATCATAATTTTTAAATTATGCTTTCTTCTTAAATTCATCAATTTCTTAAATTCTTCTTACCAACCATGACTATGACCACATTATCCCTGTGGCAGGGTCATAATACCGCGTATCTGCTTGCGGTGGACTGCGAATCATCTGGCAGCCAAGTCCTTTGGAACCGCTGGTCTAACTGACGGTTTTGTCGTTGGTCTATCTGGCGACATGTCGCTGGTCTCACTGGCGACATAAATCCTCAGGACAGTCAATTGCCAACGTATATGCCCCCA